>NC_090299.1:35909464-36213482 GCF_039906515.1 Pseudorca crassidens | reverse complement strand
GTGTATTACGAGCCATTAAAAAGTAATTAATGAAGAGTAATGATTACTCATAAAACGTTAGGTGAAACACGGATTCCAAATAATTGCTATCGTATAACTATATATGGAGAAAACTGTCTAAATAGATGGGGAACAGAAAGCAATAATCCTTAATATTAATGGTAAGTGGCAACTGGGGGGGTAAGACCAGAGGGAAAAACTTTTTCCTTCTCTTGATTTTCTGACTTTTTTTTGTATTTGGGCGATGATACTTTTACGAGAAAACACAGTATATATATTTAAAAACTTGAAAACACCCCCCCATCTCTCCTTGAAGCATCTCATTCATTTGATGGTGCTTCCTCAGACAGCCTCAGAACGGCCTCTTTCCGAGGGACCCCTCACGCCTGGTTTATTCTGTTCTCTTGCTCTCTGTTTCTGTGGGTGTTCAGTTCAATTCACCTCCATTTGGTGTAAGGCACACAGTAAAGTACCCACACTGTGCAGAGATGTCTGGTTTGAGTCACACAGAGGGGAGAGAGGGTGGGATACAGAGATGCACAGACATAATCCCCTCCCTCGTAAGCTCAGGGTTTAACAGAAGAGTCAGACAGACCACCAGTGTCCCGTAATCCAAAAATAATGGAAAAGGGGACCCCAAAGAGGCCCAAGTAACCTATGGATATTCAAGGGATGAAGCAGTTCTGAAGTTCTGATTGGGGAAACTGGGATAGTTGAGCTGGGAAGCAGAGTAGAAGGGCATCCCTGGTAGCGGGTGTGGGGACTGCAACAGCAAAGGCCCAGTGGAGCAGCAGGTTTCAGGGGATGGCGTCCAGGATAATAAGCACCTAGATGAGTTTATGGCAGAGAAAGAAAAGTGAGGCTAGATCAATGGGGGCCTTGTGCGTCAGGCTAAGGAAATCGGGCTTTCTTCTATAAACAGGGGGAACCTCCAAAGGGCCTGAAGGAGAGGAAGACAGACTCCTTAAGGAGGGTCCAATTTTTCCACTGTTTCTGGGGCAGGGCACAGCTCACAGTTGGGCTCGTAGCAGATGCAGATAAAGGGATTCTAACTCTACAAATCAGACCCACAAACAAAACGGGGATTCCGGAACTGTGCCCCCATTCTGGGGCTTTAACTGACCTTTGTCCTGCACCAGCACCTCGAGCTCTTCCCTAACACCGTCGTGCCAGCTGGTGATGTCCACGTGCAGGGAGTAGTCGCAGCAGGATTTAGTGTCCGCCGCTTCATGCCATTTCTCGAAGGAGGTCAGCAGGCTGGACCCAGGTTCAGGGACAACATGGTCAACTGGGACAGAAACATATGTGTCACATTCCAAGATGCTGAGGACCCAAGTCAACCCAGTGGTAGCCTCTTCACTGCCGTCATCACCATCATTATCTCCAATGTTAGCGTAATCGTCGTGACCTTCCCTATCCCCCCCATCACCACCATCACCGTGACCATCATCATCACCACCACCACTTACATCATCAAGATGAGCATCCTCGTCATCATCATCCTTTTCATCATCATTCCCACCATCATCAACATCAGTACTGCCATCGCTGTCACCATCATTATCATAGCCATCAGCAGTGACATGGTCACCACCATCTTTAGTCTTCATTACCACCACTGTCCCCACCACTGTTACTGTCATTTCACCCTCCTCCTCGTCGTCACCACCACCATCATTATCATGACTGTTTATTGAATGTTTCTGATGTGTCAGATACCGCCACAAGGGCTTTATATAAATTATCTCATTAAATCCTCGCAACTACCCTATGAAGAGAATAAAAATATCCCCATCTGACAGATGAGGAAACTTAGGCTCAAAGAGGGTGAAAAACTTGTCCAGGGTCACACAACTAGTAAGCAGTATGGAGAAGATTCCCAGAGTCCTGTCAGCTGCAGAGTCTGGACCCTTTCCCGCTACTCCATGCTGCCTTCGTGGGCACAGAACGCCAAGGCGAAAAGGACCTAAAAGAATATGAACTTCATCATCCCCTTTTCCAATAAAGTCTTAAATGTAAAGCAGATCAAAGGGGAGACAACTGTCTTTTAAACCTCACTGGCCTTCGCACATCCCTCTAGCTCCCACCCTTTTTTTAACATCCACCCTTCACGGCCAGACGTCTGTAAAGAGCAGTCTCTGCCCCCCACTCCCGCTCACTCCTCCACCCACCGAGAGCATCAGCCTTTGCTAATTCGACCTTCCAGTCCTCACTCTACTTGACCTCTCAGAAACCAGTGAATCATTCCCTCCTTCTTTAAACTCGCTCCTCCCTGGCTTCCATGGCAACGGCTTTCTGGCTTTTTGTCCCACTTCTGTGGCCATTTTTTCCTTGAAGACTCTTCCTCCTCTGCTTGACCATTAAGTGATCAAACTCCTTATGACTTGGCCCTAGAACTTTCTTTCTACGTGGCTGCTCATTCAAATGTATCCCCCCCTCTCAGCCACAGCATTCTGAACTCTCCACTAGGATGACTCAAGAGCTCCTCAAGATGAGAACGTCCAGAACCTCATGCCACATCGTCCCCTCCCCGACCCCACTGGCAAAGCTGGTCCCCCACCCCCGCCCCAGAATGGTAAGGATACCGCCTCACCATTCCAAAAGCTAGAAGCCAAGGGGTTACTCTTGACCCTTCGCTTCCCTCATGCACCTCCATTGCGGATCCATCACCACTGCTGATTTCCCTCTGATATGTCACCGGAGCTGTCCACATCTGGCCACCTCCTGGTCACACTCCTAGTCCAAGCCACCCTCAACTCTCAGCTGAACGACTGCAACCACCTCCCACTGGTCTAGTCATATTCAACCTAGGCCACTCTATTCAGGTCTCTTTAAAACAGATTACATCACTCCCTTGCTTAACATCCCTCAATGGCCGCTCATCACCCATATGAAAAAGACCAAAATCCTGACCTTGGCCATCAAGGCCCAGTACCATCCTCTCCTCCCAGCCGTATCTCACAGGATTCCAGCCCTCAATCTCCGCACCTTTGCCTCCTAGGCCTTCTTTCAATTTCTTAAACACAAGATGTGTTCCCCCACCACAGGGCCTTTGCATGTGCTGTTCCCTCTTCCTGGAGCTCTGCTCCCCTACACCCTCTTCACCCAGTTAACTCCCACTCATCCTTCAGATCGATGCACAAATGCCACTTCTTCAGGGAAGCCTCCCCGAGCACAGCTCAAAGCACTGTGCCCCTTTCTTCTGTAGAACTAATCCGCGTATAGTCATTTGTGTGGGTGGTTAGTGACTCCCCATGGACTGCGAGGCCCTGGAGAATAAGCATCATGGCTGCTTTGTTCCTTCTCTTCCCCACCACCTAGCACAGTGCCTGGTGCAGAGCAACCCTCAATAAATATCTGTTAAATGAAGAAATGGGGTGGGGACTCAGAACCTCCCTGCCACCCCCCACACCTCCTAACTGTGGTTCTCACGGTGACTTCATAGGCTCTTGGTGCTCCATGAAACATACTTTGAAAACCACTCTTGTGTAGATGGGGAAGATGAGGCCCATGGGGTTGGTGGAGGGGTCCCCCAGGGGTTTCACAGCTGGTGATGGGAAAAGAGCCAAGGGGAACTCCAGGGATCCCGATTCTTCATCCAGGGCTCTGTCCTCTACCTCACACAGGTCCCCTGAGCCTGGAGCTTCCATCTCCAGCTCTCAGAATATCCCAGCTCCTGTTCCCAAAGCACTTACCACCACATGCCATGCACCATGTTAAGGAGCCACATGTATGGGCTGGGGGCACATTACAAAGTCCATGTTACTGACGAGGAAGCTGAGGCTCACAGAGGCTTAATACTGCCCAGTGGTGCAGCTGCTGAGTGGCCGTGACCAGTGCAAACGCTGGCAGCTAGGATCCAAGTCCCAAATCTGGGCTCCTCCCACGTTCCTAACTAGCAGACACAGGGCTGCTTTTTGGAAAAGGGATCAGAACGGTGCTTGAGCTGGGCCATACCCTCCTGGCTCAGGGGGACGGGAACTCTGATACATGAGCTCTGCTCACAGTGGCCAACTCCAGTCAGCGTGCACCTCCAGAGGAACTCTTTGATGGGGAGAGATGGGCAGGGTTGGGACCAGCTCAGGGACAAGCCACCTAGATGTGGAGTCTAACTATTGAAAGAATATTTCAAATACACTGCTGCCTATTTAATCAAAATTGCTCATTAAAATGGAATCCAAACAAAAGCTCTGTTGGATTAAAAAAAAAATACAACAATCTGGCTGCAAAGGGCAGTAGAGGAAGAGTCCAGCAACCCAGACAGACCACTGTGGTAGATGGCGTTATTTGTCCACAATTCTTTCCCTTCCCACCCTCACCATGGTTCACTGTGGACAGAATGCAATTTCAGGGACTTTGCGCTTGGCCGTGTGATTTGCTTTGGCCAACAGAACAGAGGGCTGAAGTCACAGTGTGTAGGTGAAGAAATGAGGTGGTAAGAGGAGGAGCAAGTTTCTGCCAGACACTGCCTGCACTTCTGCCTTCCACTTGGAGAAGAGCACGGTTGAGTTGATCATTGGTTCCAGAATGGGAGAGCCATGGTACCCCCACCCCAAAGCCAACCCACAGCCTAAAGCAGACCCACACCAGTCCTGCTCCTATTCCTGTGGACCCTTGAATAAGAAAAACAAGTGTTTGCTTGAAGTTTGGGGACTGTTTGTTATGCAGCATTATCATAGCATTACGGCAGCAACACTGTCTAACACAACCACTTCCCAGCTGCGTAACCTTCAGCAACTTATCTCACTTCTCTGAGCCCTTACAGCCCCATCTGTCATAACAACATCTACATCACTGGTTCCAAAACTTTAGCCACCTGCACACCAGGTACCCTGAGCAAAGTGCCTGGTGTTACTCAAGATGCTGAGGATGCATTAGAGCTGTCACAGCCTATGCCCTAAGGCAGGGGTACGACTCACTGATCATCGTGGTCCCTCCTGCCAGTGCTGCCTTGGTCCCTTGGAAAAAGTCATCAGCGGCCGTCATCCCCTGGGAGGGCTTCTGCAGGTACGTGTTGACATCGATACCTCCGGGAATAACCATCCGCCCATTGGCCTCAATGGTCTTCACTCCACCGGGAACAATTAAGTTCTCTCCTATTTGCCTGGGCACAAACAACAGAGACGGACTTTGGTTCTTAAAAGAAAAACAAAATGGCTGTCAACCGTGCAGCTTCAGTTCCATTAGATAAACATTTCTGAGGCAGGTCCTACGCAGGCCACTGGGTGAACAGAGATAACTGAGGCAGGGTCCCTGCCCTCCAGGGGCTCACAGCCTAACGAGGAGGAAAGGCATGTAAAGCAGATGGTTACAATCCAGTTCATACAGGGTGTGGGGAGCGCAAGGTGGGCCATTTCACCAGCCTGGTTATCTGGGAGGGCTTCCAGGGGGAGGCAGTGGCAGAGCTGAATCCAACAGCAGTGAGACCAGCATCGGGTTCTCTGAACAGCCCGACACTCCAGAGCACTTCACACACTTTTGGCAACTGCTTTGGGGACACAGAGGTGAGCGATGGGGGGAAAGCAGTGAAAAGTCCCCTTAGCTCTGCAAGTCTTCAGAGACAGGGCCGTGAAGTGAACTGTGACGCCCCAAAGTCTATATTTTGAAGTCCTAACCCCCTAGCCCTTCACAATGTGACTGAATTTGGAGAGAAGGCCTTTAAAGGGGTCATTACCTTAAAAAGAGGCTGCTAGGGTGGACCCTGACCCAATTTGACTGGTGTCTTTATGAGGAGAGGAGATTAGGACACAGACATGCAGAGAGAGGACCATGTGAGGACACAGGGAGAAGACGGCCGTCTATAAGCCAAGGAGAGAGGCCTCAGAAGAAACCAACCTGCCCACACCCTGACCTCAGACATCCAGCCTTCAGAACTGTGAGAAACAAGTATCTGTTGTTTAAACCTCCGAGTCTGTGGACTTTGTTATGTCAGCCCCCGCAAACTGATACTGACAGGCAACCTGGGTTCTCATTTGCAACAGTCACGAGCACCAGCCTCGGGAAAGCTTCTTAAGCCCCCGTAAAACCTGCCACGAGGGAATCACACGGCGGGTGGCAGAGCTCTCCTAGGCAGGCTGACCAACACTTTTGTTTCCCCATGTGCTTGGTGCCTGGAAACTTCCTCTAGAAGGAGGGCAAATTCCAAAAGCTGGGAAACGAGGAAGAAGAGCCTGGGAATTTCAAAGCCTTGCCCCTGCGGTGTCCACTGTGTCTTATGTGTTGGAACCAGAGTCAGGTGACGTATCCCTCACCAGGGTGGGGTGAGGGAGGCTGAGCCAGACCAGGACAGATTCAACAGCTCCACGGTCAGTGCCCGGCTGACAGCACTACATCTGACCACGAGCAATTTTTATTTAAAAAAGAAATCCAGTTGTTCTAAACTCTTGGGATGTGGCCCCAATATTGGTTTTTCTAAGTTACCTAAAAACACCAGTAATGAAGACATAGGAAAATATTCCTTCAGTGACCGCAATGTCAGGCCCCAAACAGAATCCACTTGCAGGTGCGAAAGCTCCTTGCTTTTCTGGACTCCTGGGCCGGCTGGTCCAGGCACGTCGGGGCACAGAAGTGACGGGGCTCTACCTGGGGCTCTTCCACAGAACTGGAGCATCGCACACTGTCTACCCTGAAACCAGAAACTGGTCTAGTCCAAGCGCAGTGCCAGGGCCATGGCGAGCCCCAGGAAATGTCAGCATTTCTGCCAATTCCACCAGCACTACAACTGCAGCTGCTGCTGCTTCTAATCGCCACCCCACTCCCTCCGTAATTCCCATCGTCATGTACAGAATCCTGCCTGGTCCAATCTTCTCACCGTCCATCTCCAAGCTCATGGCCATGTGCCAGGAGCTGAAGGAAATGGGGTTCAGAGAAGTCACCCCCAAGCTTTACACCAAGAGCAGTGAACCGCTATTGAGCACCAACTATAGGATTCTCTTCTAATAAGCCCTTCACCGACGGTCTCACTTGCGCTCACACTAGCTTCTAAAGAAGACGGGGTGATGTTCAGAATGCGTAGCACTGGCAAAGGAACGGGCTCAGCCCCATGAGAATGCGCATGCGCACACACTCGGCACAGCCCAATCCGATCCCGGTCTGTGACTCAGCCGCCACACCGCGGTGCCAAAAGCTCTACGGCTCAGGGCCGTTCTTAGCAGGCAGATCATCGCCTGTTAACAAACCCTCTCTAATCCCCTGCCAACAACCTGTGGGGGAGCAAGTATTCACATTCTGCAAAAGAGGAAAACGGAAGCCGGGGCGGGGCGGTGACTTACCGAAGGCCACGCAGCAAGTCAGCGCTGGATCTGGATTCAAGCCCATTGTCCCCAAGCCTAGTATCAGGCTCTGCCCAAGCTCGGCTGTCTCCTTGCTTCCCTTCTGCAGAAGCAGCAGATTCTCCCCGAACTGGGAGTAAACCAAATGGAACCCCGCCCCCCATGAATTAGGAGGAAGACTCCCCGAATGGTTCTCAGCGGCAGTGTGCACGGAAGGAAAGGGAAGAGAGGAAGGAAGCCGGAGAAGCAGACCCCTGCCCTTACCCCAGCGTCACCCTCACCATCACTCAGAAAAAAGTCCTGCGCCATCAGCATCTGATTCTCCAATGCTTAGCCAATTGGATGGAGCCCTCGATGAATCATAACGGATTCTGCACAAACCCGGCTGAACAGCTTTTAGTAAAACTTGGCAAATGGCCGCAAAATGAAAGGATTCTTGGGGTTTAATCAAAGTGAAGGGAAATAACCGAGCCTCCTCATGCCAAGCGGTTCCTCAGGCTCTCCCCCCTTCCACACCTCCTTCTCAGTCAGCGGGGACCCGTGCCCCACGTGACCATCTGAAGACCCTGCAAGACATTCAGGCACAGACACTCGCTCTGCTTAATAAGGCAGGAAAAGCAGCCCCAGTGCTTAGAAAGCTTTTCAGCAACACGGTTAAAAGTAAAAGGCGTCTCCCACTAAGAGGAGCGGACAAATATTGAATTTACGGAAACTGCCTATTTCCTGAATACCCTGGGTGGCCTAAGTCCTAAGTCTCCAGGTGTTCACACAGCCTTCCAACCTCCAACTCTGTGTCGCTGCAGGGAATGGTGGTCCCATGACAGGGTTCTCCGCGTCTCTTTGTCCCCAGGACTCCAGAGGCCCCGCATAAGTGGGGAACTCGGTGCCGATTGGTTGTGCCTTATCTAAGCAGTGGTGACTTAGAAACCTCACTTTATCATGCATCTCACCACACCCCACCCCACCCCCTGCCTTTATCTCCTTTCTGGTTCCAGGCTGTACCCTGGCTGAGGTCGAGGTCCCCACCATCTGATGTGTCAGTGTTTGTATGTTACACTCACTTCAACACTCCAGGGTCCCATCCATCCTTGGCATCGTGCCAGGTCCCTGGCTGGGAGGCAATAAGGCAAGACCCCTCGTCAGGGGCAAATGCACAACCAGGGGGGAGAGGCGGCCAGCACAGGGGGAGCGGTAGCCAGTACAGAGGAAGAGCCTGGGCTCCGGAAGGCTTCCTGGAGGAGGAGCCACACAAGCTGGGCCCATAGGACAAACAGGAGTTGGGGGGCAGGGGCATGAAACGAGAATGGGGGGAGGAGCAAGGCATTTCAGGCAGAGAATTTATGGGTGCAAGGTTGTTCCCAGGCAAGAGTGCTTGGCAAGTTCTGCAAACATCAAGTTTTCAGTGGGGCTGGAAAGAGTGAGCTGGGCAGCGGGGGGAATGAACTGGAGGAGGTGAGGCCTGAGCTGGCCCAGAAATGGTCAGATCCATCCAGGACTAGGGGTGGGGGCAGGCAGAGGGAGGCAGGGGAGGGCTCAATGCTGCCCTGAGCACCTACTCTTCACAGGGTCTTCGCACAGATTGTCTCTTAATGATCATGACAGTCCACAGCCTCCTTCTCTCCCCTCCTCACCATCATCATCGTCATCATCAGCGCATACATGGCCCCAGGATGGGCCCACCAATAGACCCCACTCCTGTTTGAGCGTGGCCGTCCTCACACCCCCTCTGCCTTTCCTTCCAGTGCCAGCTGCCCAAACTGGATCCTGAGATGGTCTCGGACTCTACTCTCCCAGACTCCAGAAGAAGAGGCCGAGCAGCAGATGGTAAAATGTGGAAACCACGTAAAAACCACTGTCTGGTGTTATGGACTGAATTGTGTCCCCCAAATCCACATACTGAAGCCCCAATACCTCCGAATGTGACTGTGCTTGGAAATAAGGTGTTTAAACAGGAAATTAAGTTAAAATGAGGCTGCTAGGTCGGGGGTCCTAATGCAATAGGGCTGACGTCCTTATAAGAGGAAGAGAAACCGGAAGCACACGCACAGAGCAAAGGCCACGTGAGCACACAGCAAGAAGACGGCTGTCTGCAAGCCAGGGAGAGAGGCCTCAGGAGGAACCATCCTGCTGGCACCTTGATCCTGGCCTTCAGCCTCCAGAACTGGGAGAAATAAATTTCTGTTGTGTAGGCCATGCCATCTGGGGTACTGTGTTATGGCAGCCCAGACAGACTAACACACTTGGGAGGTCCTAGCAGGGCTGAAGGGGCAGCCAATGGGGAGGAGGCAAAGGAGAGCTCCAGTCCCAAGGCATGTCTTCCCTTTAAATGCCAAGGCTCTGCCTGGGGGCTAAACATGACTCCTTCTCTCGCAGCCCCCTCCACCCAATTCCAGAAATTCTGGGCAGGGAGAAAAAAGAGCTGTGAATCAGTCAGATGAGCTAGGTTGGATTCGAGGCCTTGACCCTAACTCATTCTGCAACGTGGGACAGCCACTTAACCCTATGGCCCCCCCGTCCCAAGAACAGAAGAGGGGCCAGCGTGTGTACTTCACAGCCTCTGTGGGCATCGTGGCCTGCGTGAGCGCCGTGGCAGGGAGCCTGGTGCGGTCACGGGGCGCTCAACAAACACGAGCCCCTTCTACAGCCATGGTTTGCACCTCCCCACATCTCTCCAGCCCTGAGAGTCACAAGAGCTGGCACATTCATTCTGGGGCAGAACACCAGCCTTCCAGTCCCTCTAAGGGCCAGGCAGCCTAGGGAGACGGGCTTCTTAAAAGGTCTGTTTGGTCAACCCACTTTATGAGTCCATCTTCCAGGTAGACATCGGCATAGAAGGACTGGTCATCGTTGATGATTCGTCCACCCTTGATGAGGAGTCGGTCACTCTGAAAAGCCAAGCAAAGTAGTAAATGTCATTAGAGAAGAGCCAGGAAATGTTTTTTTTCTTTCTAACTTTTAACATAAAAATTTTCAACTCTTTTCTAAAGTAATGGTATTAAAAAGCCCCCTGTGAACCTTCACCCAGATTCTTTAAATACTTCACCCTTCTCATTTCACCTCTTTCCCCTCCAAGCACTTTGGCTTTGTTTTCGCTGAGGTATTATAAAGCAAATCCCAAATATCATATAATTTCACCTATAAATACTTTAGTCCATGATCTCTACCTGTTGAATATAATAAAACTCAATTTAGAGACATTTTAAGAGACAGTGAAATGATCAAAAAATAAATGCAACTCCCCCAGAAAAACTCCAATCAACGTTCTGATGTTTTTCTCCCATTTCCCTCTACTTTCCATACTTGTGATTCTAGCACACACAGCCATTCACTCAGCCATGCGCCCATTAGGTACCAGCCGATTGCCTCGGCTCCAAGCCCGGGGCCAGGCCCTGATGAGCCAGGGCAGAATGAGCTCTCGTGGAGCTGATGAGGGAGAGACAGAAGTTTAACAAATCCTGGGAGCAGGTGGGGTTCCAAAAGGGGAGAAGTATAGGGTGCCCACCGTGGCCACAAAGTAAAAGGGCTGCCAACCTTATTAAAGGTCAGGTAAGGCAAGCTCAGATCGAGAAAATAATTCTAGATAAGCTGAACCAAACAAAGGGTGGGGGAGAAGGCCAGTACGGTGAGTGCTGGGTGTCTGGGCAGAGAAATGGTGTGCCAGGTCCCAGAGGCAGCAAGGGATGTAGCAAATTCTAGGAGCTAAAAAGAAAACAGGATCGTGTCCTTTTTGCATTTTACCATAACCATAGTTTTTAAGTGGCTGCAAAAGATTCCATTTTGTGGATGCACAATAGATGGTTAATTTCCCCCATTGTTCTTTCTAATGTTTCACAATGATACATATTGCTATAATGAACATCTTTATGCACAAAGCTTTTCCCTGAATTTGTACTATTTGTTAGGCTAAATTCTCAGAAATGTAACAACTGAGTCAAACAGTATAAACCTTGCGCTCAGCCCTTGATAAATATGACCAGATTGCTTTCCAAAAGTACCTCCCCAATTTGCCATCCCAAGACCACCAAAACACCCTTGGTTATCATTAATATTTGTTAATCTGCATTTCTTGGAGGCTGAGAATTTTTTTTGCCACGTGCATATTTACTATTTGTATTATCTCCTAGCGGGAGATGGGGTGATGGATAAAACACAGCTTTTGCCCTTAAGCCCCACCCTTTGGTCAGGAAGACAGACAGGAAACAGACAGCAACGATTCAGGGTAGCCACCTCAGAAGGAGTGTCTTGCATGGGTTCCCCTGGAGGCAGAACCTGAGACAAGGATTGAGAGGCAAGCAGTGATTCTGGGAGGTTACTCCACGAAGCGGAGTGAGGGAGGCAGGCACTGATCTGGCTAACACTGTGAGCAACTGGGGCTCGATCCCGCCGGGACACTCTTAGGAACCCTCTATCACAGAATGTGCCTCAGATCCGTGCCGGTGGTCCCAAAGCACTGACCACGAGAGGAAGGCAGAGGATGCTGCGCAAGCCTGGAAAAGGAGGGCTTCACCCAAACTCAGGAGTCAGGCAAGGCTTGCTGAGCAGACACAGAGCACGCAGCCTGCTGCGCAGAGCCCTCCAGTGGGTTCTTATCGCGGTATATTTTCCCCCAGAGTGAAAGCCAGGTCAGCCAGACCCTATTTAACCTGGAATCCTACTATGTAGGCAAAATTCACTCTCTCATTTGATTCAGGTCTGTGCTCAGTGTCACTTACCTGACAGCCCTCCCCTTGGCTGCCCTGTTTGGAACACCTTACACCGCTGCCCTGCCTGCAGACCCCTCACCTCTTACCCACTTTATGTTTACATGGTACTTAATATAGTATATCTGACATAGTCTCTATTTACATGTTTGTTTAAAAATGTGACTTGTCCCACTGACATCAGAGCTGTGGTGTGTTACCCCACTGGCTGTGTCAGGCACAACTCACAGGGGGCCAATCATACACACGTTGCTGTGGATGGATGGTACCACCTAGAGTTGCCCCTGCAGTTTCTTAAGAGACTTAGCTCCATGGGGGCAGAGATTTCATCTATTTTCTTCATTGTTGCATCTCTGATACTTTGGACACAGCCTGGCAGGATGGATGGATGGATGGATGGATGGATGGATGGATGGATGGATGGATGCCTGAACTGATTCTTGAAGGATGAATGGGTGAAGATGGAGAGAAAAGGCATCACAGCCGTAAGACAAAGAACTATGAGCCGCGAGCCAAGCAAGAGAAGTATGTCCTGTTCTCGAGGAGAGGGGTCTCTGGAGGAAGGGGCTTCAAGCTCAGTCACTCCCAGGGCCGACAACCTCCCTCTTAGCCGTAAGACTGAAGCCAGGACCTAGGGAAAGAGGCATGGGCCCTGCATATCCAGAAGCAGAGACACGCTGGTGTGCAGGTTTCCCCGGACACCAGAAAGCAGGAAACTGTGATTCATCGGCAGCTGGTGCTTGGCTTCTGGAACATGGCCTCCCACAGGCAGCCTTCTGCCTTGTCACATTAAATAGAGGGCTTTTCAGGCTAGTCCTGAAAGGTGGTATTTAATGCGCTGCACGCCAGAAGATCAGCCCCGCCCTGCTCTGCCCTTCCCAGAATCAGACGTTCAAATCCACGCCCCCTCCCTACCAACTACCAGCAGATACTGTGGGCAGCTACCACCGGGGTCCCGGCTCTTTCTGTTCTCAGGGGCCAGCATGTTTCTAAAAAATAAGCCCACCAGAAGGCAAGAGCTGATGTGACTTTTTTCTTTTCTTCCTTACAGTTAGTACTGTGTTTGCCTTTTAACTGGCACTTTCAAAACCGTGTTCTTTGGAACTCTAGCCCAGAGGGGTTTTGTTAGAGGCTGAGCCCAAAGGAGATTCCCAGGTGTAGTGAGTTTAGAAAATTCTGGGTTAAACAGAAGCAAAGATCGTTTTTATGTCAGGAATTCCCAGATCCTTTACTCTGCTGATGTGTAATGTGAATATTCAAGAGGGGAACTGAGTTTGATCTCTTCCAAATTTAGACCCTTCATTTTGCGAGACATTTGACAAAGGGACTCCTCCTCAGAAGACACCTTACGAAATGTGATTTACGACGGTGACGCTCTCCACGCCTGGTTGTGCTGAGTGGTTCTTGTGGAATGTGAGGTCTAGTCAACCTCAGATGGAAATGGGGCTCGAGATGAGCTGAACTCTCAAATTCACACAACCAACAGGCGTGGAGGTTAGACCCAAGGTTTCCTGACTTCCTGTCCAGCATTTGCTCCAGCAAACACACTTCTGTCACGTTTTTAAACACGTTCACCCTGTAGAATCCATGACACCCCATAATCAGATGCAATTTAGAAAGAACCTGAGGACCTAGCTCTCCAGGATTCCCTTTCTTCATGCAGGAAGTGTGAGTGTGAAAGCCTAAAGAACCATCCCCTCCCCAAACAGTGAATTTTATGATACATAACTTTTAAGAATTTAATAAAAGTCACACCTTTAAAAGAAAAAAGACAATACCCTGCCTCTCCCAGGATTACCAAGAGGAGCAAATAGTCGACAGATATGAACAGTGACGAACTCCGTACGAAATTCATCGTTTAAATACCTTGAAAGAAAATGAACTATCTCATTAAAAACTCAACAGAAATCAAACAGCAAGGGTAGGCCAGAGACCGCCCGTTCCTTCCAGGGTGACAGCAGTGACCTAAAGAGACTTATGCTCAGCATGCCTCACGTCCTTGGATCAGTGCTGTACAACAATAAAATGCCCAGAGTCAGACAGATGCAGCTTCCGATTCTTGCCCATTTGCTAGCCACATGACTTAACCTCTCCAAGCCTCAGTTTCCTCATCTATAAATTGGGGATAACTGTCCCTGCCTCGCAGGGCTGTGGGAGAACCCCACGGGGTACATATATAAAGCACTTTGCCCACGCCCACCAGTGGTGACCACTCAGCAGAGTTACACATTGTTTATTCTGTGCCATTTTCTGTAGCAGGAACTACAATCAATATTTGCTTAAGGAAAGAATATGTGCAGCTAAAAGAAATAGGCCAGTGGGGGAGACGGAGTCATAACCAGACCTTTGCACTCCAGTGTGGGAAGGGCTGGGACAGAGGGGTGGTGGGAGCAGAGGAGGCCTCCACTCCAGCCCTTCCAGGGGAATCATGCCTATTCTGAGCTTGAAGAATGAGTAGGAATTAGCCACATGGCAAAGGAGAGAAGAGATTGCAGAGAGAGGGAATGGCGGGGCAAAGGTACGGGGTTTGGGGGAGCCTGGTGTGCTTCGGGGTCTGTAAGTGGTTTCCCTGGCTGAAGTACGACCTCAGGGTGGGCAGGCTGGAGGGGCAAGCAGGTGCCGGCTCATGGGGAGTCTAATGCCACGAGCTGGGGCAAGGCTAGGCTGGTGTCGATGCTAATGAAAGGGCTTTCATCACGGAAGAACTCAAACCTACAAAAGTTTCTGACCTGAAGCATCACCCAAAACCTGGGCAGAAGTGGAACAAGAGAAACTGATAACGTTTACATTTTCCTCCAAGCGGGGATTTCTCAATAAGAGTAGGCGTCAGCCGCGTTTACAAAGTGTATGAAGAGTCTTAAAATTGTTCACGACTTTTTTTTTTTTTGCGGTACACGGGCCTCTCACTGTCGCGGCCTCTCCCGCTGCGGAGCACAGGCTCCAGACGCACAGGCTCAGCGGCCATGGCTCACAGGCACAGCCGCTCCGCGGCATGTGGGATCTTCCTGGACCGGGGCACAAACCCGTGTCCCCTGCATCGGCAGGCGGACTCTCAACCACTGCGCCACCAGGGAAGCCCTTGTTCACGACTTTTGACCTAGAAATCTAATGCTGAGAATCTGTCTTCAGGAAAATATCCCAAACAGAGACAAAGAATTATACACAAAAGAGGTGAACCAGAATTACGGACAATCTTGCAACCACACCACTAATGGGGTGACATACATCTACTAAAATATTCTCCAGGAATATTTAAGGATAAATAACAGAACTAGACAATAAAATGTTAGGTGGGAAAGCAAAATACCAAACTCTCCACAAGGTAGATCTTTCTGGTAGTTCTTGACCTGAGGTGCCTCCCTATGTCCCCGTGGCCCCTTGCACACACCTCCCCAACAATACTCATCACACCATGGTCACTGTTCAAGTGCCCATCTCCTGCTGGGCTGGACACCCCTCCACGGCCAGGACAGCCCTGTGTGAGTCATCTCCAAATCCCCAGGGACCAGGCATAACCCTTACACAGTGTTTAGCAAGCGTTTGCTGAGTGGAAGGAGAGCGGGTGATAGCCAGGAGGCAAGGAGAGAGTGAGGGAGAAAAAGAGAGTGTTTGAAATGACAGAGGGAGTGAGGGTAGAAGAGGAAAGTGAGATAAAGGAGTGATAAAAGGGAAGGGAATATGAAGGAAAGAGGGAAGAACGAAAGGGAGGAAAGGGGGAGGGGAGAAATAAAGGAAAAAGGAGGAAAGAGTAGACTGACAGATCAGAAACCTCTCTTCTCTGCTTTTAGAATTCCCTGAAAGGCTAACCCTGTGGCTTGGGAACAGAAGCCTGCTTAATGCAAAGCCTGTCTAATACAGATGAGGCTGGAAGGCCTTCTCACAAGGGGCCCACCTAAACCTCACCACTTCTCTATTGCCAAATATCCTGGGAGTCAGAGGAGTATCCCAGAGAAGGGAAGCCCTTCTTCTCCAAACCTACCGTTAATCTCCACTCCAGCCCAACCGGGAGGAAAGAGCTGGTGTTGGCGGGATGCCTTTGCTCTCTTCACAAACATTAACTGCTATGTTGAGTGCCGCTTACAAAAATGAACCTTTAAAGCTTCAGACATTCTTACCCACACAACAGCAAAATAAACAACAGTCAGCCTCAACCAGGAGGGGAGGTCTGGATCACAGTGCATCTTTTGCATCACTGTCTGTCCCTGAGCGAAGCATGATGCCTCCCTGCATTCTGTTCTCCCTCCTTTCCTGCATGGTGGGAATAAAGTCGGTCGTTTCCAATCCAAAGTCAGAGGAGTAGAAAACTCATTACGGTCTGCGGAGCCTTGGAAGAAAAAAGAGGTGCTACTCTCATCAAACCAACAACTTACCCCCAAATCACTAGTTTAGCAACCTTGGCTCTCTGAAAAACTGTAGAGAACAAAAGCTGTTATTACAGAGACAGAGAAAGGCAGTGACTTTATCATCAAGGAGAAGATGTTTGATCTGGGTTCTGAAATATGAGAAGTTCATGAAGCCGAAAAAAACGGAGGAGAAGGAGAACAGTCCAGCAAAATAAATAGTATATACACAGCAGTGTTCTGCAGTTTCCAGGTTCCACGCTGTAAACGAGGAAAGCCAAGGGGAATGTCGTGCTGTCCGTGGTCCTGAAACACCACTGGGCACTGGGACAGCGAGGTTTCTCCAAACCCTGGGACCCTGTCCCTCTCCCTCCTACCTCATCCAGGCTTGGAGTTCCTCACTGCTTTTCTTTCTCAGCTCACAGGCATATCTGTAACCTTTACATTGCCACGGATCAAAAACAATCATAGATTATGTTTCACAATGTATGTAGTTGGTTTCAAATACATTTCACTGAGTGCCACCTTATCAATACTTTAATTATCCCACCCAGGAAGTTGTGGGGAGGGCATGTGACACTCCCATGTCCCCTCTCCTACAATTCTTCACTAATACACACATCGGAATCTGGGGTCAGTGAATGAATGAGTGCCAAAAACGGATCTCAGAGGTGTGGCCTTCACACGAAAAGGGCAGCTCCATCCCGGGGCTGCAGGCGCACACAGATTCTCATGAGGCTGCCTGATTTATCCATGGGAAGGGGCTCAGAGAAATTAAATGAAAAGTTACTCCTGGAAAGATGAAGAATATCTTCCTCTCCAAAGGGCAAGTGTGAAAACGAGTCTCAAAAAGATAAGGGAAGCCGCATTTGGTAGAAATGTGCTTGCCCATGCATTGAGTACAGGTGAAACGGCTTTCTCGTAAGGCAAGGAGATGTCAAGGTGAGTTCTGAAAGTTATTAGTTCTTCAGACTCTACAAGTCACTGACACTAAGGCTCACGCTGCAACTCAAACATTCAATAGGACAGGTAGGCACACCCCCACTCATGCAAGTACAACTCACAACATGGCACCAGAGCCTAGATTAATCCTGAAAATCAACTGGGATTGTCTGCTAAAAACTCCAATCCAGGTGCTTTTGTCAAGGTTTTCATTTGCCAGGTCTAGCTTATGGGCCAGGAATTTGTTATTAACAAACATGTAGGATATTCTTGATGGAGACCCTCGGTGGTAGATTGTGTTATTTCTTTCACAATCCTTCCTGCCTTCCCATACTTGCCATGCTCCCATGTGGGTGCAGGGCTCTCCCAGCCGCACTGACTGTGGGTGTGCCTACGCGAGTTGCTTTGACAACAGAATGAGAGTGGATGTGACTGCACCAGTCTGAGCACGAGCTTTTAAGAGGCAGGTGGGTTCCAGCTCCATTTCTTGAGAGTCCATCCTCCACCATGAAAACCACAAGACCCAAGGAATGGTGTCTCCTTCAGTCTGAGTCCCAGTATGAGATGCTATGAGGAGCATGCCTGACCCAAAAAGAAGCCTGAAGATAAATCTAGCTAAGCCCTCCTAAGTCTCTGCCACCCGCAGACCTGTGAACAACAAACAACTATTTGCTATTGTAAGCCACAGAATTACATGGTTGTTTGTTACGTGGCATTATTGCATCAAAGCGAATTGATACACCATCCAAATTCTGTGCTGGGAGTCACAGCCACAGTGATTGCTGTCTGAGAGATTTTCCAGCTCAAATACTTCATAAACCCAGGACTCTGTTCCTTCCTTTCATGACCAGAGCCCCCTTCCTCCCTGGCTCCGCTCACAGATCACCCAACCAGACTCCTTGCGGTGGCAAGTGCTGCCTGCAGTGCAGCTGCACACTCTTATTATTTATTCACAGAAACCCAGTCCATTTGCCTTTGATTCTGCCTCAGGGGACGGCCTGTCAGCCGGTGGTGCTTTGCCACACTTTTCAGGAAAGCAACCCTGGAAGCGGCAACAGGCCTGAGATTGAATATAACGAGCACACGTTTGTTCCCACCCGCATGGGTCAAGGACACAGTGGCATTTTCCTCCTTCATGAATCAGAAATACAGGAGGTCGGGCTTCCCTGGTGGCGCAGTGGTTGGGAGTCCGCCTGCCGATGCAGGGGACGCGGGTTCGTGCCCCGGTCCGGGAACATCCCACATGCCGCGGAGCGGCTGGGCCCGTGAGCCATGGCCGCTGAGCCTGCGCGTCCGGAGCCTGTGCTCCGCAGCGGGAGAGGCCACAATGGTGAGAGGCCCGCGTACCGCAAAAAAAAAAAAAAAAAAAAAACCCAAAGAAATACAGGAGGTCCCCATGGATTGCAGGCCTCTTCTGTGAGCTGAGGCCCATTTCCATGACAACTGCAATGTTAACAGCGAGATTTCAAGCTCCACTGTACCTGAGGGACATTCAGGAAATAGTCCCTGATGGAGTATCTGGCGTTAACATAACACACCTCTGTCATGACCCCAGGAGGGGGCAAGGTCTTCAGGCTCCCTATAGAAGGATGATGCTAGCTAAATCTGTATATACGTGTAGACCCATTTCTGCATTTTTTCATCTCTGCCTTTTACCTTATATAAAGCAACCTGAACAGGAATCCTTTGCCTTCAAGAAAACCACATTCCTGAGTACACACTGAGTATCACTTCTGCATTACATGGGTTTTCATGTTTAATTCTGAAGTCACCTTAAGAAGTGGGTATTATTGCTACAAATAAGGAAACTCAGAGAAGGGAAGTGATTCTGCCCAAGGTCACACAGCCAGGAGATGGTGGAGTCAGATATGAACCTAGTCACCTGGTACCTACAAAGTGACAGCCCAGCATCCCGTGGTAGTTATCCCGGTGTTCTCCTCACTCTACCTAGTTAAGATGTCTGAGCCTCAGTTCCTTCCTTTGAAAAACGGGAATAAGCAGGAATAGACCATACATCTCAAGCCCGTTCCCAATGCCATGCACCTCACCGGTCCTTCTGACAGGATTGTTGCGACTGTGGCCAAAAGGGAGTAAGGCAGATTAAAGGGCTCTGGAAGCTGGAAAGGGCTCTCCAGTATTAAGACATTCGAGGCAGAGCCCTGTTCACCTGATAAACACCGACAACGCCTCCTGTAAGCCAGATGCTTCTACAACTATTATCTCATTCAATACTCATTTAACAAAGAGGCAGCGCTGTCTGCTGGTTAAGGACATGGCAGTAGAGGCCAGAACACCTGAGCTCTAATCGGGTCCCATGCTCACTACCCTTGTGCCTTAGGCACGTTGACCTCTCTGTGCTTCAGTGTTCCATCTATAATGCAGAGCGTGGTTTTGAAAGTAAAATGAATTAATGCGTGGACAGAGCTCAGTGCCTGATTTTTAAAGTCTTCCCATTGTGGGGAGATAAATCTCATTCAAATACCCAGTTCCATCTTCAGCTTCTCTCTAACCTCTCACACCCCAAACCCAACTCTTTTGTAGACCTTGCTGCATCTGCTCCATTGTTCTCGTACCCCCCTGCTGATTTCCACCTCCCACAGCACCTGCTCCAGGTCAGCCCTCCCCACCTGTCTCCCTGCTGCCTGCCTTGTCCCCTCCACACGACAGCCAGTGACCTTTCTGGTCACAAATGCAACTATGTCGTGCCTCTCCTTAAACCCTTCACCAGCTTGTCCTCACATGTAGGACAAAGTACGCCCTCCCAGGCTCCTTCTGGCCTGACCCCTGCCCTCTCCTGGCCTTGTGCTATACTCGTATACTCACACCATATTCTGGCTCTCTGAGCTGCACTTTCACACCCTGTGCCTTTGTCTGTGGCATCTGCTACCTGGATTTCTTGCAACTCACCTTGTCAGGGGCAGTGTCCTGCTTCCAGGAACATGTGCTTACCTCCTGGAGTTCCTAAAGTGTAAGGCTTGCACCCTGATTAGCATTGTTTCCCAACTGCACAGAACTTCGTCTACTGGCTCATTTTTATATGGCCATTTCCCGCATGAGACTATGAGATCCTTCACACCAGAGACTACAGCTTGTTCCCACACAGCTTCTTAGCTGGGTGACCTGCGGCAATAACGTAATCTCTGTGTTTCCGTTGTTTTTTGTTTTTTTTCTGTTAGTGGAGCTACTCAAAGTACCCAACTCACAGGATTACTTAAGATGAGTAACAGCTCACGACACAATGAATACCAGCCTATGAAGCCCAGTGCTCTATGCTGAATGTTGTGTGGCTGTGCATTTGAGGAAGCCGGGAAAAGCTTCCATTGCTTTTATCAGTTTCTCAAAGGAGTCTATGGACCCAGAAAGTATTTAAACCAGTTTAAAAGGTGCCCAATAATTAAAGTTTTATTTTGGATCCATTTTGTTCTACATGCTCAGAAATAAAGGACAGCAAAAAGAAAAAAAGCAGAAAAGAAAGGGAAAAAAGAGAAAAAAGGAGAGAAAAATCCAAACACTGTACTCGGAAATTGCAGTAAAGAACTGGGGCTATTTTGGAAAAGAGAAGGTCCTAAGTAACTGAGAAATATTGTCCAGAGCCTCTAGGAATATCAGTGTGGAAGAGGAAGAAACCTGTGGAAAATTCTGAGGGCAAAAGGTAGACTCTCCCTTCTACATGCAAAAGACTTTCCAACAACACAGCTGGTCCAAGAGTGAAGCAGGCTGCTGTGTGAAGTGGTGAGATCTCCCTGCCACTGGAGGTGGGCAAGGAGAGGTACTTGCAATTCCTACACTAGAGGGGAGACTGGGGGTGGGGAAGAAGCAATGGACACTCCTCTCTGCCGCCTCAAATGCACAAACACAGAAAAATTTACATAATTTAAAGGTTCCTTTCAACTTTGAGGTTGTATAAGTCAAATATTTGCTTCGGATTTAAACCCTGAGGGGCTATGAATATGGTCTGATATAAAGTACATGGCAGCATAATTTGGGGACACGTACAAAATCTCGAACAGCCACCTCTTTGCTTTATGCAATTCTGCATCAGAACCGTGGAGTTTTCCCATGGAATTGACCCCAAGTTCTAACACCAAGCAGTTATTCGGTCAAGACCCTGGGGAAATGTGTACTTTAATGATTCAACATATATATATGGAAGATTCCTCTTGTAAAAGCTTGCTTTCAGTGTGAAATGCAGTGAAGCCCATTAATATGCCAGGCCTGCCTTCTCCCCACTGCCAAAGTACCACTTGGGAAGTCTTTATTTTTTACCTCCAGAAACCCTTCACGCCACCCTCATCTCCTTCTGCATGGTAACTACCTAAATGCTAAATCCATGGATAGGACATTTGTTAAGGTCAAATGCAAGAGTATCTTAAGACCTCACTCAGCAAAGATGCAAAGCTTGCAATCTAGTGGTTTTTGTTTGTTTGTTTTGCGGTACGCGGGCCTCTCACTGTTGTAGCCTCTCCCGTCGCGGAGCACAGGCTCCGGACACGCAGGCCCAGCGGCCATGGCTCACGGGCCCAGCCGCTCCACGGCATGTGGGATCTTCTCGGACCGGGGCACGAACCCGCGTCCCCCGCATCGGCAGGCGGACTCCCAACCACTGCGCCACCAGGGAAGTCCTGCAATCTAGTTTTTATTCATCCACTCACAGAATATGGAGTCCCTGCTATGAGTCACCAATGCATAAGAGTGCTCCTGAGGAGATGCTGAGGAAAAGTAGATGTTGTCCCAATCCTCCAAGTGTGCACAGTCAAGTGGACAAACCAAAGTTACCCAAGTGGGAGTGCACCTGGGGCACAGGCCCAAGGAAGGAGTAGGAAGCTGAAACTTCATACGTCCATAGCCATCACTTCCCTCCTATTACCTGTTTACTCTTGTTTTCTAGACCAGCCTCTCTGTGAAGTATCCTAGATCCCATTCCATTTCCTAAGCCACCAATGCAGAGTTGTCTTTTCTCACTAAGAGCAAAGTTAGGATTTGGTCTTTGCATCTCTCTACGGCAATGAATCTCAACCTTTCTGTGTTCAGGACATAGTTACCAATGGTATAAAAATTTGCAGCAGTCTTGAAGGGATTAAAGACATAAAACACCACCAAATGAGTCAGCAGCAATCACTACCATGTCATCCCAACTACAGTGTGACTGTGTCCATCTCAGAGGGCCTTTCGTGTCTCCTTAATTGAACTTGCTTACTCTTCAGCACCATGGCGCTGCGCTGTCCACTGCCCTGACCCTGTTCTCTTATATGCTCAAGGGGCAAAGTCTTCTGATGTCCCCTTTCCATTACAAGAGCTTCCTTTTCCTCACAGAAAAATTAGACACTATTCCATACTGTTCCGTTCGTGAGTGCTCAGGGATCTACCTGATAGATGTTACTAGAACAATTTTTAGACTTGGTTGTAGTAAACATAAACTTTAAATGCTGATCAAAATTTAGCAGCACATCCACACAGGATTTTTTCAGTACACCACTGTGCTCACAGCACATGGGCTGAGAACCACTGGTTGCTGGAATATCTTGCGTTTTCCTATCTTCCACCAGTGGCTCTTGTACATGGGTCCTTAATCTCTATCTCTGGGCCTTGCCTCTCACCCCCATGCCGTTCTGTGTTTCTAATTGCCCAGTGAGACGCCTCAATTTGGTGATCATTCCTAACTCTAATTCAGCCTAGGAAACAATGCAGGCCTTTTCTTTCAAACTCACCCCTTAAAGTTCCTGACCACCTCGTTATCAGCTCCAACAGGTGTTTATTAGCATCTCCAATGGGCCACCACGTTCACATTTAATCCTCATATCTGCTCCAGAAAGACTAACACTGGGCTCTTTGCCATCAGTTTAGGCCTTGATCATGCAACTTGCTTTGGCCAATGGTTATGAGCAGATATGAAATGTACCATAGCTGAGCAGGACTTCTTAAAGGCATTTGTGCTTCAAGCCTCTGCTCCTTCAGCCTGTGTCTCAAGGTGAGGCGATCCAAGGGGCAGACCCATTGCTCGCAACAGCCAGGGGCAAAGCCACAGCCAATCCAGGTCCTCATGTAACATGAGCAAGAAATAAATGTATGTTGCTGAAAACCACTGAGACTTCGGATTGTTTGCTATGGAACAAAGGTAACTAATACACCATCTTGCAGTAAGAGTAATAACCGCTAACCCATTGAGCATATACTGTGTGCAGGTACTGTTCTAAATATCTCACATATATTAAGTCATTTAATTCTCAAGGGAAAAAACACCTATGGAGTATTACTATTATTACCACTTTACAAATTAGAAAATTGCTGCATAGAGAAAATAAGTGATTTGCCAAAATTACACAGCAAGTAAGTGGAACAGCTAGGATTCAAATCCCAATAGTCTGGCTTCAGAATCCACATTCTTCCATGTTGCCTTCATTATACCATCCTCCCAGTTCAAGAACTTCCAGAGGCTTCCTATTACCCACAGAATCAAGTCAGAATATCCTATAACTAGGAGCTGAATTATCTAATCTAACTCTGTAAAGAAAAGGAATCTGAGACCTAGAGAACTGACTTGTCCAAGATCAAACACCCCATTTGCATTTAAGCCAGACTTAGAACCCATGGGCTATTTCCATCACTTTGGGTGCATTCTGCCTGACTTCCAAAGCCTTGTAGAATTCCCCAGTCCCCCAGCCATTCAAATTTATTTCAAGATCCTCACCCTCGGATTTAGCTATGTAAAACTCTTATTCTCTTCTGACAACATTCACTCCCCAGCCCAGGTCTCGACCCTGCTGTTCCACATGCCTTGCATGTTCTTCCTTTGTCTCCACCAATCAAATCCCTCAACACCTAGCTCATGCCATCCCCTAAGCCCCAAGAGGGCACCTCTTCTTGCTTCTGCCAATGCTGAGCCCTCCCTTCCCTGAACTTCTCTAACACCTGTGCTCTATTCCACACTTACCCTTTGGTCATTTTTAAGTCGTTCCATGTATGTGCAATTTTTCACTTAGATGGAAAGGTCAGGATCATGAAATACGTATTTTTTAACTGCTCATGACACCTTGCACAGCTCAAGGAACAAAACGGTTAAGATACGCAGTTAACAGTCGTTGATTACCTGCCATTCTGAATTTTCATCTCCTCAAAGAGAGCCTGAGTTCGGGGAAGGGAACTATCGTCTATCTGTTAGCCGCTTACTATGTGCCTGGTACATTCACATATGTCATATCATGTGTTTCTGGGTATTCAGTCTTGGCCAAGTTCATTACAAGACACAGGCAATCAGGGCTCAGTTGGCATCGTTATGTTATGGAAGATGTCACAACTCAGTATCACTTGTATGCTCACAAACACTTTTTAAGAATGTAATTTAAAATAATTCTTCCCCAAAGAAAATGGCCCACTTCTTCCTGTCTGATCATGAACTTGACCTAACTGAGAATGTCTGCTTCTCTGCCCTGGATGACAGAAGCTCTGAATCAGGACCATATGTCCAGAAGCACACCCCCAGTGGTCCAAATCACTGGCAGGTTTGGTCTCTGCTTTTCCTTGAGTCTCAGTCTTGCTATTCTACTTCCCTCTGATTTCACTATATGCAGGATAAATCACTCTAGGCGTCTCAAATCCTTTGCATAAAAATGCAATGAGGGCTTCCCTGGTGGCGCAGTGGTTGAGAGTCCGCCTGCCGATGCAGGGGACACGGGTTCGTGCCCCGGTCCGGGAAGATCCCACATGCCGCGGAGCGGCTGGGCCCGTGAGCTATGGCCGCTGGGCCTGCATGTCTGGAGCCTGTGCTCCGCAATGGGAGAGACCACAGCGGCGAGAAGCCAGTGTACCGAAAAAAAAAAAAAAGCCAATGAGATAAACTAGATACTTATAAGGTAGGCTGAATGCTATCCTCAGGAAGAAGCAAGTTTTTTGCATATTTGTCCATTAGAATAACTAATTCAGTCCGATGTAATTTTTATTTAGTAATCTCTTTCTTCTCTGCTCATCTTTACTGTTTTACTGTTTGATCGCGCACACACACACACACACACACACACACACACACACACACACACACACGCAAACACACAGATTTCAATCAGACAGTGACTCTCTTACCAGGCAGACCAGCCCATCTACCCTCCCTGCTTGAACAGGACCTCTTCATTCCTCCACAAGCCATTGAAGAAGCTTCCAAGTCTCTATAATCCTGTTTACTCTTTGGGAAACAGGCTGCCTTCCTCACAGGACTGTTCTGAAAACCCAATGAAAGATCACGGAAATCCTTTTGAATGCTGTAATGGTCTGCAAACTCATGATGTCTTCTCTGCAATAACAATACTTCATAACCATGGTGGTGGACACTCCTGCCTCCCCCTTCAGTGGCTCTGTTGGGACAGCTGCTTCTGCAGGGCCACGAGCCCTGTGCCTTTGTTTGCTCAGAGCCACGCCCAGGATGCCCCTACTCACTTAACCACCGCAGTGGGCACCGAAAAACCATTTTAACTAAATTAATCCCGGCTATGCCATTAGTTTTTGAAAAAAAAGCCATACATGAAAGAGAGCTTTATTAATGTTTTAAACAATCCTTGGGGGCTGAAGCCAAGTGTTTTGGCTTCTTCCCTCTTCTCTAGCAGGCTATTCTAGCATCTCAGAAAAAGGCTGAGGCAGAGAAAAGAGGAAAAGACACCATACTCAACATGAGTAGAGCATTTTTGTGATTCAGCCGTGCCCTTGCCTCTGTCCACACTGTGCCCTGTCTGGAGTGTCCCTTTTCCTCCTCTGCTCACATACTCTCTCTCCTATCTCTAATTTCACTGCTGAATCTGAGACCTTACCCCCTTTGTTCAGATGAGCAAACTGAGGCTCACAGGAGGAGTGACCCAACATCAAGCAGGTGGGGACCTGGAGATGCAGCTGACAGCTGTATCTTGGTCCTTTCTTAAGCCCCACTGGGTCCCTCCACAGGCCACACATACCGTGGCTGCCAAAAACATCTTAACCGTCTCCAGGATTTGCTCTAACTGCACATAGAAGCCACACTTGGTCACAGAGGTCAGGCTCCTGCAATGCTGACTTTCCTTCAGTTTCTCCAACGGGCCACACTCTTTTGCCACAGAACCCCTCCCTCCTCACCCACCAGGACTAGGCTGGGTATCCCTGCTGTGGTCTCCTCAGCCTCCTGTACTTCCCCTTATAACACCCCCCCACCAACATTTTGTGGCTATTTCAGGCTGAAATGTCAGTCTTTGCTAAACTCTGTGAAGGCAAAGGGCATGCCCATCTCATGCCCACTTTCCTTAGCACCCAGACAGTGGCAGGCACAGACCAGGTGCTTATTATTAACTTACCAAATGAGTTATATTGATTGAACAGGTTAAGGGTGCAGCATGTGGAAAGCCACAATGCCTATCCATTCATTTAATGGCATTCTGGTTCCTGTCAGACCACGTACATTATCAGCAAAAGGTCCTCAGGAAGCTGTGGGTCCTACAAAGGAGCTCCATCCAAGTCCATCCTCTCTGGCTTCTCCTTTAAACCACACATTTTTCTAGCTGGAGCGGACTATGTGGGCCAAATTAAACACAAATGTTTCATCAAGGACAGCTTTCCCAGGAAATAAGGCGCATTTTCAGCATCTCTCCTCCCCATGCTATTGAAGCTGTGGGATCCACTCCATGTGATTCTCTTTTTTTTTTTTTGTGGTACGCGGGCCTCTCACTGTGTGTGGCCTCTCCTGTTGCGGAGCACAGGCTCCGGACGCACAGGCTCAGCGGCCATGGCTCATGGGCCCAGCCGCTCCGCGGCATGTGGGATCCTCCCGGACCGGGGCATGAACCCGTGTCCCCTGCATCGGCAGGTGGACTCTCAACCACTGCGCCACCAGGGAAGCCCCCATGTGATTCTCTTTTACACATGCGTTGACTACCTGCTTCGCACAAAGGACTAAAGCAGCAGGATCAGCCAGCAATTCTGAAGCCCTTACTGTGTGCCTACGAAACACTAAGCACTTTGCCAGTGTCCTCTCAGATGCTCAAGGGTCCTGTGAAATGGCCAGTGCTAAGCCCACTTTGGATATAAGAGCACGGAGGCTCAGAAAGGAGGCAGAGCAGAGATGCACACCCAGATCCGTCTGCTGCAAAAGCCTGGGCAGTTTATCTCCACTCCAGAGGGCCACAGCCTGCAGGCAGGGTGACCGCTGCGGCTGTGCAGGCAGAACTACACAACTCCGGAGTCACTGTTCCCATACACCTGCCTCAAAGACCATCTGGCTAAACGTGCTTCTTGGAAACCGGGATCCTGAATGGGGCACAGACCTGCTATGGGCAATAGTCACAAAGGTACCCTGGGTTCCTGACTCATCAGTCACTGCATCCCCTCTACCTCCATCTCCTGCCTCAGTTCCCCTGGGGTCAGGGTTGGAGAGGAGGAAAGCCCGGACCAGCTCATGCAAATATCCAGTTCGTTCCTCCCACACTGCCTAGCCCAGGGCAACCACATCCCTTCCATTGATTCTTAGCCGACTACAGTGTTAAGGGATTGGTCCCTTATACCGCTGTGTCTCAGAGGGCAAGGATTAGGGATGGGCAAGAGGTGGTCCCCACCATCAGGGGGCACGTCTCTGGACTGTAACTCAGCAAAGGTCTGCTGACAAGACCTGAAGCTGGGCGGAAGAGTTTTCTAAGAGAGCCTCAATCCAGAATTGGGCAGAATGCAGCGCTGTTCTGGGGAGGCAAGGGGTCCCAGTTCTTTCCCAACCTTCCTCTCAATTGCCTCCCCAACCAGTGCTCCAGCCTCTGAGAACTTTATGTGGACAATGCCTCCTTCAAAAGATTTATTGAGAAGATTCAAGAAAACAAGATCCACAATACACTGGGCAGGCAAGTGGGAAATGTCAGCTTCATCACCCCTACCCACGGCTGCCCTCGCCAAGGTGTTCTGGGACCATCCTTGAGCCTGGATTCTGGATAAAGGAGGATGCTAGGTCTCCTGCCCTCAAACCTCAAGCATTGCCCTGGAGGATTCCATCATGCCTTCCAGCACCTGGCTGCTCAGATATCAGCCACCCAATGCCCATGGGTTTCACCAGCACCTGTGGTCCACATCCCTCAGGAATGGTTTGGTTCAACTCTGGTGCCAAACAGGGAATGAGGCGGAGGCCAGGTCTCTGGACCCGCTGTGTCCTCAGCTCCCCACCCTGAGACAAAGCATAAAGACCAGGGATCCTTTGTTTCCGGCCACACCCAGAGACACCGAGAACTGCTCAGCCACCGCCACCATTCCCACCCCCCAGTGTTAACCCTTCCCGGGACACAGCCGCCAGGGCCGCCCCATCAGGTTATTTTTAGCTGCAGTGAGGAATGGGAGGGGCTCCTCCATCATGGCGCTGTCTCTAGGTCCAGACTTCCACTTCATCGGTTTGGGCGGAGAGTGGCGGGGGGGAGTGGGGGAGGGGCGGTGGTCGATCATTTTCCTTACTCTGGCGGGGAAGAAACGCTGCCACGAGGTGCAACAGCTAGACTGTGCAAAGGGCGCCCGCTGGAGGCTCAGCTCCAGGGCCGGAGGGAGGGGGTTCGGACACCGAGCCCCTCCCTCTTTTGTTCAGCTCCGCATCCTCCGGGTCCAAGCCATCCGCTGCAAGCCCGCGGGGAGAGGGACCCGAGGCTCCCGCCCCGCCCCGCCACGCCGGGCTGCCCTCCCCCGCATTGTCCCCAGAGGCTGGGGGGAGGAGGCTGCAAGGCCGAGACCGGCCCCGCCCCACCCGCCGCGACGCAGGAAAGCCCCTCGGGGGCCGCCCGTTAGGTCCCCCTGCGGATCCCGACCCCGGCGGCGACCACCACCACCTCGCCAAGAGCGGCGGGGCCAGGGCGGGGGCCCAGCTTACCGTGATATGCGGAATGCTCTTCTTGCCCTGGTAAGACATGGCCCCCCTCTGGCGCCCTCCGCCCGGCCGGTGGACCTGTGGGGCTGGCTTTCGCCCTGTCTGGCTGTCTCTCGGTCCCGCTCCCCGCGGGCGCGGTGACAAAGGCCTGGGATCAGTGAAGAGAGGGACGGAGGCTCGGCGCCCGCGGCTGCCCACGCGCCCGGCTGCCCCGGCTGCTCGGCCCGCCCGCCGCCGCTGCCGCTCCGGCTGCCAGCACCGCCCGGCTCCGCGAGGAGGGCGGGAGGAGGAGGGAGAGGCGAGGGCGGGAGGAGGGGGCTGCAGACAGACAGCTCCTCCCGGCGTCGCGCAGCCGAGCCCGATTCGCCCCTCTCGGCTCGAACCAGGAAGCGCTTCCCTTCAGATCTCCCCCACTCCGCCCCCCGCCCCCGCCCCTCCCCGACCGCCCAGCCCCGCCGACCCCCACCCCGCGCACACGCCCTCTGCTGGGCCCCGGCCTCGCTCTCGGATTGGGTAGGTCTGGTTTTCAGGGCTCCTTTAAAAGCCAGAGATGAACTTCGGGTGCGCAGGCAGAGGCCGTGGGCAGCGCCACAGGTGTGCAGCAGTGCATCTGCAGGCCTCCCCGAACATCTGCGTGGGGGAGGGAGTGTGGGCCGGGTGCCCAGAACCCGCCCCGGCTGCTGGTGCGCTCGAGGCCCTCCAGGATCCAGCCCAGGCCTCTCGTTCCACAGCCTGCGTTAGTCCCTCCGCTGCGCCACTCCCTGAATAGACCGAGCACATCTCCAGCCCCAAGTCCAAGCCTTTATTCAAACTGTGTCCTCTCTCTGAATATCTTACCTCAGACAGAAGTCTATCTATTCTCCCAGACTCACCTCCTAGGGCTTCTCCATGAAACCTTTCCCTGCCACTCCTCCCACCCCCATCATTGAACCAGCCTCCCTCCCCCCCTGCAGCAGGGACCCCAGAGACAAAGGCCTAATTAGTGACTGACCTGCTCTACTGCCTGCAGCCCCTCTCTCATCACAGGGCCCCCTGCCATTGGGGCCACCGGCTTATCCCCAGAGCCTTGTCTACCAGACAGTGATTGCTGATTGCAGAGCCAGACCATTGGCACTAAGGAGCCCAGAGCCCCTAGGACAGGCTAGCGGTCAGGAGGGGGAAAAGGATGTCCTGGTTCCCAGTGGAGAGTGGACACCAGCCCCAGCGCCCATAATCCAGGTGTTGCTTTGGGGAGAGGTGGGCAGGAGTCCTGGGCTAGCTTGATTAACTTCTTGACAGAAGAGGAAAGAGGGAAGAGGGGGAAAGCGGGGGAGCCCTAGTAAGCCCCCATAGGGCTAGACAGGTGCCTCCCAAATCCAGGCAGATTAAAATGCCAACCTTCTACTTTCTGCCTATAAAACCCAAACCCACAGGCTCGGTAAAAAGACCCCACCTTCTTTACTTCCAGCTGCCACACAGAGGACGGGGTGCCAGGCCTGGTGAAGCTCCCGCCCCTCAGGTTAGGGCCTGAAGCCTTTACCTCCACTGCCACCTGGAGGCCAGTCCTCCAGTCCAGGACAGAAGGCCAGAGACGCCTGGGCCTTAAAGTGGAGATAGGGTTTTATGTTCACAAAATAGAAACGGCTTAGTATTCCAGGAACACTAGGCCATAAGTTTCCCATTTCACAGGGGCGAAATTGAGGCTCACAGAGATAGAATGAAATCTTAGATACAAAGCATGTGAGCTGCAGCAGAGCAGTATCTGGAAGCCAGGTTCCTGCACAACTTGCCTAGAGCTCACTCTTGGCTCTGAGTTGGGTCCTAAATTCTTGTTGCTGACCGGAAATTGCAGGTCTCCCTCTCTCTGACACTACATCCCCTTCCTCAGCGTTGCTAAGGGCTAGGTTCCACGAACCAGGGCCCCTCCCAGGCTTCAGTTTGGGCAGGGAAGCTCCAGGATTGGAGAGGAGACCTCCTGCGTATAGGGGGAGGGGCACTCGTCTGCTATTGGCCAAACAGACCACCGCTCTCAAGTGGACTTCCCGGGTACAAAGCGCCGCAGTCGCACAGCCTCGGGCCTCGGCAAACGCTGCGCCTGCGCCGCAGAAACCCCTCCTCCCTCCCCGGGAAAGAGCTTTACGGGCGCGGGGGAAGGGCCCCGGCACCCTCTGCAAAGCTCAGGAGCAGCGAGGCCCGCCGGCCCCCGAACCCGAACCCCGTGGCTGCTCGGTCAGCAGAAAGTAAAACTCTCCCCCACAAGGGAGACCGCGAGCACCTAGGCTCCACAGTTCCGAACCTCGCGTGCTCCTGGAGCCCTTGGCGCGCCGGAGGCGCTGCCTTTTGTCCAGTACCCGAGAAGCCATGGAGAAAGGGGAGAAGGCTAGAGGGGGAGAAGAAAGAGGAGTGGGAGAGGTGAAGGGATCAGCGTCCCCAAGGGCCGAGGCGGGGCTGCGGAGCCGTCCCAGACAGAGCCCAGGGGCGATGCTGGCTTTGGTGACATTGACTGCAGGTCCATCAGGGACGCTCTTGTACAGCTCCCGGCCGTGCACAAAGCTCTCTCGCCTCCCTGATACTCCACCACGCCTTGAGAGAGGCTGGGAGATGCCACCCCCATTTCACAGATGAAGAAGCTGAGGCTCAAGAGGACGCAGAGCCTTGACTGGAAACTAGGATTCTCCGGTATTGGCCCCGGCTTCTTGGTCCGCGGCCCCGAAGCCTCCCGCTCGGGCTGTGAAGCCTGGATCCCAAGCGAGGTCGGACACTAGGGAAGGAGGTGGGCAGGGCAAGATATAGAAGGGATAGGGACAAGGAGACGGGATCCTCTCGATATCTCCATTCCTTGCACACACACCCCCACAGACACACACACCCTCACTGTAGACTTTCATCTCGCGAGGCTCAGGATTCAGGACCACGGAGAGTTCCCGAGCTACCGAGACTGAAGACCCGGGGCGTGGGGGTGGGGGCAGGAGGAGACCCACTATTGGGTCGTAGCAGCCACAGGCCAGCCCAGCCCCCCCCACTCCTCCAGGAAGCCCTCCCAGATTTCTGTCCAGATCAAACTCTGCCTCCTCCGGGCTCACTGTATGCCTCTCAGAGCATTTAAGGGGAGAAGGGTTAATAAAAATGATGATAAAGATCAAACTCAAATAAACAACAAACACTTATTGTATGCTCACTACCTAGCGGCATTAACTGATTTAATTTTCACAATGAATTTGTTACCCACCCTGGCCTAGGGTGGGGCCGGAGTGCTAAACAGGGAACCCAGCACCTATCAGGGGCCTGGGACCTGAGCAGTGCTCAGACATGGAGTTCTGGGGTAAGGCTACAGCTCGTCGGCCCTCGGGTGCTCCAACTTCCGTTTTCCAAGCACCTCACCCATATATCCCAAAGCTGGGTCGTCTACCCATCTTCCCCCAATGCTCTGGCGACCCCAGCTAAAGGGAGATAAGCCATAGGGCCCACGGTCTGGCGTTCCCTCTCCCTGATGTTTCCCCACTTTCGTGGGGGGGGGGGAACCTCCAAGTCTAGGAGGCTACTGACCCCGGTTCAAACCCCCTCTCTGCCTCCAACTTGCTCTGTGAAGTGAGCACAGAGGCGTTGTGCTGTGGGACTCAGGAGCATCCTCTGAAGATGGTGATTGCGGCTGGCGGTTTCCAGTTCTGTCTGCCCCACGATCTAAATCTTTAACCAAATCCTTGCCCCGGAAAATACAGAGGGAGCACTCAGGAATGGCTTAAGCTTTAAGCCATGTGACCACAGGCATTTCACTGAACCTCTCCCAGCGCCTGGTACATAGTAGGTGCTCTATAATTCCTCATGAGTGAGTGAATACATGAAGGGATGAATGCGGAACAGAGCTCCCTGTCTTTTCGTAAAGCAGAAAATGAGGATCCTTGGATGAAATTAACCCCAGAGGTCCCTCTGCGCTTTAAGGGACCATGTGGCGGCTTTAGCCAACTTACTTCCCTCTCAGAACCTCGCTCTCCCTTTCTGCAGTGGAGGAGCGGGGGTGCTGGATCTCGAAAGACCCTTTGGAGTCTCACGGACTATGCTGGCCAACACTGACCGAGTCGCACAACCTCTCCGAACCTCCTGAATGATGGGGTGGGGGAGGGGCGTTCCGTAGCTCTCCCAAGCCTGGCCGCAGTGGCCCCAGCACTCCTGCCCGGGCACTGCCCTCGGGCGGCCCCACGCCCAGCGACCCAAGGGTCCCGTCCCCTCCGTCCGGCCCACGCGCGCCCCGAGGGTACCTGGCCATTGTCCCGGCCGAGTGGCAGGTCGCGGGGCGCGGGGCAGCGGATGCGCAGCGCAGTTGGTCGCTCGTTGCGCTCGCCCGGCGAACTGACTGCCGAGCCCGAGGGATCGCTCACGTCGCTGGCCGTGTCCTCGCTGCCTCCGGGCCCCGGCAGGCCGACCGCGTCGAGCCGGCCAGCACTGCGCGGTGTGCGCGCGGAGCCTCGGCGGCCCACGCTGTACGCGTCGAAGTCGATGGTCTTATTCTCGTAGGCGCCCTCCACCGCGGCGAACATGCCGCCGTACTTCTGGCGCGGGGTCTGCGCCGCGCTGCCCGGCCGCGCCAGGTACACGGGCAGGTCGTCCTCCGTGTTCCACGCGCGCCGCCGATCCGCCATACCGGTCCAAGGCCGGCAGCCCGCCCGCGCTCCCGCCCACCCGCGGCCCTAGCCACCGCTGTGTGCCGAGCTCAGCGCTCCGCGAGGGCCGAGTCTGCCCAGGCGAGACTGCGGCCCGAGGAGGGGAGGGGCGGGGCGGGGCGGGACGCGAGGCGGGGCGGGGCAGGGGCGGGGCCTCCGGGCGGCTGTCTGAGAGCGCAGCGGCAGGCTACAAAGGACCGGGAGGCGGGGACCGCAGCGAGGGCGGGGAGGGACCGTGACGAGCCCTCGCCGCAGCGCCGAGGGCGGGCAGCAGAACCGCAGTGCCCTCGCCGCCCACCCCGCTCCCCGCCCCCAGGCTGAGCGCGGGACGCGAGGGTTGCTCACCGCGAGCACGCACACACACACGCTCCCGGGGCACACACAGGTTGGTACTAGCACACCAGACAATTATGCCATACAAACACGTGAGAATTGCACAAACATGCTGGCACACACAAGAGTCGATTACACTACACACTCCCTAGACATATGTAGGCTCTTTCACGCACATCAGAGACAATTTTGCACACACATACATGCTTGTACATATTCCTAGTCAGACACACACACACACACACACACACACACACACACACACACACCAGAAATTCTCAGTCACGCAACCCAGCGCATAGACAGAAACACACTGAGATTGATTGCACAGCCAGAGAGAGACTCTCACACACTGGACACTGCATTCATTCACTCAGCACTATTACATTGAGTGCTCTGCTGGTGCCTGGCACGTTGTTGGCACTGGGGACAGTACTGTGAACAAAATAGACCGAGTTCTGCCCTCTGGGAGCTGACATCCTAAGGAGGAAAGAGACAAACAGACACATAGTGTACCGGGCAGTGCTGCACACCAGGAAGGATGAAACAGCAAAGAAAGAGGGATTCTTTCCTGTGCTGGGTCCACATTCACACTGACAGACAACAGAAGAACACATTTACATGTGAACCAACGACTCACACATGTACACGAGGCTCATGCCTGCAACATCCACACAACAAAGAGATTTTCACGCCGAAGGCAAACTCACAAGATGACTCCACACGCATAAACCCCGACAGGACGCCCACACACAAATCCACACCAGAAATATGGGCAGTCGGGAGCTTAAATAGAAACGCTCCAGAAAAAGACACACAAAGAGATAGATCATCTCACACACGTGCACACACTCCTGTCAGTCACCCAGACAAATATTCCCCATTCCAGGGTCACTTCCCATGACCCCTGATGCAGCGTACCCCTGCTGAGCTAGGAGCTTGCAGCCTGGGAGTCCCAGGCTTCCTCTGACTAGGGCCAGGGTGAAGGGCGAGGGGCCTGGGGGTCACTCTGCTGGGACTCCCCTCTACCCCTCTTCAAAGCCAGGTGCCATGTGCCTTCCCTAGATACCCTTGCTCGTTTCTCCCTGATCATTATCAGGCAGAGAGTCCTAAGAGTCTCCAGGGACATGGTGGTCCCAGCTGCTCTTTCTGGATGGGTGGAATCACCAGCTGCCGACCCACTCCTCGAGCAAGTTCAGACATGCGGCAACAGGCTGGGTGGGGACCCAGCTGGAAACTTCAGTGCCTTGTGCTGCACCCCACCTCTCACCCTGCCAGCTTCCAGTGCTGGGAACTGTCCCTTCAGTACCCGGCCTCACCGGCTCCAGGAGTCCCAGACTCTGCAAGACTCTGGGGTGCAGCGCAAGTGTGTTTTTAATGAAACCTTCTATCTGTCCTGTGAAATACTGTTCCCAGCACATTCCAGGCAAGGAAATTTCCCGTTAAAGACCACATAGAAACTTCTAAAGCTCCAAAACTATTTGTGGTGACCAAACTCATAGAAACATCAGAGAAACCAAGAATCTGAGTTAGATGAAACTTTTGAGGTCAATCCTCATACTTGGTTGCCTGAATCTGCTCTCACATCTTGAGGAGACTGTCTCTCCAGCTTTGCTTAAATACCGCTGGTGATGGAGATCTCACTACTTTCCAAGAAAACCCTTTTCATTGGGAGAAAGGACTAGGCAGTTGTCAAGATTAGGAGGGAGTAACACAGAGGGAGGAGAGAAAGAGTTGTCTTTGTGCAGAAGCAAGAAAGTATAAGAATAATTCCCACCTACAGAGTTTACTACATGCCAAGGACCATTGTAGACTTTTTACATACAGTTACTCTTTTAAGGCTCACAGCGACCTTTGAGATATGTACCGTTTTAGCCACCTTTTACAAATGAGAAAACTGAGTCTCAGGGAGATAAGTAACTTGTCTAGGGTCACAGCTGGTAAATGATGCCACTTTGAATTGAAACACAGTAGTCTGGTCCCAGAGTCTGCATCTTAACCAGTATCATTTTCCCTCCCCCAAGAAGCCTGGCTGAAGAGCTCCCACTGGGAAAGGGGAGACAAAGGCATGAACCTGGCATAGTTAGAAGAGACTAGATTTTTGAGTTTGAATCCTGTCCTCCATGCAACCTTGGGCAACTAATCATTCCACATTCATCCAACACACATCTTGGGCACCCACTGTGTCACTGACTTTATTTTCCTCCTGACTTTACTAGAGAAGGGGGATCTGACTTTTATTGAGCTCCTACCATAGGTCAGGGGCTATGAACACACTGTTTATTTCCACACATTACATCGTGCTTTCAGCAGCCCCCTCGGCAGATGTTGTCCCCTCCGTTTCTAGGCTGGAATGCTGGGGATGACAAAGCTTCAACCTACTTCTCAAGTTAACCTCCGGGAAGTGACCATGCTGGGATTCCACCTCAGGCTTGTCTGAGTTCTTTCTACAATATCTCCTCATCTCAAGACCAGTAACCCCAGTGTAACAGAAGAAGGGAGGCAGGAAAAAAAGCCAAGGTATAAGTTAGGAAATGCACCCACCAGCCTGCAGGGAGACCAAGGGGAGCAGCGTCTGTCAGAGGCCAATAGAGGAAAGCCCAGGAGACCTGAGCAAACTGCACTTGGTCCAGAGGATGGCTGTCACCTTCCCCTCCTGCCCTCTGATGGCTCTCAGTCCTCCAGGGAAGGAGTGCTCGTAAGTGGATTAAACCATGACATCTGGTGAAGGAGAGGCCTCCGGCTCATCCTGTCAGATCAGGAAGGCTTCGGGGTGAGGGCAGCGAACAGAGTGGGCAGGGAGAGGACAGGAGATGCCACTCAGCTCTGATGCATATTCTCTGTCAGGACTTTTTTGGCAAACACACACACAAAAAAAGATTTTTTAAAAAACCTCATAAGTTATAAAAATGAGAAAAAGGGAATTGTAGTTTATTGTTAGGTGCATAACACTCAGCAAATGTGTGAGGCAAGTAATAGATTAGCGCACTCATTGTGGAAATAAGGAAAAAGGTTCAGAGAAGTAAAGCAACCTCCCTAAAGTTATATGGCCAGAAAGTGGCAGGGATCCAGTTCAAATGCAGGCCTGTCTGATTCTAAAATGTTTGTTTTCCTCTGCTGCCTCCAAATCAGTTCATAGGGGATTGTGATGGGCAGAATAATGATGCCCTTTTCACAAAGACATTTACCTCCTAATCCCAGAACCTGTATATATGTTACCTTACATTGCAAAAGGTAACTTGCAGATGTGATAAAGTTCAGGATCTTGAGATGGGGAGATTATCCTGGTTTATCCAGGTTGGCCTAATGTAATCACAAGAGTCTGTAATAAGTGAAAGAGGGAAGGAGACAGGAGGGTCAGAGTCAGAGAAGGAGATGTGACAACAGAAGCAGGTGCCACAGCCAAAGCAAGATTTGCAGATGCAATGCTGTTGGCTTTGAAGACGGAGGAAGGGAGCCCGAGCCCAAGAATGCTGGCAGCTTACAGAATCTGGAAAAGGCAAGGAAGCCAATTCTTCCCTACAGTCTCCAGTAGGAACACAGCCCTGCCAATACCTTGATTTATAGCCCAGCGAGACCCGTTCCGGACCTCTCTTCTCCATAACTGTAAGATATTAAATATGTGTTGTTTTAAGCCCCTAGGTTCATGGAAATTTGTTACAGCAAAAATGGTAAAACCAATGCAGGCACATAACGGATCGTACAGGACATCCCTCGATTACTTGTGAGAAGCGGATTTGACTTCTGGGAAGATCATTTACTCCCCACCAAAAAGGAAGAGTCTTGGGTTCGTTGCCTTTTTGTATTGGGTTAGGGTCTACAACACTATGTAAGGAACCATCAATAAGTTAAACATTCAAAAAAGAAAAAAACAACTTTAACTGTGAAAAAGGATACATTTTAATGTACAAAATTACACAAATTATACATTTAACTAACATAGAAAAATACATCTTGGTAACAAGAGAAAATGCCAGCCTATTTTACACAAGATTGAGCAATCACTACAAATCTTGAAAACACAGAAATGAGTATTGAGTCCGATTCACAACTGGTCAGGAATCTGATGGGCATCTCCGAGGACTGATTGCTCTGTTCATTTCACTGCAGGCAGGAGTTTGGGGACAGCCACTGCTCCAGGACCCAAGGGAGGGTCCCACGGCAGAACATCCAAAAGGAAGTGGGGTCCGCCTGTGTCGCCAGACCACTTCCATGTGAACCAATGCTTCTAACCGAGGGGAGGGGCAGAGCATGGACTGCCAAAATTCTGACCCGGTGTTGATTAATAGAGATGTATAATATAGGAGTCCTTTTAGATTCATGCAATTGCAAGGTGTCTAGTTATTGTGCATTTGGGATCCAGGAGGAAAGTACACAGTTTCCAAACTGATGTCTGTGCTTCACAGCTTTCATGTGATATCTGCCCAGGATTCAACCTGGAAGAGTGAGGAGACCGGGGAGGTTCTGCCAGAATGAACTCACGAGCCATGTTCGTCACCTTTGCCAGTGACACCCAAGTCCCTTTCCTGCTTCACCAGCAAAAGTTGGTTGTGCAAATCTGAACGTTGGGAGATCATCTCAGTCACCCAGCTGAGGTTGGTGGTGCATGTCCCACCATGGCACTGAAATGTGTCTGGACCATTTTCAAAATGTTGAGGGAAGGTTCTCAATGTTCACAGAGCACTAATATGTGCTGAGTGCTTTTAAAAAAAAACCTGTGCTCTCTCATTAAGGCTCACACCTTCCCTAATGTTTCCCTGGAGGACATTGAGACTGCGAGAGGTAAGTATTCCGTTCAAGCTTGCACAACCAGTTGGTGGCAGAGTCATAGTTCGAACCCCAGGTATCTGGCCCATAACCCATTCTCCAATGTCTATGACAGGCAGAACTTGTCCTTGTCCCGATGTAAAGTCTAAGAGTTAATAGTTATAACATTGCTGCATAGATATTTATTGTCCCCATCACTTTCAATGTCCTATTTGCAAACAATGTGTTATATCACTTTACTTTAAAAAGAAAATATGGATAGAGTTGATACCGAGTTTTCAGCACATTCGTCTTTCTCTTCCCTTATTCTACCACCATATAAAAGTATCATCAGTCTACCTTTGGGCATAGCCTGATGATGTTTTTCAAAGACAAAAAAAATCGTTATTAAAGCAAACCTTATTTTGATGGTATCAATTCCCGCATTAGTCTTCCCACGACTCTATGTAATACCTTTATGCCAAGGATGCAGACGTCAGATTGGACGGGAGCTGTGCTTGCTGAAACCAGGGTAGGATTTAGAGAAACGGGATAAAGCAAGCCCAATCCTTCCATCCTAAGCCTATTGACTTTTTAAAAGCAGTTTTAGATCCAAGGCATATACTATCTTTTTCTAGAAACTCTCACAAAACAGGAAAGAGGACCTAATACATCCACAAACCCCAGGGCTTTCTTCTTCTCTGCCCATTAAAGTACCAGAGAATTTCCAAAAAATTTATTTCAGAGCCGGGTAGGAACCCAGCTGGCCATTGGTGCAAACGCCGAATAGAAATCTGTTTCTATTTGCTTACACAACTGGTCAATTTATATATCACACTGGACTTAGAATATCTACTTCTGGAAGATTTCAGGATTCAAGCAACTGTACCCAAGAAATCTCCTCTGTGTGCCTATTGCATCGCTCAATTGTATAATCTGAACTTTCGTGTAAACATGCCCTGATCAGCCCCCAAGTGCTTGGCATCCAGCTCTGCTCTCAGTGGAGCTGAATGCTGCAGCATGCTATGCATTTCATTTTCATAGGTCCGCTAGCTGCTTAAAAGGTGAAGTTACCACGCTGACGCATGGTCCAAAATATTCCAAAGATGAGAACTATCTTCCTGTCAACTCTGAGGATACATCTCTTTCCTAGCAAGGAACAAAAATAAATGAGTCTGACACAAAAGAAACACACGATGGCATCTGGGAATTTAATTAACACACGGGATGGGAGAACGAAAAGGGACTGTGAGGCTATAGTGTTGTGGTTCTCTCCCTGGCTGCCCATTAGAATCACTGGGGGGCTCTTTAAAGATCTCTGCCTGGGACCCACGCAAGACAACCTGACTTAGGTGGCCTGGAGAGGGAGCTGGGCATTGGACTTCTAACTGCTCTCCAGGTGAGTCCAACATGCAACCAGGGTGAAGAATGATCACTACAGAGGGCAATCTTCTACTGGTAGCCTAGAGAGGGGGCGTGGCAGGGTTCATGCCACACCTGTCTCCTGACTCCCAGCCCAGAGCCCCTCCATCTGCAAGGCACTGTCTGAATACAGAAAAGGAGGCTGATGTTTAAAATATGTCAGAAATGTCTAGCACCCTATTTTCCGATGTGGACTGAGTTCTCAAGAAGTTTCTCATTCCAAACCTGGAACTTCACCCTGGAATTAAACAAGAGCTGTGAATCTCTTCAAAAATAGCTTACCAGCCTGAATGTAAAAAGCCACACTCGAGTCTGGAAGTTTACTCAACAAATTGCTGAGTAACACAAATAGAAAGAAAGAAGCTCATCTTTTAAAGGATTTGGGCTCCCCGTCCTCAGCAATGATGGCTAAGTAAGCTCATACAGTAATCTCATCACAGAGAGATTCATAAACTTTTGATCAACGATGCTGCTTCATTTTCACACTGGGAAACTAAGGTAGGGAAGGCTGTGAAGGGGTGGATTTAAACTACAGTCATCTCAGCCTAGCTAAGAAGTAAGTGAGTTTTCGTGATATCTTGGGATTCAGGGCTTCCCCAGGGTGAAACGTGGGGAAAATTCTTTGATAAAATAAGTGTTGGTAAGTGATGACATGTGGATTGTAATCATTAGAAAATTAGTTGCATCAGACCCAGATCTAAAATTCCAAATCAGAAGAACGGGCATCGTGGCACAGCTGGAGAACCCTGTATGAAATATCAGAACCGGATTCGGCTCCATATGCCATCAAGAGGCTGTGTGACTATGGGCATTCACTTAACCTCTCTGGGCTTCAGTTTCCTCACCTATCAAATGGGAAAAGGCAAGGTGCTACTGCTAAAGTCTCTAGCTCTAAAAATGGATGCTTCCAGATCTGTTATTTTAATTACTGCACTACTGGCCTGCCTGGGAAGGGCAGAGCCATCAGACCACGTGGACTCTGTGTGTCTTCGCTTCTGCCACACCTCTAGTGAACCTATTTTAAGTACACTGCCTAGCAGTTCATGGGGAAAGGTTGCCATGCCAACTCGCTGGCTGTTGCTAATCACGATCTATGAATGTGCAGTACAACCATCTGACAAGCAATTCTCTTCTTCCTTAGCCTGGTTACCTCTTCCGAACTGTCATAAGACAGACCACCTTGTTCATAATAGCACACGGTAGGTACATAATGGGTGTGCATTTAACTAATGATGTGAATTAATGACATGAAAGTGTATGCACCACACTGAAGTCTGCAAAGTGCTTTCCCATAATGCAGTGTATCTATTAACGCTCCCAGCAGGTGCTAAGGCAGGTATTTTATTGCTCCATTTGCCAAGTGAGTAAACTGAGGAGGGGAAGTGAAGTTCCTATGATCTCGGAGCTAAGAGGTTGCAGAACCCAGACTCCAGACCAGTGATTCTGTTTTAAACCCTAATCTCTCTCCTACACCAGGTAGTCTCTCATCTCTCCATCACGTGAAGGTCAAATCCTATATATTTATGCAGAACTTAAGAGCTGACCAAGGGCTTTTTCCATCCACCTTCCCGTTTCACCCATCCAAAGCCTAAAGGTAAAGAGGTGGGGCTCTGCCGGGGCCACACCTGGCCTCTTAGGTTTCCCAGGTACAGTGGGACGGACGGCTCCCCTCAGGAGGGTCTCACTGGCCCTGAAGTGACTCAGAGGCCCCTGGCAGGGACTCTGAGATGGACCGAGGTAACAGAAACAGCACGGTGGGTAGAAAGACCCAGTAGTGGGTGACAGTAGGGGCTCAGGACAAGCATGCCTTCTGGGGCAAAGCACATGCAGCAGCAGAGATGAGCCTTGAGGGTGAAGCCAGGGCCCCTCGTAAAGCCAGCTCAGAAGAAGCACTTCATGAGCGATGATCGGTCGACTAACCTATTGACTGATATAAAACCTGCCCACGGGAACAGGAATTTGGTCTGTTTGTTCCCTGCTGTAACTCCAGGTCTGTAGCGGTCCCTGGCACTTATGCTGGTTGGATGAAGGAAGGAACCCCAGTGAGCGACACACCTCAACCCCAAGAACACACGAACCCGGGAGAGCTCCAGTGGGAGGCTAGAAACTACACTTTTTCCTCTTTTTTTTTTTTTTTGGAAATATTCGGAAAACATGCCATACTTTTCACCTGAGAGAGAGACTTCTGCTTGGGAAGGGAAGGAGGGAAACTAAACTCTATTGAGCATCGACTCTGTGCCAGGCACCTTACGTTTCTCACCCACCTTGTGCTGGGGGTCTGCAGCTCAGAGAGGCAGCTGACCTGCCAGGGCCCCCAGAAGGTAAAAGGCAGAGGGTAGGCTCTGAAATCAGGCTGAAGGACTCGGCAGCCAGGCTGTCCCGGTGACACCAGGACATCACATCTCTTGCTGGGTGTTGCTCTGCTGCCGTGGGGATTTGGAGCCCTTGAACGCAGCCCTCACCTGTTCCAAAGTAACCCGTGTGAAGCACCTGCTGTGTGCCAAGCCCTCTGCTGGGGCTCTAAGCTTCCCTGTCTCAGTGACTCCTCAGAATAAGCCCGTGGGGGAGGCATGGTCCCTTTTCCCATTTTGCAGATGAAGAAACAGACCCCCAAACCCTAAGCTGCCTGCCCCGTCTGTGCTGTTAATAAGCCCCTCATATCCCAACCCCACATTCCAGTCACCACGCATCCCCTTCTTTCTGTCTCAACGATTCCGTAAGGATGTCGGAGAAGGTTCCGTCTCTCCCATTTCCCTCCGAAAGAGGAATCTTAGGCTCAGAAAGGTCAAGGTCACAGGGGCAGGCAAGTGGCAGAGCTGGAACCAGACTCCAGTCCAAGCCTTCCTGGATGACAGCAGTCACATCACAATCCCGGCCACGAGACCTTGGGCACAGCTCACTGTGCCTCTCTGGTCTCTGTTTCTACCCATAACCGGAGGGTGCTGGGCAGACCAGGCAGGTGAGGTGGGGAGCGAGGAGGAGACAAGGAGGGATTGGGGGCCTGAGGCACCCCAGGCTGTGTGCCTGTCGGTAGGGGAGGGAGTGGCTGGCTTCATTCAGCTCTGAGTGTGGCCAGGAAGCTAGAAGCCCTGAGTTGCCAGATTCACTATTTTTCCAAAAGAAGCCAGAAATCCAGATATTAATGAGAAATCTCTTGGCTTTTACATGTTATTTGCTAATTCCAATATTAACAAATACAACATAGGTATTTGTACCCCCATGTTCATGGCATTATTCACAATAGCCAAGAGAGGGAAGCAACCCAATTGTCCATCGACAGGTAGATGGATAAGCAAAATGTGATCTACCCACACAATGGAGTATTACTTAGCCTTGAAAAGGAAGGAGATTCTGACACATGCTACCACATGGATGAAACCTGAGGACATTACGCTGAGTGAAATAAATCAGCCCCAGAAGAAAAAATTCTGTATGATTCCACTTATATGAGGTCCCTGGAGTCAACAAACTCATAGAGACAGAAAGTAGAAGGGAGCTTGCTAGGGGCTGGGGAAGGGGAAAATAGGGGATTAGTGTTTAATGGGGACAGAGTTTCAAACTGGGGAGATGGAAATCTTCTGGAGATGGATGGTGGTGATGGTTGCACGATGATGTGAATGCATTTAATGCCAGTGAACTGGGCATTTAAAAGGGGTTAAGACGGTAAATTTTATGCGACACATGTTTTAACCTCAATTAAAAAACAAAACAAAAAACATAAGCTAAACAAGACATATCTGTGAGCCAGATCTGGCCTGAGGACGATAGACTAGGAACTCTCTGAGGTCTGTCCTAGGGGTCGTGGGACCTGTGTGAGCCCAGCCCTGGTTCTGCTGAGGTCCCAGACGTGAGGGCAGACCCCACCCCCACCAGCTGCCTTCCTGCCATCAACCTCTGCCTCAAGAAAGGACTCAGCTAATCAGGTTGCACCATGCACAGGCTGCTTTTCATTCGGCCTTTCTCGGGGTTCTAAGGTTTCAGCTGTCCCTGTTAGCCCCTTGGTTGCTGGATGAGTGGCCTCACAGCCCTGCAGTTTACAGGGAAGTCTTTAAGACGGGGCAAACCCTCTCGGTCTGAGCACAGCCACTGGGCCACAATGCTCTTTAACTGCTGGGCCAGACGAGCAGAAACAGGGCTGCAGTACTTCGGGCACTTTGGGGTGCTTTGGTTATTTGTCGGGGGTGGGAAATTCATGGACACAGTGGCCTGAAGTGACTTATGTTTAGGAAAGAAGAAATCTCCGCTTATTCTGGAAGCAAGGAGGCTGGGTTCGGGACCTTCCCAGCTGACCAGAGGCTACCCCACAGAAAGGACCCAGATGATGTTGGCTGCAGCGGGACGAGCCTCCTCTGACGGAGGACTCAATGCACAGAGGGGCTACAGACTCATCAGAGGTCCAAGCAGGGAGGGATGCTGGAGGGCACGCTGTCACACCCATTTCACAGATGAGGAACTGAGGCCCAGAGATGCCAAGGGATGGCCTCAGAGTCACTGGCCAGTTAGAGGCAGAGCTGGGTCTCCAGGTTCCTTAATAAGAGTCCTTCCCCCCTAGACTAGCAGTGCTTGACGCTTGGGGGGGTCCCAGTCTCATTTGAGAATCTAGTGAAATCCATGGCCTCTCTCCCTAGGAAAGTGCTCACACACATACAATGTTTTGCACAGGCTAGCCCAGCAGGAGCTCTAGAATAGCAAGATGACTACTCAGATGTCTCTTAAACCATCATGCTGCCAGGCCTCACATCACCCATCTTGGGTGGCAGCTGCGTAGAACTGTAATGAGTACTTACGGCAGACAGCCCTCCTGAGCAGACGTCAGTACGTGAGTGAGAGAGGATGGAATCACACTTTACCAACAGCAATGATCCCTGACACATGGGAAGCACCTTAGTGTTCAGGGCACTTTCGCAGCCATGAGCTCATTAGGTTGTCGGAACAAAACTCTCAAGTAGGCTTTAGGCCCCTCAAACCGATGAAGAGGTGGAAATTCTAAGAAGGTTAGTAATCCGTGCAGGAACAAAGCTTAGGAGTGGCTGAGCCAGCCAGGACCTTGGGACTCCAGCCCCCGGCTCCTTCCGCCACTCTGTGCCAATACGTACGGGCTTCTGACAGTTAACAGCCATCTCTTTGGTTCCCTGGTTGGTATTATACAGAGTAGAGACGTTGTCAAGAGTGACTTGAAATAGGAAGATGGTTGTTTGGCTTGTAGCTCAGCTCCCTGGAAGGGATCGCAAATCATGGGGCCACCTCGGCTCCGCTAGTCAGTTGGGAGGGATGTAAATATTTTCCAGTTTGGTGTGCTTGCCTCTGTGCTGTCTTCTTTCCTGCAACAACAACAACAACAACAAAAAAAAAACCCAGGGAGATGAGTTCTTAAAGGGAACACACCAACCAGCATGGTATCTACATGAAGCCGTCTGAACACATAAGCTTTTAAGATGCTGGGAGTCTCACATTCATCTCAAGTTGTGTTGGGTTTAAATCATGATATGTGTATACAATTCATAAGCTGCTCTGTCTAGAAAAGTACCTTAGCTTGGAATTAATAAACAATGCCCTCTTTATCTGGAATTTTAAAAATATTTTATTGAAGTATAGTTGCTTTACAATGTTGTGTTAATTTCTGCCATACAGCAAAGTGATTCAGTTATACATATATATTCTTTTTCATATTCTTTTCCATTATGGCTTATCACAGGATACTGAATATAGTTTCCTGTGCTATACAGTAGGGCCTTGTTGTTTATCCATCCTATATGTAATAGTTTGTTTCTGCTAATCCCAAACAGAAATATGGAACACTTCATTAATTTGCATGTCATCTCTGTGCAGGGGCCATGCTAATCTACTCTGTATTGTTCCAATTTTAGTATATGTGCTGCCGAAGCAAGCACTTTATCTGGGGTGTTTTTGAACCTTGAAACAATATGGGAGTTTTATGTGAAGAAGTATTCATGTATATCTGTACAGAGAGGGTTTCTAGGTTTCGTGAGACTCTCAAAGGGGCCAATGGCCAAAAAAAGTTTAAGAACGACTGATCCAAAGGAAGAGAGAGATTGAGGTTCTCAAGGCTGTCTTCTTTCACCCATTTCACAAAGTTATCAGGCACCTGCTGTATGTCAGCCTCGGTGCTAGGCATTGAGGTTACAGTGCTTGCTCTCTTGTGGTCAAGGAGACAGAGGGCAACCTAGGAATCACAAAAGAAATGTTATGTCCCAGATGTGAAGGAGGGCCGAGTAAGACAACTGCAGGGTTCCAGGAAGGAACAATTTAGGTGGAGGACAGCAGGAATGTGAGGGGAGAGGAGCATTCCAGGCAGAAGACTGACACAGCCTGTGCAAAGGTCCTGCAGAGAGAGGAAGGGAGCACAGGAAGCCAGCGTGGACAGACCAGGGAAGTGAGGGGAAGCATCACAGGAGATGAGGCTGGGAAGGTCCGCAGTGTGGCAGACACTGGGATGGAGGGAAGTTGGGGGGCTCCGGTGTAGTGCTGGGACATGATAAGGGCTTAATTAATCAAAGAAAAAAGGAAGGAAGGAAATGAAGAAGGTGGAGGAGGACTGCCTCTGGGCAGAGGAAACAGCCTGGGCAGAAGCCAAGAGGTGTCTTGGCTTCTGAGCGAACACGGGCTGGGAGGACTCAGCAAGGCAGATCAGTTTGCCAGGAGGAGTCTTCGTGGGTGTTGCCAGACCAATAGGTGTATTTGAGCAATCTGACAGTTTGCAGAAGGGGACCCCAGAAACATTAAAACCCTATCAAAGAGCAGCATCCCTTTGCAGTTCTACTGTTACTTCCATAATTGATTTCACTGAGTTGGGCTTTTAATGTTGAGGGTCTCTAGAGATGGATAATAATGGCTCACACCTCGCTCACAGCCACATCCAAGATGAGGATGTTGGTGAGGACGCCAACCACAGCGTTACCCTGTGTGTCTCCAGTCTTGGGGTAAAGTCAGATCTCACTTGCTTAGGTTATTTATTTGTGTAGGTGGTTTTTAAGTCTGCTTTTCAAAATGTATTTACATATATCTTGTAAGCTGCTTTCAATCCTTTTATTTAAAGGAAATAAACAAGACAAAAATAAATCCAACTGCAATCCTTAAAGCTTATAGGACCACTGGTACCGAAACTTCACTATACCTCAGAATCATATGGAAAGCTGTATAAAAATTCATATTCCCAGGCTCAAGCCCAGACTTATGTAATCAGTACCCAGGAAATGAATCTCAGAAATCTGTGTTTTCACTGAGTCCCATGCTCATGCATTTAGCTGGGTGGTTTTTATACAGTAAGTACGTGCATTAAGAACCTGGCATATGGGTATCACTGAACTGGGTGATGCTCCAGTCTGAGGACAAAGCAGACATGTAAAGTTAATGTCGCTGGAATCAGGTGAGGGAGACCAAACACAAGAAATCATCGTCTCTTGCCTACATCATGCACAAGGTTGGTGCCCAAATTCTTGCACTGATCTTGCATTCATCAAGAAATTAATGTAGGGCTTCCTCAGTGGCTCAGTGGTTAAGAATCCGCCTGCCAGTGCAGGGGACATGGGTTCGAGCCCTGGTCTCCGAAGATCCCACATGCCGCAGAGCAACAAAGCCTGTGTGCCACAACTAATGAGCCTGCACCCTAGAGCCCATGAACCACAACTACTGAGCCTGCGTGCCACAACTACTGAAGCTCATGCACCTAGAGCCTGTGCTTCACAACAAGAGAAGCCACCGCAGTGAGAAGCCCACGCACCACAACAAAGAGTAGCCCTGCTCACTGCAACTAGAGAAAGCCCATGCACAGCAACGAAGACTCAACGCAGCCAAAAATTAAATAAATAAATAAAAAGAAATTAACAACTCTTCCAGGATTCATGAACATGGTAGGTCACCTCTGTAACACATGTAGCTCACTCATAGATGATAATTCCTGATAAAGTTACATCTTAAAAATTACAACAATTACAAAAATACTCAACTCCTGAGAGATGATCAGATACAATAAATTGGAGAAATCTCTATTGGGGCATTACACAGAGATTCTAAAAAGGATTTTAAAATAAGAATGCTTACAATATTCACATATACATTCTATGAATGAAAGTAGAGTAACTGATATGAGACCTCAGTCAGCAGGTTAGACAGACACAGATGAAGAGAGATTTAGTGAACTGGAAGATGAATCAGAGGAAATCACCCCAAATCAGCACAGAGAAATAAAGAGGTGAAGGGGCAAAGGGAGTTACTCTAGATTGAGTGGTTAGAAATGGTCTTTTTGAGGAGGTGATATCTGAGCTAAGACCCAAATGACAAGAAGGCCATTAAAGAAATGAGAGTCAAGTGTCCTAGGTAGAAAGGGCAGATGTATAAAATGCTTAAAGTGGGAAAAAGCTTATCAGGAACAGGTTGGTATGTTTGAAGAACATAAGCAGGTTGCTGTGGTTCCACCAGGTGAGAAGCCACCATGGGGAAGAGGAAAGTGTGATCCTGTGTGGCATGAACTTCAGCTCAGAAAGTGGTGGTTAGCAGGAAACCTGTTTCAGCTGAGGGTAAAGAAGAACTTTCTAACACTGAAAGCTAACCACTCACTCACTCGTTCATTTACTCATTTGTCCATTCATTCAGTCATTTACTTGTTATCAAGTACCTACTCTATGCCAGACACTGTGTACAAGGCTATGGGGAATGTTGAGATGAATAAAACACATGCATCTTAGTCCTCAAAGGCCTCACAGTTGAGTGAGCAAAACAGACAGGTAAACTGTAAGGTCAGACAGAATGAAATGCTGGCTTCACAGAAATATCAGTGGCTGTGGAGGGTCAGAAAAAGGAGTCACGAAGGTGATCCACCTGAGATGCCAGGACTGCCTCTTGGGGGAAGAGTGTGCTCAATGCACTGCAGATGTGTGGCTATCAGAGGGAACTACTGCACTTGGAGGAACACTTAACCAGCAGACTCTAAGTTCCCTTCCAATCCTAGAATCGATGATTCTGTAAAACAACAGCAGGCATTTACATGCCCAGAGGAGTTGGAGAGGACTAGGCTGCAGCTTCACCTCCTAGTCCGTTGGGGGAAGCAAATGTCTGAGCAGATAATGGTGGAGATCCCAGGCAGGGAGACAACCACATGATGGGGAGAGGGGAAGCCCTTGGGTATAAGAAAATGAGGGCAAAAATGGGGACACTAGTCCATGCCCTACTTAGTTCCAGACCTTTGTGAAGACAAGAGCTCCTCAATGAGAGAATGCACTCTGACAAGAGGGGCCCACACAGACATGACTGTCCTTGACACCATTCACTTAACACCCAAGGTCATGCAACCTTTTTTAGGGGGATGTATAGATGAGATGAGAAAGTCATACTCAGGGACCACTGTGTCACTGCCCTTTTTCTTGCTGTGATCTGTAAATCAAAGCAGTGCTGAATTGACCTACTTCACAGGTTAAAGACACTTGGAAAGTACAGAACTGGTATTCGCTGTTCCCTCTCCTCCTCTCCCCCAGCCCAGACCGCCACCATCTCTTACCTGAATCACTGAAACAGCTTCCTAACCAGGCTCCCTGCCACCAGGCTGGCCCCACCCCAATCCACTCTCTAAACAGCTGCCAGAATTACTAGAAAGCTGGTCACATCACTCCCTTGCTTCCACTCCCTGTCTTTCTCTGCTCTTAGGATAAAACCAAGCTCCTTAGCAAGACTTCCAGGACACTGTAATGTCGAGCCCCACCTGTCTTATCTCATCTGTCGAAAGGCAAACCCTTCCACTTCACCCAGCAGCCACACAAACTCTTTGCACACCGAGTGTGCTTGTCTCAGTGTTAGGTGCCTAGGGTTTGAACGAATGAGTAGGTGCTTGATGGCAAGTGCTCCTGGCACTGATGGGCACATTCAGTGGGTTCTCCCTTCAACTCTATTCTCCTCTGGGTATTTGGGGAATAGGAGCTTCCATTCCACCAACGCTTCATCAGGAGGAGTTCCTGGGCCAGAAATCGCTTCCCTTTTTCTAGTGTCTCTCATCTGAATGTCAAGTCCAGCTTGGTCAATTAAGCAGGTGCTCAGCTCCCTGGACATGCTAGACAGTGGGTCGAATGCTCTAGATTTCCACAAATGCAAAGTTTGTGCTCTCAGGAGCTTGCAGGACAAGACAGAAGGAACTGCAGCCTCCACAAGACAATCAGGACCAGGAAGGAGGGAGTCTGTGGAAATGGAGGTGAGGAGGGTTTTGTGGGGGCCTCTTCCCTGGGGAGCCAGTGCTCCAGGTAGGAGGACCAGCAGGGGCAGAACTTGATAATCCAAGAGTTACAAGGAGAGCAATCCTGGACCACACCTACTATGTGTCAGCTACTGCCCTGAGCCCTTGACAGATATCACCACACTGAATCCTCACAACTCCCCATGATCCATGTTTATCATTTTCCCCATTTACAGAGGAGGACATCGAGAGGCTTAGAGAGAAATTTCCCCAAGATTCTGTAGCAGGTAAGTGGTGGGGCTGGGATTTTAAACAAGACCTATCAGACTCCAGGGCCCACAGAGAAAGGCATGTGAAATGGCCCAAGCAGATAAGAAACTGTGGCTGAACAGAGCAGATGCTGACAAGGAACAGATTAAATGTGGATCAACTTAATGTGATTCTCATTGAATGCAAACCGGTTCCAACATATTTCCTCAGGGAATATTCAGCATTTTCTTGCAGGTAAATGGAATCAAATGCAAAATTCATGATTTTTTTTTCAAACAGAAGTCTTCAACATTTAAGAACCTTCTCAATCTGCTCCATCTGGCCGTTAATTTTTGTACTTTAAATGATGTCTGTTTGTGATACACATTATGCTATAAACAGGTTTGGTGTGAATCATGGTGTTTTAGTTAGAATACTAGTTATTCTCAAGAAGTCATCTAAAATAAGCCTTGTATAATTAGTTGAGGAAACAGACCTCCAGAGAGAAAGTGACCCCGCAGTAATCACGCAACTTGATCGATAAGGGTGAGCTTGGACTAGCTTCCCAGTCCCCTAACTAATGCCGTCGTTGATCCAGAAACTTCTAGGTGCCTGGCACTGGGCAAGAACCTATTGTGGTGTCAGAGGAAAAATGAAATAAAGTCCCTTCCCTCAAGCTGCTCACATTATTTTTTTCTTTTTTGGTGCCTCCTTATTGAACTTGAAAGCAGTACCATGTCCCTTAACCCTTAACATAGCATCAGATCCCACATGTTAAGGGCTTAGTCCCACAGTACTGCTCCCACTTCAGATGCCAATTGCAAATCTATGTTGTTACCTGTGCTTCTGACCAATTGGCTATAAATTGGAAGTTCCTATGACCCCGTCCTTATGTTTGATTAATTTGCCAGAGGGGCTCACAGAACTCAGAGAAACATTTACTTATGTTTACCAGTTTATTATAAAGGGTGTTGTAAAGGATACAGATGAAGGGGTACATAGGGCTGGGTTCAGAAGGGTCCCCAGTGTAGGAACGTCTGTCCCCATGGAGTTTGGTGTGCACAGTCCTCCAGGCACATGGATGAGTTCTGGTTCACCAACCTGGAAGCTCTGTGAACCCATTTTTTTTTTTTATAAAGCCTTGTTATAAAGAAACAACAGGCCCCAAATGGAGTCACTTGTGCTAAGCCCCATGTCAGCAAACCAAGACAACATACCTAGCCTGACTGCAGTCTCAGCCTCTCCCAGTAATGTAGTCTTAACCAGTCAGTCTGGAATTTCCTGATCAGCAGTAGTGACATAATCCCCCTGATAGACCCCTTCATCCCTCCCCCAAAAGATGAGGCAATCCACTTTTTCCTTGTCCTTGCCCCCTCTGTCTGTAAAAGCCTTCTACTTTGTATAGCTCCTTGGAGCTCATTTCTACTTGCTAGATGGGATGCTGCCTGATTCATGAATCCTTGAATAAAGCCAATTGGATCTTTAACTTTACTCAGTCGAATTGTCTTTTTTAACAGGCTTATTTTATAGGCATGATTGATTAAATCATTGGCCCTTGGTGATAGAACTGAATCTCCAGGCCCTCTCTCCTCCCCAGATCTCCGGGGTGGGACTGAAAGTTCCAACCCTCTAATCACGTGGTTGCTTCCCCTGGCAACCAGCCCCCACCTTCAGGTTACCTGGGGGCTTCCCCCAAATCATTTCATTAACATAACACAGCCATCTTTAACTTAACAGTTAGGAAATTTCAAGCGTTTTAGGAGCTATGTGCCAGGAACCGTGGATGGAGATGAAATATACATTTCTTTTTATAAATCATAATGTCACTGAGGAGTTGGTAGACAATGTTCACAAGCAGCTCTGGCCAGCCAGGAGGAGCCAGCGCCAGCACACCACTGTGTGTGTGTGTGTGTGTATTTGGGGAGAGTGGATGCATAAAGAATGCATGAATGAATGAAACAGAGAGAGATACCAATTCTGCAAAAGTGATAGGAGAGAACTGGAATGAATGGGATGTTTTTATAACTGCAGTAAATAGACTTTACAAATAAAATAGGCCAGGATCAGTGTAAAAAGCATCTTAAACAGCTTTTCCAAATTACTTTCAAAGAATCATGCCTGTTTTTTCATAAAGGGCCATGATGACAAAGTGCAGAGGTCACTACCTCTGTGACCTTGGGCACGATACTTAACCTCTCTCTAAGTCTCCCCATCTGTAAATGAGGGCAATAATACCCATCACAGGGCTAGTATGACGAAGGCACCAAGCAGAGGCCTTACCAAACGGCAGAGCTAGCATCTGAGCCTGGGCAAACAACTGAAGTGCAGACTACATCCTAGAGGATGAGTATACCCCCTGCAGCCTGCATAATTCCCGGAAAATGGCAGATATGCAATGATTCTTCTTGAAATAAATTTGGAGTAAGGGTAGTGGGGGTCAGCATGCTAGTGTGTAATGTGGAAAGAGCATACACTATGAAACAACCTCTATTCATTTTCCATGAGCTTCCTAATTGTACGGGATACAAAAAATATAGATAAAGATAAAATGCTTTTTTCCCCCCAAAATGCCCTAATCTGTGCTTCAATATCAAGATTCACTGGGACTATGTTCACTTTCACTGTTCTTAGCTTTCTGATCTCATTGATGGATTCCTACATGAGCTGAGGCCCTGCTGAATTTCATTATACTAGGTCTTCTGGGCATATTGATTCTCTTTAGAAATAAGGCAATAAATTGTCCACAGACATAATGACCAAACTCACTGCCAAGGGAGAGAATACAGAGGCAGGTTTCCTCACTGCATTGTCTGTCTTTAACTGAACTTTTATCACGAGTTTGAATTTCTGAATCAGCAGTAGGTATCAATGGCTTTAAAAATATTTGTTCCCTTTGAGATAGTAATCCCATTTCCGAGAATCAATGTCCAAGAAATAGATTTCTATGAAGACAAAATTTTATACACAATCATAAGCATCACATTATTTATTATGAAGAAAAAAGGAAGCCACTCAAATGATCAATAACAGGGGTCAAGAAAGTTTCGTGTTATGTAACCATGAGAAGTGACGTTTACAAAAACTATGTTAGCATGGGGAAAAAGCCTACAAGATGAGATTAGATAAAAGCAGCATAGGGCTTCCCTGGTGGCATGGTGGCTGGGAGTCTGCCTGCCGATGCAGGGGACACGGGTTCGTGCCCCGGTCCGAGAGGATCCCACATGCCGTGGAGTGGCTGGGCCCGTGAGCCATGGCCGCTGAGCCTGCGCGTCCGGAGCCTGTGCTCCACAGCGGGAGAGGCCACAACAGTGAGAGGCCTGCGTACCGCGAAAAAACAAACGAAAAAAGCAGCATATAAAATTGTACATTGATTATGATTATGAATATCGTAGGGAAACTTACCCATAGGGATAGAAAGGACATGGGCCAAAATAGCAACAGTGATTTGTTTTTATGGTTTTTGATGTTTTCTTCTTAACAATTTTTCTCCATTTAATACATTTTTTGTAATAAGCGTACATCACTTGAAATTAATCTTTACAATTTGAATTTTTTAATAGTATATGTAAGTACACTATAGCCTTTCTAATGCGGCCAACAGATCTATATGAAGGAACATGTACACCAGTATTTCCCATTTTTCGCTTGTTGGAAATACTTAGTCTAACGTCCTATTCTATAGTGTTAATGTGATTTGCACTCACTCTCCCATGGATGCAACCTTGAGTTCGTTTTATGTGGCAGAGTCAGTAACTTAATGTGGCCTGGAATTTGCTTACGCACACAGAAATGCAAAGAAGAGCCACTTCCATCATCTGAAAAATCAGATGTAGGCGCCAGATCATAGTCTCTTTCTCCACTAGGATAAATTCTTCTATATTTCTCAAGAGTTTTAGTTTAGTCTCATTTTTCTGTCCAGTCACTTCCTTGATCCAATAAATAGCTCAGGAAGGAGTTACTCTAAATTCTATGCCTGTAAATACTATGTTCAATCCACAGGATGGGCACTGGGAACACCTCTAACTTGCTTTCAGTCCAATTCCCCTCCAAGCCACCCTCCAGGTAATAGCCAGGGTGATCTTTCTAGAATGTAACTCTGGTCCTGACACTCCTCCATCTGGCTTAAGCATCTTCAGTGGCTCCCATTGGCATGTCAGGTCCTCCTCCATCTTGCCTGTTAGCATCCTTTTCCTCCACCCTCTAAGGGCCACTCACATCCAGTTCCTACCATTCCGAGACACAGCATATTATTGGTGCCCATACTCCTAGGGAAAGACACAAGTTGTTGGCCAACCCACAGCTTTTCCCAAACCCTTTTTCTTTTGTCACCTCCCAGCCTAGAGGTTGGAAAGGTGGAAATTGGCTCTCAGGTAGGAATGGCCATGGGACATATTTATGGGCAGATTTGGCCAATGAGGTACAAAACAGTCTGCTGGAGGCATCTGGGAAAGGTTTGCCTTCCCCTTTCCTCTTAGGACACAGATGTGAAGCCTGAAGCTGGAGCAGTCCCGCTGTGACCATGAGGCAATTATCAGCAGGAAGAAACACCAACAAGCGGCAGACAGTGGATCTGAAGGAGGGAAAGCAGCTGAGTGGTTACTGGTATCACTGAGATGCCAGACCAGCCTTGAGGCCATGCAGCTCTGACTCCTTGAAGAGTGAATAAGGGGTTCTATTGCTTGCAGCTACATTTCTCCTACCAGACTCACTCTTCCCTCACATTAGGAAATGTACACAAAGTGGTGACTTCAGTGCCTGGAACATTCTAGAAGGTCAATCCATGTTATTCTCCTCTCTCTTCTTCCTTAGTATCCCTTTTGGGCCAACTTACTCACCTGTTGGGAATACACTGTACCCCAAATTGTAAATTTTACTGAGAAATACCAGGTTGTGTATCTGTATACATGATTTGACTGCCTGTGACAGAAATGAAGTTGAAGTGGCTGAGGCAAAAATGGGACCTTATGGAAAGGATCCCTCCCATCTGCAGGGACGGAGTGGTTTCCACACACAGCTGTCACCAGCAACACAGGCATCGCCAGGAAGCTCTCACCACCTTTCTGTTTCTCCTTGGCTGTGACTTTTTTCTTTCTTACTCTGCAATGGCTTCCTTCACGGTGACAGGGAACTGACACACTGACAACTCCTGAAGTTACTGTGGAACCCATACCCAGAGAGAATGGTTCTCAGTTTCAGAGTGAAAAATCCTAGAATTCTGATTGGTCTGCTTGGGTCAGGTGTCTAGCTGTGGGCCAATCAACAATGAGGGGGTGGAGCAAAGCCACATACGTTTTACCCACTGCAGGGCTGGTGTGGAGCAGGCTCTGTGCTCAGCTGGACCCCAGGTGACAGGTTGGTGTCCCTCACACCACAGCCCCTGCCCACCTTCCCCAGTACACAGAACCGGTCACCCTAAAGCAGCATAAGTTACCCAAGGGCAAAAGCCATTATTCGGCATGTTCATAAAAACTGTCTTGGTTTGGGTGTCCCCAAAAGCAGAGCTTGAGGCTTCTAAGAAGCACACAGAAGTCCCTTTTCTGCTTAGAGGATGGGAGCCCGTGCTTGAGGTGGGCACAACGTGGTCTGAGCGCCCTGGAATGAGTCACTGCAGCTGAGAGAAGAGACAGGCTTGGAGATGTCATATCAGGGCCCAAACATGTCTGCTACACAGACAGAGGAGGGTGTAATTCCAGAGCTGCCTTTTCTTAGACGTTAGAAGGGTCCTTGGTTCAGTACAGAGCTAGCCTGACCTAAGTAAAGATTTGGCCAAAAAAAGTGGACCCAGACAACAAGGTCCTACTGTATAGCACAGGGAACTATGTTCAATATCCTGTGATAAACCACAGTGAAAAAGAATATACATATATGTATAACTGAATCACTTGGCTGTACAGCAGAAATGAACACATTGTAGATAAACTATACTTCAATAAAATTTTTTAAAAAGTAGACCCAAGATTTCCAGACCACCTACATGGTGCCTACCCTACCAGATGCCCTCAAGATTATTTTGGATGAAATTCTGTAATCCTAACATTACTGTCTCCTCGTCCCCATGTTAAAGAAGACAGAACTAAGACTCAGAGATGTCAAGTAACTTGTCCAAAATCACCCAGCTGGAAAGTGGCAAAACTGGCGTTCGAATCCAGAGCTGCCTTGGTCCACGAAGCCCAGATTCTCACACAGCACCTTGCTGTCCCCAGAAAGGTTCAGCGCAAAGGGAAAGCCAGTGCCTGAGAGTCTCTGAGACGGTGACCTCATTCACACAGCCCTGCTCAGCTAGCCTGGGTTGCAAAAGCTGGACATTTTTAGCACGTACCCAAAAGAAAATTAAAACATGCAGAAAAGTACAACCGAAAAATCTCAGTGATCTTAACAACAAAAAGTAATAGGAATAACAATGGTGGGCCAGGATGCAAGGAAGTTTGTGGGTTTCAGTTCCTCCGTTTCTACCTTGAGTCTTGAGGCACAACCCCAACCCCAGAGGACATTTCCTTGTCGAGCTCTCTAGTGCTGCAGTGGTCGCCTCAGGTCTCAGTATGCACAGGTCATCCGGAGACATCCAGCCTCGGATGCCTGTAACTCATCGTGAGCCAAGCAGAGGCCCAGGGCCAGGAGGTGCAATCAGCTCAGAGTGCAATGAGATGCCGCAGTCATTCATCAGAGATCCAGGGACTGGATGGACGCAAATGATGACTCAGAAAAATGATGCCAGGGCCGAGGGTGAGGCATGGAGTGAAAGGGCAACGTTAGACAAAGAAAACACAGTGTCACTTCTGTCTTCAGGAAGCTCCAAGAAGAAACCCCCAGAGACAGGAGACCCCAAAAATTCAACAGCAAGAAGCAAAAGATGAGGAGGGGTTCCCTGGCACGACCCCCTCCACCATAGCAAGGGTGTCAATCATCGGGTATCACAGAGCAGAAAGGGTGGTCGGCTCTGGGTTAGAATCTTTTTCATGTCTTGTGTGAAAATTCACATGAAGCAACGCAGGTGACCCTGACACACAGCATGTGTCCAGTCACTGGTGGTTTCTTTCTCTTCCCTCCTTCCCCAGCCATCACCCCGAGCCCCAATTCTGTCTGAATGTGATGATTTTGTCATTTGAACTTTTCAGCTCGTCATGATGCGCAGCTCCCTGGGGCTCCCTCACTGGTCTTTCTCGCATTCACCTGTGACCCTGCAATCAACTTTCCAAACCAGCAGAGACAGTGAACCAATGCCAGGGCAGGTCACACCCCTGCTTAAAAACTCTCCAGCAGCACTCAGAAGAAAATGCAAAGTGCCCCCACTTCCAGCCTCCTGAACGGCCAGCCTCCCTGACCACATCTCCCAACACTGATTCCCGTACTCAGTGCCCTCCAGGGACGCTGGCCTTCACACCGTCCCTTGAGTCTCCAGGTTCTTTCTTGCCTCAGGACTTACACATGCTGTTCCCTCTGCTGTGATGCTCTTCCCCACAATACCCAGAGGGCCTCTACTCATCCTCCAGATCTTAGCTTAGCTGTTACTTCCTCTGGAAGTTTCCCCACCCAGAGGCCCCTGTCATGGCCCCCACGTCCCTCTTCATAGCAATTATAAGAATTGAAACTGATTTATTTCTCATGTAAGAAATGAATCATTTATGTACCATTTCAGTCTGCTTTAAGCTGTGTGTGGCTAGGATGGTGTGTCTGGCTCACTCCTGGCTGAAGCTCCCACACGAAGCCCAGCACCTGGCACATCAGAGGTATTTAATAAATATTTGATAAATAAAATGTTTAATAAAGAGATAAATGTCACTTATCCTGGACAGATAACATGTTATCCTGGGTTAAAAGACCTTCAAAGGAGTTGCCTATTCTTCATTCACATTTGGGCTTTAATGGTTAGTCATCTTTCTTTTCAGAGAAACAAAAAAGCTGAAACAAAATAAAATAAAAAGAAGTTTGCACCCTTCACTGACAATGAACACCAGTGTTTCTCTCTCCTTTAAGAAATGATCTAGGGCTTCCCTGGTGGTGCAGTGGTTGAGAGTCCGCCTGCTGATGCAGGGGACATGGGTTCGTGCCCCGGTCCGGGAAGATCCCACATGCCGCGGAGCGGCTGGGCCCGTGAGCCATGGCCACTGAGCCTGTGTGTCCGGAGCCTGTGCTCCGCAACGGGAGAGGCCACAAGAGTGAGAGGCCCGCGTACCGCAAAAACAAAACAAAACAAAACAAGAAATGATCTTATAATCATAATGGTCATCATCACGCAGTATTTAGGGTGTGCTGTGTTGAGAGCTGGACTCAGCTCATCCTCACAGCCACCCCAGGGTGGAGCATTGCCCTCACCTCCCATGTCACGGATGAGCAAAGGGAGTCATGGGTGCTGAATGCCTTGCCCAGGTGACCTGCCTAGAAAGCAGTGTTCTGGAGGCCAAATCTGGGCAGTTTGGGTCCTGAGCCACGTTCCTGACCACTCACATCACCACCTTTGGAAAGAAAAAAAGCAACCCAATCTTTGCGCAGCTAAGTCTTTACCAGCAGTCAAGGTCATCGGTAATGAACTTGTCTCCTGCTCCGTGCTGGGCCCCCAGAGGCTGGCGCCGCAAAGAGGAGGGGAGTCAGGGCTGGGCCTGGCCTGGACACAGCACGTGATCTCAGAAGGAAGATTCAGGGGAACGTGAGAGCAAATCACATCTTAGCTGCTTGCTGGTAAATCGACTTTCCCCTCAGCCACCTCTCAAAGGCATTTTAGGGAAACTGACCGCGTCTGTGGCCCTTCTGAATTTAGTTAGTCTCTTTTGCAAGTAGCCCTAGAAGCTCGTGCCTGGCCAAGTGGGCCACCCCAGGGGTCACCTGGGCCCGGACTTCATGTCAAAACCGGCTGGAAGCTTTCAGAAGTGTCAATCCCTGGACCCCTCCCAAACCAAGTGGAGGGAGTCTCTGGGCCTGGGGACCAGGCATCACAGTCATTGAAAACTCCTCTGGGTGTCTCTAATGTGCAGTCATGGCTGGAATCCTGACCCAGACCACATTCCTCTCCAGGCAGATGGAGAGACTGGGGCCTGGAGATGCCGAGGGCTAACTCAAGGGCCCATGGGGCCTGGTGGTTTTCTTCTTTAAAATTTTTACATTTATTTTTATTTTTGGCTGCGTTGGGTCTTCGTCGCTGTGCCCGGGCTTTTCTCTAGTTGCCGCGGGCGGAGTCTACTCTTCGCTGCAGTGCGCGGGCTTTTTATTGCTGTGGCTTCTCTTGTTGCAGAGCACGGGTTCTAGGCACTCAGGCTTCAATAGTTCTGGCGCACAGCCTCAGCAGTTTTGGCTTGCAGGCTCTAGAGTGCAGGCTCAGTAGTTGTGGTGCACGGGCTTAGTTGCTCCGTGGCATATGGGATCTTCCCGGACCAGGGCTCAAACCCATGTCCCCTGCATTGGAAGGCGGATTCTTAACCACTGCACCACCAGGGAAGCCCTGGCCTGGTGGTTTTCAAAGAGAACTTGTTAATACGGCCTCTGTCGGAACAGATAATAGTCTGTGTTTCTCAGGTGAGGACGTTGCCAGTGAGCTGCAGGGCGGGGCTGATGGCAGCTCTCAGGGCTCCTCTTTCTCGTTCGGGTCCCTTGGCTGTGCCCTTTCCGGAGCTGGAGGTGCTGCTGCCGACTCTGGGGCCTATTTTCAGCTCAGAGGAAGCCCTAGCTCTTCAAGTTAGCAGATCTAGTGTGCAGTTTTGGTGGATATCGCAGCTCAGGCAGGTTCTGGAAGTCTGACTGGGCTAACTGGGGATGACACATCAAGTCTGCCCTGCTCACTCCTCATAAGTTGTGGACTGAGGCAGGTGCAGATGGGGTAGGGGTGGGGGGCACATCCCTTCTTGGGGGGGCTTATCTGCCTCAGTGCCTCCAGCAGCCCTACTGAGCCCCTGCCAGGCGGCTGGGTTCAGGACGTTCCCTGGAACATTCCCTGGGGACAAGCATGGACAGTGAGGATGGCTGCTCTGTCTCCAAGAGCCTCCTTTGTATCTTTCCTGAAACCAGGGTCAGTGAACACAGCGCTGAGCGGAAGCCCCTTTGCAGGGTTTACTGCTGTGAGCAAGACGGGGACACTGCTTGGTGCTCAGGGGACTCCAGAAGGACCACAGCAGGTGAAATCGCTGCTGAAATGGAGGTGGGTAGAGAAGGAATGCTCACGCCCTAGTTATCATCATGTGTTGCAGAGCTGTTAGAAGCTTGGCCACGGAGCCAGCCTTACCAGTTCGCTTCCCGCCTCTGCACTCACTGCACTGTGATCATGGGCAAATCAGTTAACCTCTCTGTTTCCACGTCTATAAAGAGGCATGATAATAATATCTACTTCACAGCCTTGGTTGTGATGATGGAGTGAGTTGATGTGTGCAAAATGCTTCTAAAACAGCCTGGAGCATTATAAGCACTTATGTGTTAGCTGCTGTCTTAATCCATTCAGGCTGCTATAAAAAGTAGCATAGGCTGGGTAGCTTATAAACCACAGAAATGTACTGCTTGCAATTCTGGAGGCTGGAGGCCCAAGATCAGGATGCCAGCGTGATTGTGTTCTGCTTAGAGCCCTCTTCCAGCTTGCAGACTTCCAACTTCTCTCTGTGTCCTCACAGGGCAGAAGAGGTGAGGGAGCTCTCTGAGGCTTCTTTAATCAGCGCGTTAATCCTGTTCGTGAGGGTCCCACCCTCATGACCTAAACACCTCCCAAAGGCTCCACCTCCTAATACCATCATATTGGGGGTTAGGGCTTCAACATATGAATTTTCAGGGGTACAAACACTCAGTCTATAACAGTTGTGACCATTGTTTCAGCTTGTGTGATGAGGGCAGGAGAATAAATAGTGAATTTGAGTTTTAATTGCAGGTACTATGATAGTAGAGCAAAAGTAAACAACTTTGTTCTGATCAGCAAGAAAGATGTGATGTTAGTTCTGCAGGTGAGTAAAAATTGGTCCCTTTGGGCAGAGGCTGAACCACTAGGAAGTCTCGGTTTGTGCCCCATGACCACGAGTGACCCTTGGACCACAAGTCAGGGTAACTGTGGGATGTGGCCTGCTGATTTGGCTGATACCTCTAGTCCTGGGCTAGCTGCTGGGGTGGGGGTCAAAAGGACCCCATCCATCCATTTATGGTCTCTTCCGTCTTGGGAGGATCCCAGGAGAAGAGAAATGTCCCAGTGGGGCTGTGAGATTGCTTGCTGTAGAGTAGGTGATGGAGGTAAGTAGGCTCCTGTACTTACTCTTCAGGCAGTTCTGCATTGCTCAGTACTGCCTGGGTAAGGGGATTCTTTGGGGTCTTAGAGAGAAACCAAGGGCTCATCCCAGTTGAGCAGTGAGCTGGGGAAATAAAATATGACTCCCATGGACATGTATCCCAGGAGCCTGAGCCCTGGGATACATGCCATCTGGGAAATATACATACGTGTGTGTCTGTGTAATGTATATGAAGGTACGTGCCTTCATGTGCACACACAGGGAAAGGGATGAATGCTGTAAGACGGTGCAGATAAAGTGGAATGTGGGTTAGAGGTTGCTTCCAGCTGATGGAAACTGCTGAAGCCTTCGAGGAAGAAGTTGCTTTTGAGGCAGCGTCCAAGGGCGGGAGGGTTTAGGTGTGGCGTAAGCTGTGAGAAGGACATGGGGTGGGGAAAGGCAGCATGTGTCTCTCGAGGAGCCATAGGGTTGGGTGTGTTGGCAGGTGGGGCTGGAGATGGAGGAGCAGGAGGGAGAACTGGAGAGGGTGGCAAAGGCTACCAACGCTGAGTTTAGGAATTTGGACTTTTCCCTGCAGATAACAGTGAGATAGATTCAAGAACTATTTTTGCACACTGGAGTGATATAAAAAGTGCTGCTCTTTGAAAGAAAGAGCAGTCTGTTGGCTGGTACAGAGAGGTGAGAAAATGGGGACGGGGGAGCTGGTCTGAGGGTGCTGGTGGTGGAAGGCGGAGAAGAGCTCAGCTCCTCCATCAGACACAAAAGGCAACTGAGCAGCTCTCTGATCCCACTTGGACGTCCCTGTAGGAACCGGTAACTGGAGCAGCGATAGCCCAGCCCTTGATCCCCAGCGCACTGGTTTCTGCAAAGGGCGGAAGTGACAGGAACCCAGAGAAAATGCAAATAGAAAGATCTCAGGGTGACGGCCCAGCTCAGATATGAGCACTGTCGGAAGACAAATGAATAACCTTGTGGGTTGGAGTAATGCACGTCTGGTCCCTGAGTGCCTAGAGACTGGCTTTTATTAAGTTAGTTCAACTCAATGCTCATCCATCCACATCTTCCAGGTGCCTCGTCCTGTGCTGGGTGTTGGGGAAACGCAGGGGACAAGACAAGAGTCCTTGGCCTCAAGGAACTTATAGTCTGGGGGCCGGGGTGAGGGGAATGAACCCACAAAAGGACTGGCACTGCACATGACGGGTAACTCCATAGAAGAGGTCACAGGGGGAGAGTTCTGACTTACACATCACTTTCCTGGCTCACGCGTGGACTGTTGGCACTTGAGGGCAGGAACAGGGCTGTCTGCCAGCGCCAGTACCCACGGCAGTTCCGGGCACAGGGTGGATCTATCATGTGTTTATTGAATGGAGGGAGGGATGGATACAGAGGAGCTGAAGGTGTGGAGGGACCCAGGGAGTTTGGTGGTCATCAGTCTCCACGCTCCAAGTAACACGCCCCTCACAAGCTCTTAATTGGTTATGTTTTCTCACTGAGTCTCTAAACGACCCCCTGAAGGCAGGAGGATAGAGTTTCATCTCACACCATGCGTCTCTCCTGGCTGCCCTAAATTTTAATCAGTCCTAATCATTATCAACATGTTCATAGCACTTTAGCATTTCCAAACCACTCTCCACACATTATTCTCCCTGCGATCTCATGCAACTCTGAAGGGCTGGACAATGATCAACTTTACCGAGGGTGTTCGTGATTTTCCGTGTCACGGGAGAGAAGGGAAGCGATGTTTTACCTGTGTCCTCATGCGCTGCTTGCCTTCCACATGCTGTTATTATCTTTTCTTTTACACATGTAGCTTATTTAATTATCTCAGCAACAATGCCAGGCAATTATAATTCCTATTTTGCACATGAGAAACTGATATTCAGAGAAGTCAAGCATTGTCCCCAAGGGTGCACAGCAAGCGAGTTGGGATTCAAACCTGGTTCTGTCTGATTCCAAGTATAGAAATAATGACAACAAACATGACGAGGATGATGATGATGATGATGGTGGTGGTGGTGGGCGTTTGCTGAGTGCTAACTCTGGGCCAAGCACTGAGCCTGGCACGTCATGTGTTTTATTAAATTAATAGTCAATTTAATACTCACTGAGTATTAACTTAATACTCAACACTAATTTAATACTCCTGACAATCCCATAGGGTAGCTACTATTATCCGTGCTGCTTCTTTCACCGGGTCAGATGCACTGCGTATTGTGTATTTCAGGGAAGGTGATGGGGGCCATTACCTGATGCTTCACAGGCATTGAGTAGCTCCAGGTTAAATGCTTTGTGCTACCAGTTTAGGGCTCAGTGTGCAGCACGGCGACAACTTCTACTTTCTATGGAAAGTAGAAATGAACCGGACATCGGGAGACTTCCTCCCAAGAAGCATAAATGAAATGTACCTTTAGACTTGATAGGATTTGAATTTTGTTTTAAAATGCTTATTCTCATGGACCCTAAAAGGGATGACTTCAGCTCTGAAGGATGAAGATTTTTCTAAGAATTCAAGATGGACTAGGCAGCCTGGGGCAATACTAAGCTCCCTGTTGCCAGAGATGTCCAGGTAAAAGGGGCAAAAAGCTAAACATCCAGGATATAACAGTTCTGTGCTGGGGCGGGCAGGGGGTGGGGTCGGTCTCTCCACAGAAAGGGGAGCACCAAAGCAAGTAAACAGGCGTATAAATATTTACAAGGCAGTGAGGAAGAGAAGGGCATCCCTGGGAGCTGGAGCAGGCCAGGGGCTGTCAGTGGCTGGTGCCGGCAGCTGGCAACACTCACAGCCCAGGTGTCCTCCGCCTTGGTGGAGGTGAATTCCACCTTGCGGAACATCAATATCAGACCAGGCCTCTCTGGGCCTGAGATGAAGTGAGACCCAAAACAAGAACATTCTGCTACCTTCCTTAAGAACAGGCTAAACAGGGTAGGTGCAAAGCACAGAAATGACCAAACACCCCCTATGCTGGCTGCCTTTATTTCCTACGGCTGCTCCAACAAATTACCGCAAACATAGTGCCTTGACACAACACTACTGTGTTCTCCTACTGTTCTGAAGGTCAGAAGCCTGAAATGGGCCTCAGTGGCTAAAATTAAGTGTCTGCAGGGATGTGTTCCATCCTGGAGGCTCCAGGGGAGAACCCATTCCCTTGCCTTTTCCAGCTCCTAAAAGCTGCCACATTCCTTGGCTTGTGGCCCCTTCCTCCATCTTCAAAGCCAGCCATGGTGGGTTGAGTCCTTCTCATTCTGTCTCACTCTGACACGTGTATTCTTCTGCCTTCCTTGTCTACATTTAAGGACCTCGAGATGACACTGGGCCCGCCTGGATAACCCAGGGTGGCCTCTGTATCCGAAGGTCAGCTGATTTGCCACGTTCGTTCCCCTTGCCGTGGACCATAATACGTTCACAGGTGCTGGGACGTGTTTGGGGAACATTATTCTGCCTGCACACTGGCTAATGTGAGTGAGGGCTGTTGCTCCACCAGTGCATCTGTGCCTTTGCTCAATCGAGGCTTCCCTGCTTTGAGATGAGATTTAACGCGACGCCCAGTTGCAGGATGAGCCCTGCTTCCTGACAGCATCCAATGCAGAACAAAGCCCTTCCTCCCTGAAACCTGCCCCAATCCACGTCCTAGAAGCCCACATCTTGCAATCAGGCCTCTCTAGCATGTTCTAACTGGACGCCCCACATTCCCAGTGGTGTGTGTCTTTTCATCTCACCAAGCAACGGACCCAACTTGGTCAGCGGCTGGGGAGTTCTTGGTGGTCTTTGGTGGGGACCCTTGGGACAGCTGGGGTGAGAGGATGGAGTGTGCATGGCCGTGGAGGCAGAGGCTGGAGTGGCCAGCTCGGCATGTGGCAGGGTTAAGAAGAAAGTTCCAGGAGGCCATGACTTTCCAGCTAAGTATAAATGGAAAGAAGGAGCTTCTGGATGAGAAGCCCAAGGCGGAGAAACTGTGCTGCAGAGGCTGGGGGCACACCGGTGGGTGCTCGTGGGTTTGGTAGGGTCTGGAGTTTCAGGGGGGCTATGATGACGAGCCAGGGGCTGCACAGCTCCTCGGCAGCCCAACGGTGGAGATTAATTGTCACTCCTTTGTGATAGAGGAGGAAACGGCCTCCGAGGGTCACAGGACCCAGGGCCAGTAAGAGGGGCATGTGGGAAAGGCGAGCAAGAACCCACCGCAGGGCCTAAAGGGGCGTCCACCAGCACGAGGGCAGGCTCTGGCCCCCAAACCACAGCCCATCTGACTGGCCGGGTCTCCTCCCTCAGGGAGGAAAGGCAGAGGCTGCGTCCAGCCAGCAATCTGGAACCAGAGGTTCTGTGTAAACGTGAGGTGGGAGGCAGGGACGGGGGTGTCCGCTTGCCACAGTTTAAACAGCGTCAGAGGGGCAGCGTTACCGATGAGGATAACACGCCCCCCCCCCCCCCGCCCCGCTTTAGACCCGCTTGAGTTTCAGTTGCTGTGGGTCATCTGAGCAGGATTAGGAAGGAGGCTGATGAAGGAACAGGAAGGTTGTAAGGTCCGGAGGGAGGTCTGGGCTGGAGCCAGACGCCAGGCCAAGGAGCATACCCTGGGGAAGAGAGCATCAGCGGGCAGGAAGAGGCTGGGGATTCCACAGGCAGGAAGGAGAGCGGGAGAGGGCGGCGCCCAGGCCCAGGGAGAGAATTCTGCAGAGTGGGCTGAGAGATCAAGTACACAAAGACCAGCAGGTGGCCTCGGAGCTGCCCAGATGGAGACCTGGGGGCAGTGGTGTCTGATGAGTGGGGCAGGGAGCAGCGTGGGGTGGGCAGCAGCCAGGCAGAGTGAGTGGAGGGCCGGGTGAGCCAGGAAGCGGAGGAGCTGCAAACACAGACTGGGGAGCGGCAGAGAGGACATGCGGAGGAAAGCAGGGACTTGTCAGTTTGGTCTGTGCTTAGCCTGAGGCAAAAAACCAGGGGTTTGGGGGTGCTTGACAGGAACAGCTGATGGCGGGCATTCTAAGAGGAGGCACAGGGCAGGGGCAGAAGTGGCAGAGAGGGAGCCCCCTTCCTTTGGAACTGCAAGAAAATGAAGTATATTGGGGAGGGGTGTTGGTGACCTCCAAGACTCAGGGTCCCATATTCTTTGTGGAGAACTATTCCAGGCAGAGAGGGTCTGGGGAGCACAGGGGATTGTGTAGGAAGTGGTCACCATTTCTTCTGCAGCCTGAGAGCTAGAATATAAACAAACTTGACCCAAAGCCACAGGGCCAGGCAGGCCAATGGTCACCCCGTGGGGTGGGCTGTAACCACGGAGGTTCTGGAAGGGCCGAGTGACCCCCGTAGGCAACCAGTCTGTCACTGGAAACATTGACAGAAGGGTGGCTGCATCAGAGACGGGTCCCTCTCCTAGGCATCCCCAAATTGGGTTTCTATGGCAACCTGCCTCCGACCTGCATATCCCTCAAACATTTAGCTCCAGCAAAGCACTTTCTGAGCATGGGCTCTGCACTCTCAGAGACAAGGAGGTGTGGTCTCGGCCCTGGAAAGCCGTGGTCTTGTCGGGGAGGCTGGAGAGAGACAGACACTCCACCTGGGTTTAGGATGAGGACGGCGCTGGGGAAACTGAGGCCAACTCCGGACTCGTCCTCGGGAACCAGGGATGACTTCCAGAGGTGGCAATACCTAATAAGAGTTGAAAGTGAGCTGGAGCTAGTGAGGCAAAGGAAGCTGGGGCCTGAGGGAGCTGGGAAGAGTGGCAGCCCAGGGAAAGTTCTCAGCAATACAGAGAAGAACTTGAAGAGGAGACAGGGAAGATGGTAAGGTGATGGTGTGGTGGTGGTGACGTGGGCCTCAAGGAAACTTTCCCTTTACCGTATGTATGTATTTCTGTCAGGTTTACACTTTTATAAGGAACCTGTATTAATTTGGTAACTTAAATATTCATAAGAGTCAAAAAATGGGAACCTCCCAAATGCCCATCAACTGATGACTGGATAAGCAAAGGGTGGCATAGCCACACAGTGGATTATTATCCAGCCATAAAGAGGAAGGAAGTGCTGATGCTACAACGTGGATGAACCTTGAAACCACGTGCTGAGTGAAAGAAGCCGGACACGAAAGGCCAAATACGCTATGATTCCATTTACGTGAATTGTCCGGAAGAGGCGAATCCACAGAGACAGTAAGATGGATGGTTACCGGGAGCTGGGAGGGGAGGGAATGGGGATTGTCTGCTTACTGGGTATGGAGTTTGTTTCCTGGATGTTGAAAATGTTCTGAAATCAGAGAGCGTTGTTGGCTGTTCAATATTGGGAATGCACTAAAAGCCACTGAATTGTAAACATTAAAATGATTAGAAAGATGAATTTTACATTATTTACCTCCATTAAAAAAAAAAAAAGGATGACCCAGCAGAGCACCTGTACCCTTTGACCTGGAGACCACATGTCTGATCCAGAGGAAGAGCTAAATAAGTTGATTGAAATAAACCAGTTTAGGGACTTCCCTGGTGGTCCAGCGGTAAAGAATCCAACTTCCAATGCAGGGGATGCGGGTTCGATCCCTGGGTGGGGAACTGAGATCCCACATGCCTCAGGGCAACTAAGCCCGCAAGCCACAACTACTAAGCTCACGCACCTCAGTGAGAGAGCCTGCGTGCCACTAACTACAGAGCCCACGGGCCCTGGAGCCCGCGCACCACAACTAGAGAGAGAAAACCTGCATGTCACAACTAGAGAGAAGCCGGCAAGCCACAACAAAGAGCCCACGCCACAACGAAAGATCCCTCAGGCCTCCACTAAGACCCGACACAGCCAAAAAAATAAAGAAAATAAATAAATTTAAAAAAAGAAATAAACTAATTTATAAGTAGAAAATGTCACACACCCACACCCCATGACCATTCATTCCCTGTTTCCCACCCTGCCAGGATGCCTGCTCACGGGCCTTAAGAAGAACCACAGTGCTTCCATCGCCCATTCAGGTTCACTCATTTACCCACTCATTCATTCAGTAAGTATTTTACGGGCGCTTTCCGTGTGCCCACATTTGAGGTGAAATGCATGGAGGTGCCGCCTCTCAGATCTCAGCTGTGGAGGGGAAGGCAGCCCAGGAGCCGATGCACATGGTCAATGGCCATGAACGCTGTGAAGCCACCCAGGAGGGTCAGGGGTGGGGAGAGGACTGGTGTGCAGCCTCTCTTGCAGCCAGCTGTGCCTCGGAGCCAAAGGACAGGTCATTCAGAGGTGACTTGGTAACAGGGCCTCAAAAGCAGGTCTCGTGGCAACAGATGAGTTGGCTGCACGTGTCTAGGGTCACCATTGGGCCTCCCGTGCCTCAAGGGCCGGGAGTCCCTCCAGACCCTGTCGCCTTCTCCAGCCCATCACTGACCACGCCCCCCTGCAGCCACACTCAACGCCTCGCCGTTGTTCTAGCTTCTGGCCCTTGTCCATTTTGTTTCCTTTGCCTAGAACCTTCCTGCTTTCTACTCCTGCCCTCTGCCTGGTAACTTTTCCGATCTTCGTGTTTCAGCTTAGACGTGGCCTCCTCCAGGAAGCCTTCCTCAACTATACTGCCGATCCAGGGTCAGGCACCACCTCTGGCTCTCAGCACTGATCACACAGCGTCACTATTGTTTGATTTCAGCCGTGTGTCCCTGAATGGACCCTGAGCTCTGCCAGGACCAGAGACCTGACTGTTATCTCTGTGACCCAGTTCCAGCTAGGTGAAGAGGTCTGCAAATATGGAACGAAATTAATACACAGAACTTGCAATATTAAGGAACATAAGGTTTATAGTCTTCTATTATGAACATTAAATGTTCATAATACACCTGATAATTTCATTGAGATAGAGCTTATTAAGTCAAAAGTAGAAATAAAAATCTTTCACAAAATTTCCCTGAACAATGTGTCTTAATTCATTTCATATTCATTGAGTGAAGGAATAAGAACTGCAGAGTACTTAATCTTACAAGGTCAAAGACAAAAGCAGTAAACAATAAACAAAGCTCTTTGGCAGGTGGGCTGGCTCTCTCTCCCTTTCATAGACACACACACACACACACACACACACGCGTGCGCGCACACACACACACACACGCGCGGACAGCTACCTGAGACAGCAGCAGTTCTCAGTCACCAGGGAGTGCAGGGAGCCTATGATAAAGTACCTTTGTTTGTTCTCACTGGGAGCTGTAGGGAAGCAGCCGGCAGGTCCACGGGGACAGGACAAAAATGGAGAAGGTGAGATTCTCCATGAGCTTCTGGAGGAAGAAGGGTGGGCATAGCATTAACTGGAGGCAAAAACACCCCGCACCTCCCAGTGATAAAACATCTCCCAGGGGCTATGAGCTGTTCTTACCATGGAGGACACCTCCTGTCATTTCCAAAGGGGCAGTGACTTCTGACATACAATTCCTAAGAGTGACACCTCCAAATTAATATGTCAAAATGCTTTTTAAAAATTTCTTTTTCCCTACTCTATAATTTTTATGTGCATCTTAGTGCTTTTTGGGAAAATAGATAAAAAACAAAGGTATTTGGGGAAATAAACACAAAAAATTAGTCAGCTTCCCAGAAAATACATTTGTGTGTGTTTTCAACAGAATCAAGATTATAAAATTTCACAAGCATTCTGACTTAGCATTATAAGATTTCCTCAAAGCATAATGTTTGTAGCAGCTGTTGTAAACAGCTGTAAATCTGCCGTTTTATCTTTGTATACCCACCTCCTAACCCTGTCCTTGGTACACAGTAGGCACTTAATAAGTATCGCTATGTGTCGCAGGAAGGCTAAATGGCCAATATTTCATTGATGGGATACACTGCCATTTACTTAACCATTTCCTGCCGTTGGACGTTGAGGTTGTTTCTATAGACCGGCTGTTATAAATCATTCTGTGATAAATTGTGCATATTATATCTGTGTGTCAATGATCAACCAAGTAGAGAATCCCCTAAAAGGGGTTTACCCAGTCAAAGGGTGTGAATAATTTTCAGGCTGCTGGCTCATCTGCCAGCAGACATTTTTTTTCAAGCCAATATCTGCCTTATATTAAAGATTGGAAGTTGGGTAAATATTCCTTTATCCCAAACCCAACACCAAGGTAGCTAGAATTTACATTTTGTTTTGCCAAAGCAAGTGCATTCTCCTTTAGGAATAACATTGCATTTTCTTGACATGAATGTCAATATGAAATACATACTTTCGAGAAGTCCAAGAGAACTGACTCTGACGGGAATTGTATTTTAATAACAGTGACTTGCATTGAAAGCCAAAGGATGGAAGGAAAGGAGATGGGAAATTTACAAGTTACTTCTTATAAACAGAACAAATAAAAGGGAGAAACTCGGGGAAATGAATCCTCTGTCCCTTAAGCACGTCTTGAATAAATACAGTGGCAGCAAAAAGCCAGAAGCTGCCCGGAGCTCTGTTTGAGCCAAAGCCAGAGCCTCCATCAGGAGACATCACTGTAAAATTGGGAGAGAGTTAAAAGTTCAAGTGCCTGATCCAGCTACCTAATTCTGCTATCATCTAATAAAGTGTGATGAAGTGTTGAAGACACTAGATCATTAAGGGCTGTTGTGACAACAAGCAGCTTCAAATATCAGACATCCCACAGCCACTGAAGTTTACTGAGCGCTGTTTACTGTGGTTTTCACAGGAGAGGTTTATAGCCTCATGAATGTGTATGACCTTTAACATCTGCTCCTGTGTTCATAGACTCAGATGACACCTCCAGGCATGATGACAACCAGGTGTTGTATGGATATCGTTAGGTCCTGGCAGAGGCTGTCTGTATTGGGGGATGGGTGCAGGACTGAAAATCTGGGAACCTGGGCTCTGAATGCTGTGACACTCTAGCACTGACTTGCTTTGGGTCCTTGGTCAAGGCGCTGCCTCTCCCTGGCCCCAGATTCATCCCCCTTCAGTGAGGACCTTAGATTGGATGGTCTCTGTGCGCCTTCCATTTCTTTGAAAATATCAACTAGTGATAAGAGCCAACATTATTGGGTGTTTACTACGTGCCAAGGGTCTCAAAAGCTCTACGGGACCAACCCTTGCCACCCCGGTCCCATCCCAAGCTCTCCTTTCTATCACCTCAGACTGACTCTGGCTTCAAGTGTTAGCTCAAACCATCTTCAAATTCCTCTGAGCACTTTTTTTTTCAGTTGACCACCTCCTAGGGCTACCCGAGAGGCAAAACATTGAGGTTTCATAAACTGTGAAATAATAGACAATTTTAATCATTTTAATCAGCGCATACGTATCTGAGTGGCCCGTCCCCAGTGTCACACTGTGTGGACAGGTGTGGCAGCTTTGTAATGGGGTGCACGGAGCCCCCCAAGCCCAGACCACCTGAGGAGGTCAGATCGCTCCTCCAGAGCCTGGGTCACCCTTCCAATAGGGGTGCAATCAGCTCCAGTTTCCGTCTCCCCTGGGAGCACGTGAGTCCCCTGAGGGCAGGGACCACGTTTAGATTCAAACCTGCCATTTATGGTGCTGGGTCCAGGCCTGGGAGATGATCCAAAAAATGTTGAAACGCATAGGTGGAAGGAGAGAGGTGGGGAGGGGACAAAGGAAGGAAAGGGGGATGGGGGACTGCCCCGGGCAGGATGGCATCAATGCCTCATGCTTAGTGAGCAAACAGTTCAGCCCGACTGGCAATCTCGCAATGAAGTGAGATCTGTTCTCCTGGGTCTGTTCCAAGGAGACTAGGATGAAAGCGCGGTGCCCGGGATTTCACAGGTCACTGGAATCCGTCTCTGTCAGGCCCAGCTGAAAAGACATTCCCAGAGTCTGGGACTGAGCTGGTAACACCCCACAATGAACCCCCAGGGCCTCACCATCCAGGCACTTGGCTGGTGTGTTCCCATGACCTCGGGGATTTGTAGCCAGGGCAAAGGAAGGAGAAAAACAGAAGCGGCTCTAAGAGGGTTTCCAGGAGGAGGCATATTTGGTCTCCTGCGTAGAGGAACACACCCTCACGTTGGTGAAGATTTTCCACTGTTAATCTCCCAATGGAGAGATAGAATAATTGACCAGGATTCTCACTTCATGGAGGAGAAAAAAGACTTAGGAACAAAGAGCTATTTACCCTGCAGCTCTTAAGAGGCCAAGCAGAACTAAAAACCTGCCCATTTTGACCCTGAGTCCACTCTCCAAACACCATGCTCTGGCTTTGCCCTTATTCTCTCCATCCTAACACAGAAGGCCTCCCCTGCTCCTAAGATGACCCTGCTCCACTTTCTCAGCAGGAGGATTCCTCGTATCCACCTCCTCCAGGAAGTCGTCTCCGATTAGGCATGCCTGCTCCCCCCATCCACCCACTCATCCCCTGGCCGGACCAGGTCTCTTCCTTTGGGCTTTAACACAGAATTCACCACCCTGTGTTGTACTTGTCTTCGATGTCATTTCCTCCCTCTATTCATTTATTCAAGAAAATTTATAGAGCGCCTAGAGGAAAGGAGACTGAGGCTGGGAAGTCCAATTGTGCAAAGCCATACAGAAAGCTAGATCAGAAGCCATGTGACTGTATGTTCACTCAGTGAATTTAGAGAGAGTTGCCACATGACTCCCAAACACTCAGCTCTTTCTAACACCTGCCGCTTTATGGGGCCTCATTTCTGCACAATATTTGGATTTCGGCCCATCCTCCCGGTCAGGACGGCAGGTGTAACTTAGTAACAGGAATTAGCCCAGTGGCCACCTGTCTACACAGGCACGTGGACCATGCCCACAGGACTTGACTGAACGCCCCGTAGAGCAGAGAGGGTATCATTTTCACTCTAGCACCTTCCGTCCTTGGTCCATTTATGGAGTGAAGCAGTGAAGCTGGGCTCCTTTAGAGAATCCAGCCATCCAAGAGCGGCGTTTAACTCCCAGATCTGCCACCAGATAGAGAGTAACTCTTTGGAACCTCAGTTTCCTTTGCTGCAAGATGAGAATATCACTAGTTCATAGATTGGTATAGATGATGCATTAATGATGACATGCAGCCCAGCTCCTCCTGGGCACTCAATAAATGGCACACACATCATTATCATTACTGTTAAATGCTACCATCTCTGCCCTACAGCTTTTCTAGATAAGTTTCCTTTTAGAAGAGCTACCCCACAAACCAGGGATCTGGAGGAACACTGGGGTGAGAAGAGCTCGGGTTTGCTGCATGGACTGTAAGCAACCCAGCACGTTCTTGAGACCATTAGTCCTTCTGCTGCTCAGTTTTCCCATCTGTAAAATGGAGATTGTCGGACCTGCCCTCCTCTCTCACAGAGGGCGGAGGAAGGATCCGATGCAGTGAGGCACATGAAAACGCTTTTTAAAAGAGTTCTTTAAAATTCACTTCGCAGAATACAAATATATGCTGTGACTGCCCCACTGAAAAACTCCGGATGGCTCCCTACTGATTCTGGGAGGAGATCCAAATTCCCGAGGCTACCATTCCCAGAACTTTGTGACTGGGGCTTTTTCTACTTCTCCAGCCTCTTTGAATGGCAGTTCCTGCCTGCCTCCTCCCATTCCCACCCCCATATCCTCCATCTGTTGCGGGCGGGAACCTCCCTGACCTCTGCTCTCCCGTCGAGCATCCATCACATCAGGCTACACTCCAATTACTTGCTCATGTGACCAGAGTCCCCGAGGGCTGGCGCTGTCTCGCTCAACGCCGTGTCCCCGACACCAGCACTCGGCCAGCCCAGACTTGCTAAATGTCTGCTGCAGGAAAGTAGGGGGTAGAGGGCTGTCTGAGGCACGGGCTGTTTTTGTCCTGTCCTATGGTGGCTTCTCCCTGCAGTGCTTAGTCGCTTGTGGGAAACAGGCCGGGGCAGCAGCAAGGTCCTCTCTGGCCTGGGCCCACACGGAGGACCCATTCTTGAGGCTAGTGCTCAGGCAGCCCTGGGAGGCATGGAGGTCAGCCCCCTTCAGGACAGAGAAAAGCCAAAGCGCTGGATCCTGGCGATGTGGCTGCAGTGGGGAGGGGTGGGAGGAGGAGGGCAGAGGAGAAGGAGAGGGGAGACAAAGGGGGAGCAGAGGAGGACAGGAAACAGGCCTGCTTCCCCCTCTTTCTTTTAAAACTGGAGAGGGGGCTTCCCTGGTGGCGCAGTGGTTGGGAGTCTGCCTGTGGATGCAGGGGACACGGGTTCGTGCCCCGGTCCGGGAAGATCCTACGTGCTGCGGAGCGGCTGGGCCTGTGAGCCATGGTCGCTGAGCCTGCGCGTCCGGAGCCTGTGCTCTGCAGCGGGAGAGGCCACAACAGTGAAAGGCCCGCGTACCGCAAAAAAACAAAACCAAAAACAAAAAAACTAGAGAGGTCAGGTGGTATACGGGTTGAAAGCGGACTCCAGGACCAGCCTCTCACCACCTGAGCCACCACTTAACCGCTCCATGCCTCAGTTTCCTCATCTGTAAGAAGGGATAATCAAACAAAAGTCTACACATGACAAATGCTGGAGAGGGTGTGGAGAAAAGGGCACCCTCCTACACTGTTGATGGGAATGTAAGTTGGTGCAGCCACTATGGAGAACAGTATGGAAGTTCCTCAGAAAACTAAAAACAGAATTACCATATGATCCAGCAATCCCACTCCTGGGCATATATCCAGACAAAACTATAATTCAAAAGATACATGCACCCCCTATGTTCATAGCAGCACTCTTTGCAACAGCCAAGACATGGAAACAACCTAAATGTCCATCAACAGCGGAATGGATAAAGAAGATGTGGTACATGTATACAATGGAATACTACTCAACCATAAGAAAAGCATGACATAATGCCACTTGCAGCAACATGGATGGATCTAAAGATTATCATACTAAGTGAAGTGAGTCAGAAAGACAAATACCATATGATATCACTTATATGTGGAATCTAAAATATGACACAAAAGAACCTATGTATGAAACAGAAACAGACTCAGGGACGTAGAGAACAGACTGGTGGTTGCTAAGGGGGAGGCGGTTAAGAGAGGGATGGAGTGGGAGGTTTGGGTTAGCACATGTAAACTTTTATATATGGAATGGATAAACAACAAGGCCTACTGCATAGCACAGAGAACTATATTAAATATCCTATGATAAACCATAGTGGAAAAGAATATTTTAAAAAATGTATATATATGTTCAACTGAATCACTTTGCTGTATAGCAGTAATTAACACAACATTGTAAATCAACTATACTTCAATTAAATTTTTTTTTTTTTTTTTGCGGTATGCGGGCCTCTCACTGTTGTGGCCTCTCCCGTTGTGGAGGACAGGCTCCGGACGCGCAGGCTCAGCGGCCATGGCTCACGGGCACAGCCGCTCCGCGGCATGTGAGATCCTCCCGGACCGGGGCACGGACCCGCGTCCCCTGCATCGGCAGGCGGACTCTCAACCACTGCACCACCAGGGAAGCCCCCCCAATTTTTTTTAATTAAATAAAGCGCAGGACTCCACAGGGTGGCTGTGAAGCTTAAAAGACTAAATAGTAATGAGTGCCTGGCACCTAGTGAGCGCACAGGAAGTGTCAGCTGCTATTCTTAAAAATCAGGCATCATTCAAACGTATTGATCCTTTCCACTCCACCACTGTCTTTATTATCTTTCTGTCCAAATATCATCAATTCAAAATTTTCAGCAAGTTTCCTTTTATGGGAAAACTCAACACAGAATTGAACTTAAAAAAAAAAAAAATCATTTGCCGCTCCCCTACACAAGAACTTTCTCAGCTCTTCATGTCCTACAGGAGAATTCCTCTCTTCCTTGTCTGGCCTCCAGCGTCCTCTGAGATCTGGTCCAATCAGCCTTTGCTCTGTGTCCTGCTGCTGCTCTGTGAATGCTCATCCCAGCCACACTGATCACTGGCACATGCCTTGCCCATGCCTTAGCTTCAAATCACCTGCCACATCTCAGACACCCAACCTCCCAAATTCTAAACTCATCCTCATCTCATATGTCACTTCTGCAGCCAGGCTGGGAGAAGCAAGCATTCCTTCCATATGTGGATCTGGGGGTCCCGGGCCATGAGATCCTAGGGCCTGGGAACAGGATTTACTTGTAAATAATAACAATAACAATAATAGTGGTAGTAATAACAATAATACATTTATAATAATAATGCTAATGGCCACTGTTGTATAACCATGTTTATGGACCAAAGACCATGCCAAGCATCTTCTCATAGCCTGGGAGGCAGCACAGTGTCGGCTTAATAGCCTGCATTTGGACCTAGACCACCTAGGTTCAGATCTAGCTCCCCACTTTCTGGCTGGATGACCAGCTCTGTGCCCCTGGGTGACAGTGCTGTGCCTCATTTTCCCAGCTGTAACACAGGGTTAGTAATTGTGTGCGTATACGATTGCTGTGATGCCTGAGTTAATACACATGAATGCTGAAAGCAGTGCTTGGCACAGAGAAGCTCTAGACTCATGACTGCTGTTATTAAAGGTTGTTATTTTTTTCCACCCAGCAGCTCTATAAGGAAAGCGTTTTGCAGAAGAGGGAACCAAGGCTCACGGAGGTGAGAAACAATCTGGAATGGGGGGAAAGAGCCACACGGGATTCGGATTCGACCCGTTTGTTTAACCCTGAGGCCTGAGCTCACGTCTTCTCCGCATCGCCAGCATTGACTGGAGTTTTGCTCTCATGTTTCCACAGGATCAATTTGTGATCACTGGAACTTGCTGGAAATGCAGAATCAGACCCATACCTATGGGCTTGACTGCTTGTTGACAAGACCCCCAGGTGATCACGTGCACTCTGACCTCCGAGTGCCCAGCGGGACACGCATTCACTGTCCTGTAAGGCAATGGCTACCTTAGTTACTGCTGTGCTCGGGGCATGGAGAGCATCAGGCTGAACAAGAAACGTTTGTTAACTGACCTCAGGAAGAATATCATACCCTCCAATTAAGTTCCTGCTGTCCTCCTTCCAGGCATGGTCTCCTGTGCTTAGGACCAGATTCCTGAGCGGATGGAGACGTGGTTCCAAGTGGTGGCCAAGGCCTGGGCTCTTAGGTGGCCAGTCATCCAGTCTGTCCATTCGGCAAATATTTCTTGAGTCCAAGCTTGATCTGGGCTCCATGCAAGGTGTGAGGTTGTGAAGTTGTGAAGAAGACCAAGGAAGACTTTGGTCTCCCCCAGTATGGCAGATGGGATAATTTCCTGCTGGATAAAGCACTTAAGGCATCTTCTGCATGAAGGGTTGAACTCACAAGCCCGGAAGTCTACCTGATAGATGCTGCCCTGGGAAGGCTGTGCTGTTCTCTGTAAATTAGGGGAATGGGATTTAACACTTATGCAGAGACAGTCATGACCCTGGAACTGAGACCACCACATAAGCTAGGACCCTTGAAGGAATGGTCCCTCAGCAAAAGAATAGATCAGATGGAGAAATTCTACCTTTAGCACAAAAGATCACAGGAATGCTTGTCTTTCTCAGCCAGAGCTCTAGGTGAGGAAAAAATATCTCCCTTGAGAACATGTGACCACAGGCCTGTATCTCATGGGAATGTGGGGTTGAACTCATACCGTCCAAATGGCCCATAAATCTCCAGTGAGTAAATAAACAGGAAACGGTTTTCTGAGCCAGTGAAACTCTGGTTATTATTCTCCTAATATTCCTAACACCCACAGGCCAGTGATATTCCAGAAATTCCTGGGCCAGTAATGCCCCTGATATCGTTGAGCCTATAATACTGTTATAGCTGAAGCTGAGACACCCAGGACTCACACCAGTAAAGCCCCACAGACCAAGATTACAGAACACCCAAGGAAGCAAGTTTTTCATGAATGGAGACCTAAGACATAATCAGCAGAGTTAAGTTCCCCAAGAACATCAAATAGTAGAACTATTGGATAGAGACCATAAAGTAGATCCTAAAAATAACATCTAACTTTTATCTAGCACTTATTATGGGTCAGGTACTGCTCTAAGAGTTTTTGTTAATATATTGACTCGTTTAACCTCAAAATAACTTTAGGTAGTTAGGTGTTATTGTAACTTCCACTTTAAAGATGATAACACTGACGTACAGAAAGATCACAGGATCTAAGTTTGAACCCCAGTAGTCTGAATACAGAGACTTCCTGCTGCAGAAAAATACAGCAACCTTGAAGATTCATCTGAGGAAATTAACTAGAACGTTACTTAGAGAGATAGACTTAGAAAACATGAAAGAGAGGTTATGAGCTGAGGAAAAATAAGGTAGTCCAACAATACTAATATGAGTTCCAGAAGGAAAGAAAGGAAAAAGGAAGGAGGGTAATAGTCAAATATATAATGACAGAATTTTACAGAAATACTGAAAAATATAAATTCTCAGATTCAAGAGTTATGTTCCAAGTGGGATAGATAAAAATAAATATGTCTTACAGCAGAACTTTATAATCCCAAGAGAAAGAGAAGATCCTAAAAGCAACCAGAGAGAAAGTGACAGATTACCTAAAAACATACAGCAATTACACCAATAGCAGGTGTTTTGACAGAAGCCAGAAGACAATGGAATAACATCGTCATATTACCAAGAAGAAATAACTGAGGATCTAGAATTCTATATCCAGCTAAATGATCACTCAATAGTGAAAGCAAAACAAAGACATTTTCAGGCAAAAACTGAGAAGGCTAACTGCTAAGGTGCCTTGCTGATAAAATGCTAGCAATCCACAGGCTCCTGGGAGAACTAAACTGAACCCGAAAGGAAAACATAAAATACAAGAGGGAATGGTAGGCAAAGAAATTGGTAATCTAAACAAGTAATGACTATATAAACTAATAATGACTAATTTGAGATGTATAAAAACAGAGTGGAAATATATTATTGGACAATATGAAAGATGCAAAAAGATATATCATAATTAAAGTCTTCTAAGATCCTGTGTACAGGTGGAAGATAGAGATATTAATCCAAGGACGCACATTGAAACATTAAAGAGTAGTCACTAAAAGAGTAGAAATATAATGTATACCTGGGGTAAAATGTGAAATAAAGAAAACAATCAGTTTTACAGAAAGCAAGAAAGGAGAAAAATAAGAATCATAGCAAAGACAGGGTAAATAATAGGCACAAAACAAGATGATGGAAATCAAATGTATATATCAGTTATTATAATAATTATAAATGGACTAAACTCTCCATTAGAGATCAGGGAACATCCATTGGATTTCTAAAATAAAGCTACATGCTGTTACCAGAGACACACCTAAAATATATGGACAGAGAAAGATTGACTTTTAAAAGAATAGGAAAAGTTGTACCAAGCAAATACTAACCACCAAAAGAAACTCAATATAGCTATTTAACTTTAAACAAAATAGACCTGAAAACACAAAATGTTATAAGGATAAGGAGGGTCACTACCTAACTGTAAAACAAAGATTGATAGCATGCTAGAAAAATATTAGACTTAAATGCATTGAATAATATAGCCTCAAAATACGCAAAGCAAAACTTAAGAAAATTAGAAAGAGAAATCGCTAAATCTACACAATAGTTGGATGTTTAAACACACCTTCCTCAGACCTTGACAGATCAAGCATACAAAAGCACCAGTCAGGACAAATCACATTTGAAGAACACAGTTAACAAGCTTGATACAATGATATATATAGGAGTCTGAAAGTAATAATAACTCAATACATTTCATTTTCAAACACACGTGGAACATTTGCAAGAAGTAATCATAATCTTGGAAATAGAGCAAGTCCCCACAAGTAAAAAAGATATTAGGGGGGTTTTGTAATCCATTTACTGGGTCCCCTAAGCAAGCCATTTTTCTCCCTGGGCTTCAGTTTCCTCAGATGAGATAGTTGAACCGATTTATCCCCAAGTCTCAGATAACTGCTTTATTTTTTAAGCTTAATTTAGATTATCCCCAGTTTCACTACTGCTAAATATCACACGGATCAAGACAAATTCTTCTTTCTCACTGTAAAAACCTGTCAAATCCCTTTCACAATATAATGTCAGTTTTCTTCTCTTTCTTATCATTTCAAACAAATGACGCCTCTTTCGGCTTGCCTTCACCTTAACCTTCCCAAGTTGGCTGTTGAGACAGACGGCCCATTCATGTTTATCTGCTTCATTGATTCATGAAAGAAATAGACCAAACCAGTCATCACGCAGCCCCTCAGTCATCGTCCACAGCCAGGCAGCATCCTCACACCGTCCTGTCTCCACGGTTCTCGCCCCTCCGATCTTTTCTCCACACTGGGTCCAGAATGGTCTTCCTAAACACACAAAGTCATCCCCCTGCTGGAAGCTCCCCTATGGCTGCAAGGGAGCCACAAGCTCAAATCCCTACAGCAGCCCAGCAGCATGCTCAATGGGTCCCTTCCCTGGCAAAGCCTGAATGGGGATCCTTTTCTTCTGAGGATCTAGACTATGGAAAACTCTGCTCTATTGTTCAAAGGCTTTCTTCTTGGTTTATCTACTCCCCACCCTGCACAGCTTTAGAATCTGGCAAATGTCTGGAGGAGAAAATGAACCGGGTATTTGATTCCCCTACCCCCGTCTCTAATTCTGTCTATCTGGCCCCATGAGTGGGCATCTCTCTGTACCTAGCACCAGCATCCACTGTACCAGGCCTGGGCTCATGGCCTTGCCCCCAGGTAGCAAAAGACCCCAGAGAAAAAGCAGCAGCTGGCCCTCCACGGTTCTCCCCTCTCCAGAACCTGGCTGCCTCTAGTTCTCACTGTTTCAGCAGCTCCCTGAGGATTTAAACGGATAACTTTTATATTTTATATAAAACAGACTTTCTCATTGTTCTTGGCAGGAGTGGTTGTCTGCTAACGACTCCATCTTTTCCAGGACTGCAGCTCATTTTTTAACCCCGAACTTGCTGGCTTCAGAAGTCCAGAGGCAGGAGCAATGAGCTTGTGGAAGAAGTGCTGTGTCCAAAGTACCCTGAACTATGTGTCCAGGACATCGGAAAGTGACCTGACCAAGAGCTCCCACAAGACAGATTGTGGCTAGGTCATTCTATTCCCCCTGTCAATTCAGGCCCCTCAAAAGCCATGCACCTCTCTCTTCCTTAGTGCCTAGGGAGAACTACACACCTCTGCTGATATTAACATGTTTCTCATCAACAAAATCAACGTGACTTTGCCATCTGACCCCTCAAAAGAAATCTTACCTCTCATCTGTAACTCAGTTGGCTAGTCTGCATTTTATTCAGATCCTGCATTTCTCAGTGACAGAAAAAGCCCTAGTGCCCTCCTCCCAGCTCCTAGCCTGCAGCCTGGATCCCCAACATCTCAGTCATTTTAAGGGGTCTGCAGACGTGGCTGGAATGTTCCTAGTATAGTGAAGTCCTTGAAGCTAATTTTCCTGTGTGGATAATGGCTATGGAAGCCAATGCACCTGGCCTCAAAAATGTTAGCTGCTTCTGTGGAGGACTGTTTGCAAAGCTGGTCAAAAGAATCCCTCCCTCCTCTGTGTGCATATGCATTTGTAATGTGATTCCCCCGCCTTGTCACATGGTTGGAGCAATAGAGAGGGGCAGAAGTGACCGTTGTGGGTTTTCTGAGCCTGGGGCTCTGAAGCTCTTAAAGCACGTGCTCTCTCTCTTTTGGAACGCTGCCTTGGGACCACCAGCTGCAGAAGCTTGAGCTAGCCTCCTGGAGGATGAGAAGCCTCCTGGAGCAGAGATGAGCATCCAACCTGAACAGAACAGCTGACTGCTGGCTGGAGCCAACCACCAGGTTTGAGGCCATCTTAGACTACCCAACCCCAATCAAACTGTCGGATGAGCATGGCCACATGAGTGACCCAGGTGAGATAAGCAAAAAAACTACCTGTCACGCCAATCCAAACTCCTCACCAATATAGGTGAACAAATGAAACAGTAATGGTTTTAATCCGTAAGCTTCGGGAGTGGTTTATTACTCAACAATATCTAACGAATGAGCCTTCCTTCTGCCAATTACATAAAGTGTTCTGATGATGATGATGATTTATGTTAACTGGGTGCTTCCTCTGTGCCGGGCTCTAAGTGTTTTACAAGTTTAAAGCTCTTATGTTCTTACAACAATGCTATGAGTTAAGGACTCTCATTGCTAACAAGGAGACTGAGGCCCCAAGAGATGAGGCAATTTGCATAAGGCCGCAGAGCAAGCAGGTAGTGGAGTGGGAACCGGAACTCCGGTATGCTGGCCCCAATTCCTACATCCTTTGCCACTGCCCACACCACTTCTCTCTCATCCTGAAAATCTCCCCCCCCCCCGGCAACCCCCCATTCCCTCCCCACCTCCTGGTAACTTCCCTCTGGGGCCTGCATAGAATGACACGGAAGGAAGAACTCATATTTGTCTACTGAGTATTCATTTACACAATAACATGCACCACACCTGCTGGGTGCCCAATACTCTTCTAGAAATTAAGGATACCAATTGCTAGAACACAGTAGACCAGACCTCTGCTCTTAAAGTCTAAACACGTGCCTAGCACATACAACCACTCTTAGCACATTCCCTCATGGGATCCTCACGGCAGCATCATGAGATAGACAGCACCATCCCCCTCTTACAGATGAGGCTGAGGGGAATAAGGACACTCATTCAAGGTCACCTAGGGCTTGGGACCCAGGGTGTCCTGACCCCAGACCTAGGCTTTCCCCAATTCACCATGAGACCTTCTTCCACCCACAGCTCCTTGAGGATGGATGTCCTCCAAGTCTTCTCCAAACTAAAGACCCCATTTCCCTTCTTTGTCCTTCTTATGTTTTGGTTTCAATCCCAAGAACCTCCTGTTCACCAATGTTTATTTTTAAGACTTGATTTCAGCTCAATTGTGTGCACATTTATGGAGTGCGGGGCATCTGCCAGGCACTGGGTAAGGGGATGGCGCTCAGGGGGAATCCCAGTCCAACTGCTTAAGAAAACTGCAGAAGAGGTGGCTGCTGGCTTGAAATAATATGGGGTGGAGCGTGGGTTACATATGGACTGAAAAGGTCTCCCTTTCCACACACCCCACCCCAGGGAGCAGCAACAACCAATGCCAGCCAAATAAATAATAGCATCTATTGCACCCATCTGGTTTGCTCAGAGCTAAGATCAGGCACGGGGCGGTCCGAGAACAGACCAGGGGCTTGAGGGTCCTATTGGACCCAAAGCAGTTGGAATCTCGCCTGTGCCAATCGCTGTACGACTTGGACAGTGACTTGTCTGCTCCAAGTCTCAGTTTCAACATCTGCAAAATGGGAGACAATACCGATTTCTTGGCATCATTACACAAATTAAATGTAGCAACATGTGTGAAAAGGCCTTGAAAGATGCCCAGCATAAATTCAGTAGCATGTGGGGCTTAAATAATTTTACCCAAAATAATAATACTATCCAATATTTAGTGAGGACTTGTATGCCAATCCCTGTTTTAAGCACATTACATATTTGGTTCAGTTCCTCCTACAAATATATGACAGGTGCTATGCTCACTGCTTTTCATTTGAGGCAATGGAGGCACAGAGGGATTAAGTCAATTTACCCACAGCTAATAAGTGGCCTGAGAGGCCAGCTCCAGAATCCACAATCTTAACCAACACGCTCTCCTGCCCCAATAAAATAATATGATGACAGTGCAAGGTTGAATGGGAGATACTAGTAAATATAATACACGATATGATCTCAGGTTGAAAAGAGTCTGGCTGCAACCGATGAACGTCAAAATGTTGAAAGTGAACATCTCCTAATGGTGGGATTCCATGTGTTTTTGTTTCTTTATTTTTTGTATTTTCCAAACTTACTGAAATAAACATAATCAATTTTTAGAAGCAGGGAAAAAATCGTTATTTAAAATGTTTCTTAGTAGCTACTATGCCAGGCTTGGTTAGGCACTGTGCATATCTTTAAGGATATTATATTATCCTGGGTTTTCAGGCACTATCTGGAAAGTTTCTAGCCTGACACAGAATAGATACTCAATACATGTTTATCCTCTTTCCTCTCAGGAGCAACAGCTATTTCTAGTGTCCCACAAAGCACCCATGGCATGCTTCTTCCTAAAGTGGTCCCTAAAACTGTTATGAAGGCAACAGAACCAAACAATAGCTTAATGATTTTGTTTCTTTACATTCACTCTGAAGATAAGCTCCCAAGTTTTCCCAGTTCATATTTTGGATCCCTGAACTTAATTTTGGGATTTTACTGTGGGGGCACCTCTGGGTTGATGTCCAGGCACCAGCAGGTGGAATCTGGGGTAATATGGAGGTATATGCGGTGTTCTTTCCATTCCATGGGAAGCAGGGAGGTAGGAGTAAAGCCACCCTCTGCCCTTCACCCCAGCTCTGTGACCTTGAGCAGATGCATAAAAACTTCAGTTTCCTGATCTGTAAAATGCTATCCTCTTCTTTATCCCTGGTATGGTTGTCAGGAGACTCAAACAAGAGCACACACAAGGAAATACTTTGAAAACTTTAAAGTTCCATCCAGAAACAAGAGGTGGGAAATACCTAGAGGAAGCCACGCAGCCTCTAAGCCACTTGCTATGGTCTGAACATTTGTGTCCCCCCAAATTTCATGTGTTGAAATCCTAATGCTCAATGTGACAGTACTAGGAGGTGGGGCCTTTGAGAAGTGCTTAGGTCATGAGGGTGGAGTCCCCATGAATGGGATTAGTGGCCTCGTAAAAGGACGCCACAGAGCTTCCTTCTGCCATGTGAGGACACAACAAGGAGTCAGCTGTCTGCAACCCAGAAGAAGATGTCCTGCCTTCTTCTTCTGTCCCAACCATGCTGGCACCCTGAACTCAGACTTCCAGAACTGTGAGAAATAAATTTATGCTGTTTATAAGACCCCAGTTTGTGGGATTTTATTTTAGCCACCTGGATGGACTGAGACAACACTGAGCACACAGTGGATGGAAAACAGACAGGAAATTGAGAAGCTGACAATAATCCCTGGCGACTCAGGAAATTACATTTCATTCAAGTTCACTTCCCTATATATTACACTATCAGAAGTTTATTTCTCAGGCTGTGAATTTTTTTTTAATTTTTAGTGGAGTATAGTTGCTTTACAATATTGTGTTAGTTTATACCATACAGCAAAGTGAATCAGCTATATGTATACATATATCACCTCTTTTTTGGATTTCCTTCTCATTTAGGTCACCAAAGAGCATTGAGTAGAGTTCCCTCTACTATACAGAAGGTCCTCATTAGTTATCTATTTTATACATAGTATCAATAGTCTGTATATGTCAATCCCAATCTCCCAATTCATCCCACCCCCCCCTTCCCCCTTGGTATTCATACGCTTGTTCTCTACATCTGTGTCTCTATTTCTGCTTTGTAAATAAGATCGTCTGTACCAATTTTTAGATGCAGAAAAAGCTTTCGACAAAATTCAACACCCATTTATGATAAAATACTCTCCAGAAGGTAGGTATTGAGGGAATATACCTCAACATAATAAAGGCCATATACGACAAACGCACAACAAACATCATTCTCAATGGTGAAAAACTGAAAGCATTTCCTTTAAGATCAGGGAGAAGACAAGGTTGCCCACTGTCACCACTATTATTCAACATAGTTTTGGAAGTCCTAGACATGGCAATCAGAGAAGAAAAAGAAATAAAAGGAATACAAGTTGGAAAAGAAGAAATAAAACTATCACTGTTTGCTGATGACATGATACTCTACATAGAAAATCCTAAAGATGCCACCAGAAAACTACTAGAGGTAATCAATGAATTTAGTAAAGTTGCAGGATACAAAATTAATGCACAGAAATCTCTTGCATTCCTATGCACTAACAGCGAAAGATCAGAAACAGAAATTAAGGAAACAATCCCATTTACCACTGCAACAAAAAGAATAAAATACCTAGGAATAAACCTACCTAAGGAGGCAAAAGACCTGTACGTAGAAAACTATAAGATACCAATGCAAGAAAGCAAGGCAACACAAACAGATGGCGAGATATACCATGTTCTTGGATTGGAAGAATCAACATTGTGAAAATGACTATACTACCCAAAGCAATCTACAGATTCAATGCAATCCCTATCAAATTACCAACGGCATTTTTCACAGAACTAGAACAAAACATTTTACAATTTGTATGGAAACACAAAAGACCTCGAATAGCCAAAGCCATCTTGAGAAACAAAAATGGAGGTGGAGAAATCAGGCTTCCCGTGAGTTCTTTTTGAAAGTGAAGGTATTTAGATATTTAGATGTTATGTAGACCCTATAGTGGTCTAAATATGAAAGTGGATTCTCAGGGGACACGGTTAGACAGCGGGTCAGAGACTCCCCCACCACGCACCCGACAGCCCCGGGGAGGGTGAGAACAGCTGTCTCTTCCGGAGGCCTCTGCAAGCAGCTCTTTGAACTCCACATCTCTCCTGCCAGCATCTCTGACAGACTGTGTCTTGGCCGATGGGACACAGCCCTGGACAGGAAGGCACAAGACCCACACTCTGGTCACCGCACGTCGCTGGTTCTTAGGTCCCTCCCCTGCCTCCTGGACGGTCACAGGGCACAGTCTCCGAGTTCCCTTCAGCTCGGAGACTGGGTTCTCAGCCTGTCCCGGGCTCTCCCTGGGGAGCTCCTCCCTGACCCCCAGTGGGGTCGGACCCCCCTGCTGCCCCCACGGCTCACTGCAGGGGGATAGCCTGTTTACAGGGCCGTCTCTCTCTCCTCCAGGAGTTCTTTCTCCTCTTCTCTGCTCCCCGGCACCTCGGAGATGCTAGGTGAACCTCTGTGGAATGAAGGAGTGACTGAACAAAGGGGTGGAGTGGAAGACAGAGCAGCAAGACAGAAAGCATGACCCGGAGCAGCCCCACACAGCCTCCGCTCAGACCCGTGAGCAGAGCTCATATCCTGGAGAACCTTCTGGAGCCTCCGCCCTCCCAGGCTGTGCTGGGCTGGAGGAGAGAGATGAGAAGGCAGCTCTGTCTTTGAGGAGCACAGAGCTTGGCGGGGAGACAGGCAAGTGACAAGACAGCAAAGAGCAAGGCATCTGGGACAGGGCTGCTGGTGCAGTGGGAAATGGGAGTCTGGGAAGCCCAGGGGCAGGGGGTCCAGGGTCTGGGAAGACTTCTGGGGACTGGGAGCTAAGAAAGGGGAGGGCTAACACATTCTAAGCACTGAATATAGGCCAGGCACCCTGCCCTGATTCACTCATGCCTCATAAAAATCTGTCTTACAGGGAGGGAAACTGAAGTACAGCCCCTAGAGAACACCTGTCCAAGGCCCGGTAGTTGGTAAGAGGTGTGGCTGGAATTCACACTGAGAGAGGCTGGGGCCTGGGCCCCTTTGCTGCAGTGCTTGCACCTGAACAAACATCTCTTCAAGCAACAGAATACAAAGAAACTATCAGGGACTAAAAATAACCGCACACGTGGACAATTGCGAACAAGGCACCAGAAAGCCAAAACCCAACTGCCACTTCCAAGGTGCCGGGAGCGAAAGCAGGGTCCCGCGCACGATCCCTGCACACAGCACCACGCAGGTGGAGGCAGGGGGCCACCCCCTTAGGCCACCCCCTAAGCCACCCCTCAGGCCGAACCCACCAGTCCACCCCCAGCCTCACCCCATTTAAGCAACCAGCTCAGGGAGTGAGCAAGGGAACCTGTTACTTGTTTTCGTCCCTCCTGCGACAGCCCGAGCCCCAGTAAAGCCTTGCCTGGATTTCTCATCTGGCCTCCTATCAATTTCTATTGATTAAAGAGTCCAAGAACCCAGGTCGGTAACAGCACCTGGCACATCTGGCCCCATGGCGTGTCCTCGGATTTATAGAATAAATCTTGATAAAAGACTCCATCACCTGATCTGCACAGGGAGGTGCTCTGGGATGAGAATTCTAAAGCCCTTCCGGTGAAGCAGAGGATCTGGCTGGGTCCTCAGAGCCCCAGCTCCCACTGCATTAGGGGAGCCCAGGCAGAGAGCGGAGGGTCTCCCTTAGTAAGCAGCATTCTGATTAGACAGCCCGGCAACAGCATGACATCTTAATCAATGCTCCTTGAGGGGCTGTTCCCGACTCAGCCTGGCGCACAGATTTCCCAGGGGCTGAGCGGCTGCTGCTTCCAGGTCCCCCTAAGGCCAGACCTCGGGGACTCACTTCATTTTCCTCCATGTCCTCTTCCCCAGCACTGATTAGCCTGCTGGAGCTCCAGGGGAGGGAAAGCCCTACATTGTATTCCCGGCCGTGCTTCACGATCAGGAGCTCCCAGCATCTGTGCATCAGTGATTCACTGGGGGGCCCCAGTGAGCAGGGCTGGGGGTACTTCGGAGCTGCTGCCCTAGGAGACACAGCTCAGACTTGCCTGGCCTCCTGACTCCTTAAGAAGCCTCTTGCTCTCCATCTCAGCGGCTTCTGTTCATCATTTGAGGGAGACTTGAATTTTTCTTGAGTGTCCGCTATGTGCTGGGCCCTGAGCTAGGCTCTGATTGACAGTGGCCAGCTGAGTTTCCTCTCTGTTTTCATACACCCTGCTGTCCTCCGGGCCACGAGCTCTGTCCGTTTTCTGGGCCCCAAGAAGCCTGACCCCTAAGGACAACCCCAGGAAGCTGACCCCAAGGCTGACCTCTCGTTTGATATCTGGCTTCCAGTTTGGTTCAGCCAATGAGAGGCACGAGGAGGAGTCTGGAGGGAGGCGGGATAGAAGGTTCTAGCATTTGTTCTCCACCCCATTGAGAGCAGGTCTGCAGTGGCTGAGTGTCTCTACCACGGCCCAGCTCTCGGCAGCCTTGGGGGGTAGCAGCGCCCTCTCCTGGCCCTGCAGCCCGGGGCGGGCACCTGCTTCCCTTCTGGCCATCCTCTGTCCCCTCCTCACCCTGCCCCCCCAATAGCAAGTACACCCTCTTCAGTCACCCTTTTTTGGGGGTGTCTCCTCTCTCCTGCCAGGACCTGGTTTGTGGGATGAGGAAGCAGCTCTATCCAACCTCCAGACATGAACCTTGAGGACAGTACGCTGAGTGAAATAAGTCAGTCACAGTAGCACAGACGTTGTACAATTCCGTTTCAATGAGGTACTTGGAGACACAAAGTAGAATGGTGGTCGCCAGGGGCTGGGCGGGGTGTTTAATGGGGACAGAGTTTCAGTTTGGGAAGATGAAGACGTTCTGGAGATGATGGTGGTGATGGCTGCATAACAATGTGAACATACATATTGGTTAAAAAGGTACATTTTATGCTATGTATAGCTGGCCACCAAGAAAGACACACCAGTCAATCACGGTGTGAAGACCTTATTTAGATCCTGATTCAAACAGACTACAAAAAAAGTTAACTCTAAATTTATAAGATAATGAGAAACTGGAACACGGATTGGATATGTGATGAAATTAAGGAATTGCTTGAGGTATGGTGATGGTATGATGGCTTCAAAAACTATGTACGAATTAAGCGATGAGTTGTCTAGTTTTACTTCAAAATAATATGTGTGCGGGGAAGGGTGTTGTACAGATGAAACAAGATTGTCCTTGAATTGGTAATTTTTTTTTTTTTTTTTTTTTGCACTACATGGGCCTCTCACTGTTGTGGCCTCTCACATTGCAGAGCACAGGCTCAGCGAGCCCGCTCCGTGGCATGTGGGATCCTCCCTGACCGGGGCATGAACCCATGTCCCCTGCATCGGCAGGCAGACTCCCAACCACTGCGCCACCAGGGAAGCCCGAATTGGTAATTTTTGAAGCTGAGTGACATCTACATGGGGACTTCTATTATTCTGTCGACTTTTGTAACTGTTTGAATTCGTTCACAGTAAAATGTTTTCCAAAACGAGGTTAAATCTCAGTCCTGCCTTTTACTAGCTGGGTCCTCTTGGGCACGCTACTTCACCTCTCTCCTGCATTCCTTCTTCAAGAAGTTTTCTCCTCAAAGCATCACCTGCTCTGAGCAGCCTGGGAGGATGGTATGTGTAAGAGCACCCTCCTCATTTCCTACCCCCTTCTCCCCCTCTTCTTCCACTTCATCAATCATGACTTGAAATTACACCACGTATGAGTCTGGGTATAGCCTTCCTCTCCCCTCTGACTTGTCCATAGCTGCATCTCCTACATCAAGGAGCATGCCCGGCACATAAGAGATGATCAGTAAGGATTGCTCGAATGAGTGAATGCATGAATCATCTGTAGAATTAAGGAGGTAACAACTGCCCCGCCAGGTCAGTATGAGCATGAGTGAGATGAAGCTTTCAGCCCAAGACCCAGAGGAGAATAGATGCTCACTGATCACTACATATTTCCCTTTTCTTCTCTCCACCTTAAAAGCAACACCTGCCTTTCTTGCACTTTATCTTCCTGAACCCACAACTCCTGGGTGAATGATTCTGTGTGTGTGTATGTGTGTGATAAAAAAACACATAACATAAAATTTACCATCTTAACCATTTATAGACTTGTATACTGTTGTACAACAGCTCTCTAGAACTTCTTCAACTTGCAAAACTGAAACTTCCATCCAATGAACAACCATCCCCTGTCCCCGCCAACCACCATTCTACTCCGTCTCTATGAATTTGTCTCCTCTACTTACCCCATATAAGTAGTACCTAAATCACACAGTATTTGTGCTGTTGTGACTGCCTTATTTCGCTTAACACAATGTCCTCAAGATGCATTCACCTTATAGCATGTGTCAGAATGTCCTTCCTTTTGAGGCTGAATCCTAGCCCATTGTAGGGATAGACGGCTCTTTCTTTTCCATTCATCCGTTGATGGACACCTGGGCTGCTTCCACATCTTGGCTACAGAGAATAATGCTGCAGTGAATATGGGAGTGAAGATCTCTCTTTGAGATGGTGATCTCAGTTCTTTTGGACGTATACCCAGAGATGGGATGGCTGGATCATATGATGGTTCTATTTTCAACTTTTTGAGGAAACTGGCTGTCTTTTGACTAGAACTAGAGAGCCCCTCTAGAGTTCTGGTTCTTTGGGACTATGACATGGACAAAACATTTGATCCTACAGTACAACAGTGTGGGGAGGCCACTCGCAACCCCCCCAGTGAGAAATGTGATGCTAGAGGAGGCTGACGATGAAAGCAGCTCGGAAGAAAGGTGGGGGATGACTTAGTAAGAAATGAAATTAATCCTATTGGACGACGTGGTAAAAACCTTAGGGTTTAAATGAGAGCAGGCTACACCTTGGATGAGAGCAGACGCAGGGGCCCCTCTTCACCTGAAAGGGTCAGGCTCCTAACAGTGGCCCAGGTGAGAAGATCGGTGGTGGAAGAATTTGAGGCTTCACAGGAGAAAAAAGGTTGTGAGTGAACCTATGAAGGTCCACAGACAGAGTTCTCAGAGAATAAAGAGAATGGTGAGGAAATATGATATACAGAAAACACTGATGAAACATCGGGGGGAGGATAGAGAGCATTTTATCCCCTTGTTCAACAGAAACTTTTCAGGTTCTTTCTTCCTTAAATTTTCATCAAGATGCCAATGAATTTGCTCTGTTTTGCTAACAGCATGAATGGTGAGGCCATGCCTGGTGTATTCGATTTTGAATCCAAAGGCTCAATGCCTTCCTGGTTTTATAACTGAAGAGTTGATGCTAGTTGAGGCCGAGCCCATAGAGGCCAATCTCATGATCATCTTCCACTTGCTTTTTATAACGGTACACTGATTTCGGTTGGGGTTGCCATGTGTCCAACTAACAGTCTATATTCCCAGTTTCCTTTGCAGCTACGTATGGCCATATGACTAGGTTCTAGACTTTGGAAAATATCAGTGGAAAATGCCTAAAGGGTTCCTTAGGGGGTCAGTTCTCCCACCACTCCACTACCAACAATAACATTTTCTGTTTCCTGGAACTTGGACTTGATGGCTGACACTTCTGTAGCCATCTTGGATCATGAGGTGACTTTGAGAATGGAAGTTTTGAGCTGAGATCTTACAGAATAAAGAAGGAGCATGATGCCACGGCTCCCCCATGAGACCCCTGGATGCTCAGCCCTGAGGCACATAAAGAAACTTCTATTTCATTTAAGCCATTATTAGTTGGGACTTCATTAGATGAAGCCAAATCCATTTTTAATTGAAACAGCCTCCCCTGCATGTTAGGACCCATCTGGTCTCAGGGTCACAGGGGGACTTGGAAGCTTGAAGTGGAAAAAAATCTGAGTTGCTTTTATATCAACTACCCTGATTTTTTTTCTCCCCCCATCCTCCCAGTACTCAGTGCTTACAGTTCAGGCCCTGCCCCTGAAAACTTCCTGTCAAATCAAGCCTTTCTTATACTCATCCAGCCCATCCTTCCTCTCAGGGGCAGGAAGGGGGGCTGTCTCTGGCCTCCAGAAGCTTCCATGTAATGAATGATATCATTTCCATCCCCTTATTCCTGCTGCTGGTCCCTCAGACTCCCTCTTTTTGAAAACCCCTGATCACTCATTTTCTCATTATTCCCAAGAGGAGTGACTTGTTGTTTGGGTTGAATAAGACTCAAATTAACATGGCTGACAAAATAAAAAATAAGACTGCACATGCTAAGGGATCATTGTTGGAGGAGGAATTATGATATGTTCTCTCCATGTTGTATCAATGCAGACATACAGTTTACATGACACAGGCCCATACCCCATGGAAAACTTTCCCCTGCATTCAATGCATAGAAAGAGTACCAGACAGTGTGGGAATCAGAAGTCCCAGGCCCCATGCTCAGCTCTATCTCTGACTTCCTGTGTGACAAAGGGAGCCACTCTCCTCTTCTCTGAGCCTTGATACCCTCATCTATAAAGCAAGGGCACTCTAAGGCATCAGTTCATTCTATCTCTCTGCCCCCAGATCTGCCAACTGAAATTTCCCCTGTGCTAGTGAGTATCTTCTTCACAAAATACAAATGTCCCTAGAAACTATCAGTCATTCATCACATAGTATGAAATAGTTAAACAAGATGACTTTCCTAATAACGGGACGGTAAAGCCACCTGTACTGAATGCATTGGAATGATGGTTCTGATGGAGGGAGGAGGGTTATGGTTATGAAGCAAGGGAAACTGTGGAATGAGAAACTGAGACTCAAAGAGAATATGTCTCTGTAGGTCCCATCGCTAGCTAGTGACAGATCCGGTACTGGTATTCCAGTCTGTGTCATTCCAAGTTGCTGTCCACTACCCTGCAAACCAACTCTTCATGATACAAGAAATACAAATATAAAGCTGAGAAAAGATGTCACCTTATCTATAAGGTGACATTTATGGTCCTAATATTTACAATAGCCAGGACATGGAAGCCACTTAAATGTCCATCAACAGAGGAATGGATAAAGAAGATGTGGTACATATATACAATGGAATATTACTCAGCCATAAAAAGGAATGAAATTGGGTCACCTGTAGAGACCTGGATGGACCTAGTGAGTGTCATACAGAGTGAAGTAACTCAGAAAGAGAAAAGCAAATATCGTATAATAACGCATTTATGTGGAATCTAGAAAAATGGTATAGATGATCTTATTTGCAAAGCAGAAATAGAGACACAGATGTAGAGAACAAAGGTACGGATACCAAGGGGGAAAGGGGTGGGGTGGGAGGAATTGGGAGATTGGGATTGACACATATACACTATTGATACTATGTATAAAATAGACAACTGAGCACACTGTATAGCACAGGGAACTCTACCTAATGCACAGTGGTGACCTAAATGGGAGGGAAGTCCAAAAGGGAGGGGATATCTGTATGTGTATGGACGATTCATTTTGTTGCAGCGGAGGCTAACACACCATTGTAAAGCAACCATACTCCAATAAAAAGTAAAAGAAAAATTCATGGTCCTAATAATAATGGCACAGATAAAGCATCTGTATCAAATGGAGTAAGACAGACAGTGCATAATAAATACCAGTCCTTCCAAGGGAAAAATTCCAAGGATGAGGAGTGAGTCTGAAATCTCCCTTCTTTCCCACCCTCCCAACCTCCACCTCCTTCTCAATCCCTGCCTGTGACGTCTCCACTCTCTGACCCACCTTCCTTGCATCCCAGACCCCTAGCAATGCCTGGGCCCTTGACTCCTTCAGCAGCTGATGGCAAAACTCTCGGTGCAGGAGGAATGGGGTGGGGAGGGGAGCTGGGTTAGAATTCAGCTCTCCATTCTGCTGAATCACTTCCTTCCTGTCCCCCCAAGCAAAAATGAAAAGGATAGTAATATTTTCTCATCCAGCAGGATCTGTACTAGAGACAACCAGATATAGTAAAATGGGAGCTTGGAGCACCATTAAAAGAAAATTGAGCAACTAACCTATGCATTCATTCAACAAACACTTATTGAGCCCCTAGTGGAAACCAGGCACAGTTCTAGGCACTGGGGATGGGGCTGAAAAAAAAAAGTGTTGGGGGCCATAAGAAGTGGTCAGATCTTGGATATATTCTAACGGTAGAGCTGAGGATTTGCTGACCTGCGGACGAACACACACACACACACACACACACACACACACACACACACAGGGCAAGAGAAGGAGGAGGAAGAAGAGAAGAAAGAGAGCATAGAAGTTAAGCTCACTTTGCAGCTTTCTTTGCTCTACTGAATTCCTGCAGGAAGCAGCAAAATCACACCTCAGAATACTGAAAAGGCTGGCAACGGGCCCGGGACACCTCTGTGTGTGGAAAGGCAGAGCAGGACTAAATACAGGAGGACTGAAATCTGTACAGAAAGCAGCTGGGTGCTGGGGTCACTGCCCCCAGGGCTGCTCAGCCAGGAGATCACCTCCCAGTCCCTGGCTGCCAGTGGGAAGCAGGTCCCAGGCCTGGGACTTCAGGAAGCCATCTGTTCGCACTCCACTTCCCTTCCTTAAGGGAACTTTGGGGAAAATATTCCAAACTTCCTGCGTAATCAGGGGCTGAAGGAAAAAGTACTGCCTGGCCCCTTTGAGGATGGACTTGATTTGATCACTCTTTTCTGGATGTCTTGGTTTAGATGTGTTTGGAGAAGTCAGAAGGAAAGCCAGGTGTTTCCAGGAGGCAGAGTGGGGAGGAAGGAGATGTCAGAGGAGCCGGAAAACTGAGCGGGCCCTTCAGCTGGGTGCTCTGACCGTGAAGGGTGACCGTGCTATGCGCCACCAGGCCCTTGGGCCCTTACTCCACGGAGAGCACATGAATTTTCTTTTTAAAATTTTTTAAAACTTATTTATTTATTTTAATTTTGGCTGCATTGGGTCTTTGCTGCTGCACGCGGGCTTTCTCTAGTTGCGGCGAGCGGGGGCTACTCTTCGTTGCGGTGCGCGGGCTTCTCATTGTGGTGGCTTCCCTTGTTGCGGAGCACGGGCTCTAGGCACGCGGGCTTCAGTAGTTGTGGCACGCAGGTTCCGTAGCTGTGGCTTGCAGGCTCTAGAGCGCAGGCTCAGTAGTTATTGCGCACGGGCTTAGTTGCTTAGTTGTCCAGCCCTTGGCAGACAGGAGGGCCGCGCTGGGAAGGCCTTGGGGGCTCCCTGACTCCTCTAAGACCTGCTGACCTCAGCCTGCTGACTTGGCACTTCTGGGTCTGAGTCGGCAAAAATAAGGTGCTGAAGCTAGTCTGGAGCGTTTGTGCGGAATCACAGAAAGATGCCCACTCCAGGTGGCTGCAGCCCACAGGTCTCTGGGTGAACTTGTAAAAGGCACCACCTCCTCCAGCCAGGCACGGTCTCCCGGCAAGGACAGAGCTGGGGGATTTAACCCCCTTTTGCCTCTGGACCATATACTTTGTTCAGTACACAATGTGAACAACCAGACCGGCAGCCCTGGAAGAGCGAGGTCGCCTCCTGCTGCCTGACCACGGACCCGACTACCCCACGCACACCCTCAGCAGGTGTGCTCAGATCCTGCTCTGCTGATCGCACCCAGGATAGCATCGGGGCACAACAGGCCCTCGGTGTTGACCTGTGTCTCATGAATAGACCGTCAGGAACAATAGGGAGTTGTCCATTGAGGCCACTAGGACTTAACCCATCAGCTTCTGTCTGCAGTCTTCCCCTTGTGTGTGTGGTAGAGGATATTGACTCTGGGGTCTGGTCTGGTGTGAGGCAAACACCAGGGTGTCCCAGTCCCAGGGATGGAGATGGGGATGGCGGAAGCGACAGCAGCTGGAGGCAGTGAGACCCAGCACCGCCCCCCTCCAGCCTCACACCTGCTTCCCGTTGCTAAATTACTCTCAGCTGCCAGCAGACAGAGCTGCTAGTCTTGGAGCTGAGCCCTGGAAGGCTTGGGGGCCGTAGGGAGCATTTGGCTGAGATTTTAGCAAAGGGGAGAATTCATGTGCGTTGGGGAGGCATGCAGAGGGATGGGGGAGGGGTGTATGAGGGGAGAGCAGGAAGGGGAAGGGGAAGGGCTTGGGAGGAGTAATTGGGGGGGGGGATTAGCTCTGGGCAATAATCCAAGCGGCAGGGCCTCCCTGAGCTGGGCAGTGCAGCAGAGGGGAAAGAGCTTAGGAGCACGGCAGGCCTGCGCTGGTTCTGAGATTCCTGTCCCCCACAAACGAAGAAAACTTACGTGGGAGTCGAGGTCTCTCTATGCGTTCTCGTCTGTAAAGGACAAGTGATGATGCTGAGCCCAAGGAGCTGTGAGAACCCCATGAAGGCAGGTGTGGACCTCTGGCACAGGCAGAGGCAGGAAGCAGCTTCTATCAGATGTTCCTTCCCACTTCCAAGGTTGGGGAGCTGGGCTACCAGGGACACAAGTCACCATTTATCCCCCATTCACTGTATAGAAACCTGCAGGATGATTCCCCTCAGAGCTCAGAGCTGAGGAAAAGATCTCCAGAGCTGCTTCCTTTTATTGGCAATTCAATGCCGTCAAACCCATGTTATTCTCCTTTTTGCCTTGACTACCAGGAAGCTCAGACCTCATTTTTCCATTCAACTGTCATAGCTGCCCATAGCCTTAGTGCCGGGTATAATTATTCTCTCCTACCATCAGTTATTATCTGACCCTAAGTTTTCACTCTCTGTAATACAGATTCTTTTTATTGTATCCATGTCTTTTATTTTAAGTCTCTTTAACTCCTTCTTGGAAGTAGGTAGGGACATATATAGCATGCCTGGGGGGTGGATTACACGGGTACAGGTGTGAGGACCCGTGTGTCAGGTACTGGGATCTGAGCTCCAATGGAGGAAAAATTGATTTCAGAGTCAGAGCCAGAGAGACTGGGGCTCAAATCCTGGCTCTATCAGTCTGGGCATCTGTGAGCCTCAGTTTTCTCAGCTGTAAAATGGGATAAACCCCCATCCCTCACAGGCTAGTCAGCGAGGAATTTCAGAGACACACTGTGATAAAGCCATGCATGCCCAATGCCTGGGGCGACGACGGCTGTTATTTGGCCAGTGGGGGCACTATATTTTATACAACTCCGGAAATGGGAAGACATGCTGAGCCCTGACTTTAGCAGGTGGCGAATGTAACAGCAACAACAACAATAATAATAGCTTGCACGGTGAGCCAGGCTCCGTGCTCCATGCCTCACTGAATTGTCTTCCTAAGATATGAGGTCGTGTCCCCATTTTACAGATGAGAACACCGAGGCCCAGAGGGGGTCCAGTGTCATACGGAAAGGAAATGGCGGGCAGAATTTGAGGCCAGAGCCTGCTTTGTTGCATCCTGTAACTGCTCTCAAGGTCGACAGGCCAGGCAGAGGGGACAGAAGAGGCCGGGCCCCGTGGCCGTGCTTGGTCACCCTGTGGCTAGAGTAGGGGTGGGGGGGATGAAGCTGGAGGGGCTTGTCCGTCAGATCCCTGAGGGGCTGAAGGCCAGTGCCTGGGGCTGGGCTGCATCCTGTAGACTTGAACTCAAAGGGAGGAGGAAGTAGCTCAGGAAATTATTTTCCATGCCTAACAGTAATTTCTGAGTTTTTGAAAACGCTTTTTCTGGATGGCAGGGGATGCGGGCTTTCTACCTGAAGGCATGGTGGCAAGTTGCACTTGAAGCTATAACATCAACACTGCAAATGGCCAAGAGGTAGGCATTTAGCCTCTCCTTAACCCTCCTGACATAGATACACCTTGGGAGGTGGGTCTGTTATTTGCATCATTTTTCCAGGGGAGGAAACTGAGGCACAGAGAGGGTAAGCAGCTTGCTCAAGGTCACACAGCTGATGGTGGCAGAGCTGGATGTTAGAGCAGCTGCACAGCGTATACTCTACCACCTGTGTTAGGTTTGTTCATTTTAACAAGGGTCAAATGAAGTGAGAAGGCCTGGCCCAAGCAGTGGAAACGAGCATCCTCATGGATGTTAAACAGGGGCTTTTAGGAAATGGGAGACACCAGCCCAGACCACCTCCTGAAGGCCTGGACACTCTTGAATCCGTGGGAAGGCTTTCCAGGAAGAGGCAGACCAAGGAAGAGGACCAAAGACCCTGGAGGGAACTGCAGCGGTTTGAGCCGGGTGGGGAGGGTCAGCGCAAAGCTGCACAGGGATTGAGCTCCTGTGACTGTTAAGTGTTGAAAAGCCCTGGATGAGCTTGGCTGCATCATCACCCACAGACCCGACACAGCACCATCACTTCCCCCAATCTCTTTACACCTGCCTCTCCTCAGGGAGGCTTTTCGGTCCTAAGCTCTGTCTCCATCTGTACCACCAGCGATCCGCGCCCTCTCCTTACACCCTGGACTTCACCGATTCTTCATCTTCTGCTTTTTAACATCACATGCGTCAAGAGGAAACAATGGCAGCATTCCCACAGCTCTCATCACATCCCAGGGCCTCTCTTTAGTGCTTTTACTCACTCACTCCTCACAAACCACCCTAGGCTGTAGGCACCCCCATTGTACAGATTAAAAAACTGAGGCACAGAGAGGAGAGGTGAGGAGAGGAGCCAGAGCCCAAACCCAGGCAGGGCATGTGTGCTCAGCTCCTGGGCCACCTGCCTCCCAGCATTAGAGGGAAAGAAGGAGGGATGCGCACCTGGGCTGGGAGGGCCATGGGCGAGGTGCTGGTCATGGGGCATCTCCTGTGAGATGCCAGTGAGGTAAGACGAGGTTATGATGCTGTTATTTCCATTTTCTCAGGAGGAAGCCAAGCCTGCAGGGGCCTTGGCTCAAGGCCCACAGGTGGGGAGCATGGTGGGGCTGGGATGTGAAGGCAGGACTCTGTGTTCAGGGTCCACACCCCATCCACCTGCTCGGGAGAGCCGGCCCGGGTACCAACTGCCACGTGGGACCGTCCGCCCGTGCCTCCTCTGCCCTGGCCCCTGCCAGCCCTCCTCTGGCCTCCTCTGCCCTAGCCAGGCTTCTACATCTGGGGGAAACCCGGGCTGGAGTGTCCACCACTGAGCACAGTGTCTGGCATAAGCGCAGCTCAGAAGCCCTAGGTCCCTTCCTGACTGGCCTCCACCCAGGCCACCACTTCTGCTCTCAGGACAATATCGCCCATCATGGCTCAGCCCAGACGCGACCTTCTCTCCTCCCCCTTGGCCTCCAAATTCCTCAGAGCCTTATCAGCTGTCCGTTCCTGGTGGCCAGATCCCAGCTTCCCTGCACTGAGGTCACTCATGCCCACGCATCACCCTCCTGTCCAGGCGGTCAGTGCCTGCAGGATGGAAACACGGACGGTCCCTCGCTGGGGTCCTGTTCACTGAGCCGTCTCCCCAGTCTGATGTATCCCCTCCTCCTGAGGGCAGGGCCCCATATGTCTAGTTCACCGCTTCAAACCACACTGGTCCATGGGTGAGGCTCAAAAAATAAATGTTGAATTGAATCAGCACATCCTAGGGTGCATGATGGCGGGGACCCCCAAGCATCGTGAGGGGGAGCGAAAACTGTACAGTCTCAAAGTGGGGCGGGGAGTGGGTGTGGACAGGGCTCTCAAAGTGACAAAGGCTTCTGTGCTCTGACCCAGAAATTCCTCTTCTAGGAATCTGCCCTCAGATGAATTCACACGTGAGTGAAGGGATGTATGTACAAGCATCTTCAAGACAGCACCGGTTTTAACAGCAAAAGATCAGAAACAATGCGAACGTCTGTTGAAAGGGAGCTAGTAAAACCCACACAATGGAAAACAGCGCAAGTGTTTAAAAACGGAATGAACAAAATTTATGTTCTGATGGGGAATGATCACCGAGATAAATGAACTGAAAAAACCAGAGCACAGGCATCGAGGTAAAACGGCTGTGTGTGTGTGCGGGTGTGTGACTGCTTAGAATACACAGGGTATCTCTGGAAGGAGTCATAAGGAACTGGGGTCATGTTTGCCTCTGGGGAGGGGAACCGGGAACAGGGCTGGGCAGGAGGCTTGCACCATATAGATTTCTGTGCCTTCTGAATCTTGAAGCATGAAAATGTCTTCCCTACACTAAAGACACATGTAAAATCAAACAGGAAAGTCACGGTGGGATTGCACAAAAAGGCAGCACCTTCCACCGGGGGATTATAGAAGCACATGTGTATCCATCCACCTCTGGTTTCCTACCCCCAGCAGCACCCCAAGCCTGTGCCTGTGTGTTTGCCCCCGCCTGCAAGGACTCTCTCCCTGGCTGAGCCCTGCTCATCTGCGGGGCCCACCTCAGTCACCACTGGCGCCTCCCTCGCTGGGCAGCCACTGCTTTGTGCCCCTGGACCCTGCATTCTCCCTGCTGCACCCTGCTTATGCCACTCGGTCTCCAGCTACCTGCACATCCGTCCCCGCAGGAGCCTGGAGGTTGGGGACCTGGAGTGAGACCCCCGAGACCCAGCCCCCCAGAGCCTCACCTGCCCCGGCAGGTTCTCGGGAAGTTTTTGCTGAACAGACCGCTTTGCTGCAGGAGCAAAATGCCTCCCAGAAGGGCATGGCAGTGAGTGGCAGTGAGTCAGGCGCAGGGAGAGGCTGCACTGAGCGCCTGAACCGCTTGGCCAGGGGTTGCGCCAACGCTCTCATCCGATTTGCCTAAAAGCCCAGGTGGTTCGCAGCGGCGGGGGCGGGGTGTGCATTTACCTCACTGTGTTCAGGGCTCCTTCTCCGCGTAGCTCGGCCGGGCGCCCCCAAGAAGGCGTCCACTGCTGCTTGCTGACAGCCCCGTGTGACAAATTGTTTTCTGCAGAGGCAGCTGGGCTGGTCCATCTGGCTGATCTCCAGAGGCCTTGGGTCACTCGTGGTGGGAGGGGCGGCCCGAGCCAGCTCCGGCGGGCTGGGTTCCTGCCTGTCCCCACTCGGTCGCCCGAGCAGGTCCTGTCCCTCGCCTGGGAGCATCTGACCAGGCTGGGCCCTGGCCCCATCAGGCCCACCAAGGGGGCAGCAGGGGAACACGGGGCCCCTTCCAAGGATGGGAGTCTTCGGTCGAGGCAAGGAAAATGCCGCAGTCTACCATCCACCATCGCAAACGTGTCACCAGGAGGAATCACAGCACAAAGCAGTGACCCAGCTTGAGGAATCCAAAGTGCAGCCCCAGGCGGATTCACGGCTCAGGTTAATAAGAAGTGGCTCCTGGCTTCAGAACGTGATTTATCACGGAATCATCGGGCCACGCTGCAAAGATTGCCGCGGCTTCTTTAATGGATTTTCCCCGGTGGCGTTTCTGCTGAAGCCCAGCATGTGAGCAGAGGCGGGAGGGAGAATTCAAGGGACAGAACACGGATGTCTGAACCTGGTGGGAGAATCTGGGGACCAGAAATGGCCTTGACTGCCTCCGGCAGGCTCAGCCCTGTGGCTTAGCTGGCCGCTCACCCCGACATCAGCCGGTTCATAGCCTGTCTTCAGCGTACTCCCGGTGCTCAAAGCTGATGGCATTGTCCCAGGAAAAAGGGAGGAGAGGGCAGAAGAGGTGAGCGCAAACCAGTGTACAGATCAGCTCTGCAGGACGCCGCACAATGGCAGTTATGGGGTGGCGGTGCTGATTCAAACCGTGAAAGTGATGACTGCAGTGGTTTCCAACCTGGGGACTCCTTGGTGTGTGATGGGGCCACAGGGCTCACAGGTTCTGGAGGATGGAGATGGGCATCTTCTGGATTCTTGTTTCCCAGCACCTACCCGAGGTTCCGGAGCTCACATGGCAGTTAAATTAAATGCTTAATGAACAAATGAATGGGTGGACCCATTGGTAACCTAATCCAGGGAACTGTGGATGGACGTGATGACCCATGACAGTCCCGTGGGCTAATGAAGATGTTGGCGGCTTGATGAGCTGATGCTCGCTCATGGATGTGCTTTTCTTATGCCTTGATGCCCCCCCGCCCCAGTTTTCCTCAAAATAAATGCATTCATTTCTGTCCTTGGGCTATGGTTAAGTACATAAGGTGTTAACGTCAGGGGAAGCTGGGTGAGGGTGTGTGGGAACTCTTTGCGCTTTTCATTTCCACATACAAAGCTAAAATACATTAAAATAAAATCAATATGCTTTGCCTACTGCCCCGGGAGCCCTCGGTTTCTTGTCCTGGTCCTTCCTTGTCCTTATGTGACAAGCCCCTCACCAGCCCCTCCTAAGGAGAGAGATGATGTCTCTGATCGGTGAGCCCAGGCACAGGATCTGGGCACCTGTGGCCCAAGCCCCCTTGACTCTTCTTCTACCTCTGGGTCCCACACCTGGGTCAGGGCAGGGTCCTGTTCCCGGAGGAAGTAAGTGGTGCTGGGTAGGGATGAGGCAGTGACTCTTTGCACCTGGCTTGGCAAAGGGCTACTCTGCACATCCCCCCTCTGGTGGCACACCAAAGTTCAGTTTCATCCTCAGAGCCTTTGCCCTCGCTGTTCCCTCCTTCCCCACCTCACCCATGTACTGAACACCTTACCTCGTTGGGTCTATGGGCTCTGCTCAGCCATTCCTTCTGGAATGACCTCCCACTCCCCAAAGCCAGGCAGAACTGGCTTCAAAGCCCTTTGTCTCACATCTCACGGCACACTTAACCATGACGGCACGGTCAGTTGTTTACATGTGTGCCTCTGCTGCCCTGTGAGCCCCTGGGGCAGGGGCCAATGCGGACTCACCTCTTTCTCCCTCATATCATATTGCCTGGTGTATAGTAGATGTCCACAAATGTCTGTTGAATGAATGGACTTCTCAGAAAGTTCTGACTGGTTTTAAGGTTTTAAAATGTGAAAGAGATAATTACTTAAATTGTCTCCTTTGGTAGACAAAAATCTTTTAAAACATGGGGAAGGGCCCCAGGCAGGATAATAACAAAACAGTTCTCTGCAGCTGACAATGTTAGGAGCTATTAGATCAGGGCAGAGTCTCCCAACCCCGGCACTGCTGACATTTGGGCTGGACAATTCTTTGTTCTAGAAGGTTGTCCTGTGCACTGTAGGTGTTTAGCAGCATCCCTGGCCTCTACCCACTAGATGCCAGTGGCAGCTTCCCAGCTGTGACAACAAATAATTTCTCCAGACGTTGTCAAATTTTGCCCTGCGGGATGGGGGGATCATACCCAGTGGAGAGCCACTGGGCCGGTCACTCGGTAGGTTTTGGAACAGAAAATATTCCCTTTGCTGCCTAGATATTTGCAAAGCTGGACTCCTAAGAATTTGCAAGTCCAGTATTTCTCTTGAACTCTGACAGTCAACACAGATCCCCAAGCCACAGGCAAAGCCACTTGCCACTGAATGAGGGTTTTGATTGCTACCAATTTCTTAAGACGTTCTCTGAAAGTTCTGCTTCAGATATTTACGGAGTCTAGGAAATGGCCCCAGAGAGTAAGTGGTCCTATTCCATTTATAACTCCAACGGTGATTTATTGACCTGGGAAGTGCTGCAGATGCTTTGTCGAAGTTCTTGATGCAAAGCCAGGATCCTTGCGGGGCTCAGGAGCTCGGGGGATGGCAGGAGGTGCTCAGCTTGGAGGCCAGGCCAGGACATTCCACCTTTTTCTTGCAGACGTTGTACAGGGAGCCCTGGTTCCACAGCGATGGAAGCCTGGCACATTCCAGGGTCGGGCGTCGGCCCCGAGGGCCAGGGAAGCTGGAGGCAAGAGCACAACGAAATGGTCTCTACTTTTACACGTCCATAAAAGCCCCTTTGGCCCCACAGTTTATCCAAGGAAGAGATGGCAACAATAACAAACATTTATTGAGCACTTTCTGTGCCAAGCTGCTATTACATGTCAGTGAGGCACACGCCATCAGCACTGAGTTATAGACGAGGCAGTGGGGATTGGGGTGGGGAAGGCTCGAAGCCCAGGTCCTCTAAAGGCCTGACAAGAGACGATCACTGACGGTCTCTCCATAGAGTCACGTCCTCTGTAAATTTTGTTGTTCACGGTGACAAGAGATGATGACCTTTCCATTAAAAGGAAAGCAATATCCAACCTCCTACTCCCCTGTTTTTGTTTTTTTTTCCCTCTAAGCTCAACCATAAAATAATTGTGACATATGACAAATCTGGTTACTTCCCTTCAGAAATGACCTCATTTTCCTTCTAGGTCACTTAATGCCCTGGTGTCGTTTAGAGTTCGTTTTCACCATGGGAAGCGCGTACCAAAAGCCGGCCCAGAGAGACGGCTTGCAATCTGTTTTTCCTAGGGCAGAGAGCTCTGCTCCCCAATGCCTGTTACAGCTGAACAGAACCAAGGCTGTGGGCAAAATGCAATGCTGGGGATAGGGACAAGGTGCCTGCATGAGCTTCTAGAGAAAGAGCCCAACAGCCTCCTCCCACCGCCTCACTCTTCATCCAAATCTACACAACAAGGCCTCCTGTGGACCGGGTACTGTGTAAAGCACTCGAACAAAGACATTTACATGGACTATTCTGTCCTCTGGCTATAAAGAAACAAAATTATCCTGTGGCCTTGAAATTATGTCCAATAAAGGAGGAGATTTTATCCAGCAGCATTCTACAGTGTGGTGAGAACTCTGAAGAAGGTTGAGGAACACTTGAGAAACTTGGAACCATAAGAGTATTAAGATGCTTTTGGGTTCATCTATTCATTCAATTTATGCTCCAACTATTTCCTCCAAAGCTTTGCTATCAGTTTCTGGCCAGTATCACTGAGTGCAGACATTGGAGGGTTTTTTTCTCACATGGAACTCCAGATTGTAACCTCAAGGGGGGGCAGGAGAGACAACTCTCATCCCCCCAGTGAAGGCCCAGCACAATCTGGACACATAATGACCAGAGCATCAGCTCTAGAGCCAGACTGCCTGTGTTGGAACCCCAACTCTTTAGCTGTGTGACCTGGGGCTGGCTACTTACCCTCTCTGTGCCTCACCTTTTCTCACAGGTGAAGTGGAGTGAATGTCTAGATCTATTTTGTGGGCCTATAGTGAGTACTGGAAAAGCTGATGCATTGCACATAGTAACCATTCAAGAAGTGGAAGCAGGGGTTTTCTTTCTCATTGTTGTTCTTATCAACATCGTCATTATGATCTCCTAGACTCCTCTCTCCTTTATGCTGCAGCCTCATTTAATTGCTTACCAATCCCCCAGTGCTTCAGGAGCATTCACCCCTCTGTCTTTGCAGGTATCATTCCCTTTGCCTAAAATGCCTTCTACCTGCTTGTAATAAGGTAGGTCAAAGATCAAAAGTCAGATGTAATTTTCCTAGAAAAAGATCAAAGCTGGAAAGAAGTTCTCATTACTAGATAATAAGCCTTCAGATAAGTAATTTGAAATGAAAGTCACCAGTTAGAAAAAAAAAGTTTAAGGTCAATCAATAACACCAGCTGTCTTTTATTGAACACCGCCTGGGGCAGGCAGTACAATAATTATGTTATGTGCATGATTTCATTGAATTGTCCCAAAGACCCCGAGAAGTAAATATTAGCTCCATTTGTTAGATTAAAAAAATTAATATGAGCATGAAGGCAAGAGAGAAGCCACAGGAATAAAAGGAAGAAGAAAAACAATAATAATAAGTTGAAATAAAATGCCAAGAATAAGATCAGTTTCTTCCTAAGTAATGGCTGCTTTTTTTTTTCTTTTTTGAGCATCTCTTATTTTCCAGAGACATATTCAACTCTGCTTATCTGATTTTATCCTCACATCAGCAGTAGGCAGCATTATCCCCATTTTACAGATGAGGAGATTTAAGCACAGAAAAAGTAAGTAATCCACCCAACATCACACTGAATTACAGCTGAGATTTGAACTCAGGCCTGTCAGACTCCAAATATCATAAGTAAAGTAGGTTTTCTCTGGGAAAACAGAGTGCTTCTCTGGTTCTGACTGATGAGGACATTTTGGACCAAACCTCCAGCAAGAGCATCTAGGAAAGCTGGACAAAATATAGCAAAAGATGTATTTGAAACCATCTGAGAGCTACAAAGGCTGTGAGGATTTGTGGGACTAAAATTCAAGATAGGACAGAAGCCAAGAGTAGTTGGCCCAGACTGAAGGCTGTATTTCCCTCCAAGTGAAGGTGAAGCCTGTGTGTGATTGTGATGGCTGAGAGATAGAAAGCTAAGCAGAGATTTTGACAGCCTCATGGAGTGGGAAGTGGCTGGGGAAGGACACTGATAAACATTACAGGTTTTTGCTTGGAACCATGAAAGGCTATGCCCTAAGAGTAAGAGTGAGCAAGAAATAAAACAGATCTCATAAGTACTAAAATTCTCTCTGAATCAGTTCTGATGTGCAGAACAAAGGAAGTCCTGTCTGGATGAAGACACTATTAAATTACATCTTCACATTTTCACACATGATGTCTAGCACTCAGTGAAAAATAACAAGACACAGAACACATGATATGACCCAATACACAAAATTTAAAAACAGATAATAAAAAGGGACTAGAAGGGGAAAACAGAGGGGTGCTTTGTGGTCACTTTCTAGTTCTGGACCTGGTGATGGCTTTATGGGCACATACCACTCCATGACAATTCACTGAGCTGTACATTCCCAAGTTGTTCCCTTTTCTGCATGTGAGTTATACTTTCAATAAAAACATTTATTTGAGAAATTAAGTGACTGACATCCTCTCACCTTCAAAGAACCCAGTTGAGCTGTCTGTGCTGGCCACTCAGCCTCTGGAATAGGCCAGGACTCTGAATGCAAAGGTCTTTGGAGGACACTGTCCATTTCAGGATTCAGGAGGTATTTCTGAGCTAGAAGAGAATGTTCTCAGTCAAGACTCAGTTCAGAAGTCTATTCTAAAAATCAACAAGTCAGACTTCCCTGGTGGCGCAGTGATTAAGAATCCGCCTGCCAGTGCAGGGGACACGGGTTTAAGCCCTGGTCCGGGAAGATCCCACATGCCCCGGAGCAACTAAGCCCATGCACCACAACTACTGAGCCTGTGCTCTAGAGCCTGCAAGCCACAACTACTGAGCCCGCGTGCCACAACTACTGAAGCCTGCGTGCCTAGAGCCCGTGATCTGCCACAAAGAGAAGCCACGACAATGAGAAGACTGAGCACCGCAACAAAGAGTAGCCCCTGCGCACCGCAACTAGAGAAAGCCCACGCACAGCAACGAAGACCCAACGCAGCCAAAAATGAATAAACAAATGAATAAATTAAGAAACACCCTATATGTCATAAAATAACCTTAAAAAAAAAATCAACAAGTCTCTGAGCCTTTTCATTGTCTTTCATTCCCAGATTCCTTCACCTCACAACAGAGGCCCTCTTGGGTGCATTTGAACTCTGAGTGCCACATTCACAGCCCTCTGATGGTACTGCCACGGTCTTGGGATATCCTAGAAAATTGCCTGCCTGCTTCACTGTCCACTACCAGGCTGTAAGCTCCTTCAGCACAAGGATCACCACCTTTGAAGCTGACTCATTTTTGTAAGCCCTACAACACCTATCAGGGATCTGGCACATGGCAGCCTTCTAGATATGCTGAATGAATAAGTAACTAACTTAATCTAGTATATTTCCTTCTTTTAAAGGTGAGGAACCGAGCCCAGAGAAGGGACGACACTTGCATAAACTAGTGGCAGAAGCAGGACCAGCTAGAATTTATGCGCCTCCAGCTGTATGCGCCTCCATCTCCAAAACAGATGCCAACTCAGACTTTAGGGATAGAAGACAAAGGTACAGAAGGGCAGGCCCATCCTGACCAGCTAAAAACTGAAGCCAGGTACCTCTTCTTGTTTGTTGGTGCCCTGCAGTGTGTCAGGCACTAACACTTCTAAAAAAGATCATGTTATCCTCCTTTTAAAGATAGAAGTCTGGGGCTCAGAGAGGTTAATTAACTCATCCAAGATCACACAGCTTTAAGAACAGCATCTAGTAATAAGAATTGCTAAGTGAACAGTTATCAAGAGCAGCTCAGTTGCCTAAAGGTAACTCTATCCATACTTTCTTCACTTTTATATTGAGCACCTGAAAACAAAGTAACCCTAAACAAACCCTTAGGAACCCCCCTCCCCCAGTGCTGAGAGTACACTGCACTTGTAAAACAAGGCCCAGGGAAATTCTCTCTGGCCAGATAGCATCTTAATTTTCTTGTTAACAATAAGAATAATAGAACAACAAAACCCCACCCATGTTACCATCTAAGTAACCACTGTTGGTATTTTAGTTTATCTTCTAGCCTAAGTTGCCAATCATTCACAGATGTTCACGTACAGTTGTATCATTGTAGTCATCCGATACATTCCATTTTGTATCCTTTTTGAACTTAGTAGGATATCCTAATTCCCACGCTATCCCATGGTCCTTATCAGCATCATTTTAGTGACTAGCACTTCATCCTCAGTGAATATGGGTTCATTAACAATACTGGAGCTTTTCCCCCCAGTTTTTCACTGTTCTAAATACCCTGGCATGAATATACCTGTCCATTGAGCTTTTCCACATATAGAATTATTTACTTAGGATAAATTTCCGGGACTGAAACTACAGGGCTGCAGAATTTGCCCAAGTGGCAGTATTTTTCTAATGCATTCTCCTTAAGTAGTGAAATGAAAAGGCAGAGTCAGTAGGGAAGAGAGTGCAAGATAGTGGGGTCGGGTTTCCTTTAGTCGTCTGCACTTGACCGTGGGCTTTTCTCCACCCTGGCCCACCTGTCAGATTGTCCTGCCGGTGTGGACTGTGTCTGAGCCTGCAGACTATTCCTAACTGAAAATCACACTGACCTCTGACAACTGTTGTCTTCTCAGACTCGACGTCCAGGTGATGGCTCGTCTGCAAGAAAAGACATCTCAGCAGTTATTCTTCATGACACAGCTGGAAAAGCCTTCTACAGACAACTGCAACTGGAAAAATCAGCCCCCTCACTGCTGCAGAAAGTGCATTCTATGACCAGATCCACTCCTCCCTGTGTGTGCAAAAATACAGGCAGGACCTCCCTTCTGCCTACAATCCTCAGAGGGGTCCAGGATTTGCTCCCAGGGATACAGGTGCAAGGAAAAGCTTCCGCTTCCTTTACTCAAATTGAATCTCCAGAGGGAAACTGATGACTGCATTTTAAAAGCTGTTAAAAGGGAGAAAATGAGGGCAGCCGGACGGCAGAGTCTCCAGGAGAAATACTCTCTCCGTGTGAAAGCCCCTTCGACACCTTGTGAGAGCTGATTGCTGAGCTGCACTGGGGACTCCTGACTGAGTCACCCAGGAAACCAGGTCGGGCTGGACCTGAGTCCCTGCACCACCCCCTGGTGGACTAGTCCTCCTGGACCCCACATGCACACAGGAAGAGGTGAAGCGGCAATGGTAACTCTGCTCTGAGAGCACTTCACTTACATCCCCTAAAACTGTGTGTCTTTGAGTACCATGACCCTTCACACCCCAGTGCCTTTGCTCATGCAGGTCTCCCAGCCTAGAGGGCCTTCCCTCCATCCTTCCAGCTACTAAAACTCTTCTTTTTTTAATCCTTCAAGGCCTATTTTGTGTGCTTCCTTCTCCAGGGATTATATTCCCAAATAAGTCTCCTTCTCTCTGCTCATTGCTGTGTTGCAAGTGAATGCTTTTGTTCACACTTGGGTTGGGAGCTAGTCTTACTAGACACAGACTTCTTCAAAGTGATACTGAGGTTTCATTGACTTCTGTGTCCACAGAGTAGCCTCACAGGCACTGAACTTCTTCTGGAGCCACTGCATTCAGTACCTGATCAGAGATCTATAGATCTTACCCCTGCTCTCTGCTCCTCATTTATCCCATAGGCCTGGAGAGGCTTAGAGCCAGGCGGCCTCAGGTTGAATCCTGGCTCTGCTGCTTACGGGCTCCATGGTCTTGGCCGAGTCAGCTGAACTCTCTGAGCCTTGTCCTCTCCATCTGCAGAGTGGAGCCACTAATATGGTACTTGCAGGGTTTTGTCGGAGTGAAATAAGAATGAACATCTGCTAAATGTTCCACATACAGTAGCAGACAGATAAAGACTCACCCTACACACTCCACTCCCCCACCTCTCTCCCCAGGTAAACTTTTGGGGGAATATTCTCAACTTCATAAAAGGTAGGACATCAAGAGAAAATAATTGCCTGGATCCTTGGGGGCCCAGGCTCGGGGTCGTTGATTTAATGAATTAAGGGAGTTTAGGACTCTCAGTCTCACTGCTTCTTTCAAGATGAGATTCCATTTCCAAAGGCCCATATATAGATCTTGTTGACCAATGCCCAGAGGAGAGCAAGATGTTTCCAGGACATGGAAAAAAGAGGAAAAAGCAGGGCAGGAGGAAGTGGAATTAGCAGCCTCCTTGCCAGGTGGCTTGCATCTCTCCAAGGCTGGGGTCTCCATGACCCTCAGGTGTTAGTACACCAATCCCCTGACCTCCCCCAGTGGAGCAATACTTTGGTTCTGCTTGAAGGGACCCTACATCCTCTGTGAGTGTCTTTATGTGACAGCACTGTGAGGGGAATTTCAGGTAGGATCTTGTTCAACCCTCACAGAGCCTTACAAGAAGTCAGCAATCCCCGCCCCTTGCTTCCAAGGCCTAAGAGAGCAGGCGGCTTGGGGAGGTGAAGGACGAGCACCGAGTGGCTTGGCACAGAGGACTGTCACAGAGTGGCAGTTCTTCCGGATCTGGGGTGTCTTTATCTGCCAGGTGAAACTTGGTGTCTGAAGAGAGGGCAATAATCCTCACGTCCCAGGAACTGCAGGGAGTCAGGCAGGGCGAACCCATCCAGGTCTCTGATGGACCTTCCATTTGTTGAGCTGACCCCAGGCTGGACCCTGCAAGCATGGGCAGGAGGGCACCCCTGAACCACTTCCCCCTGGCACCCAGGCATCTGCCTCCAAGAAGGGGATGACACCTGAGCACAAGCAACAAAGAAGGTGTCTCACTCTTGGCTTGGGAATGTCAATAGCCTAGGTCCTGGTGAAATCCAGAAAAAATAGGTGGCCTGGGACTGGAGAGGGGGGTAGGAACTTAAGAGGCCCTGAGAAGGTGCCCTGAGCCCTGCCCAGTCAAGCCAGTTTGGGGGATGGGGTGGAACTGAGAACCCCCTGTTTCCATTTAGGAGTCCAAGAATGGAAGAACCCGTCCTCCCCGTGCTCCCATCTCAGCTAAAGCCAGGGAGGTGGCAAGATCCCATGTTCCCAGATGGAAGACAGTAGGAGAGCTGGCCAAGCTAGCCTCATGGAATCCTCCTGCTTCAGGACCAATGCCCGAGCTGAAGAGAACCAGCAGAGCTAGAAGAAGGACACCAGGGCGGATGCAAGGCCAACCTGTGGACAGTGGTAGCCGAGATTCTAAGGGATGGACAATACACCAGCTCAGGGAGATGGCAGCTCTGAGGGCCGGGTAGCCCCCATCCACCCATGCACCTGTCCTGGTCCCTCAGTGGGTATTTGGAGGTGGGGTCTTGGGGAGGTTATCAGGTCATAAAGACAGAGTCCTCAGGATGGAATCGGTACCCTTATAAGAAAAGGTGTGAGAGAGCCGGCCTCTCTGTTCACCATGTGAGGACACAGTGAGAAGGTGGCCGTCTGCTCCCCAGGAAGAGAGCCCCCACCACCGTGCAGCACCTTGATCCCCAGCTTTCAGTCTCCAGAACCATGAGAAATGAATGTTTGCTGTTTAAGCTGCCCAGTCTGTGGTATTTTTGTTAAATTAGTCCCAACAGACTAAGATACTTAGATGCAGCCCCGAAGAAAGGACACAGATGCTGAGCCGGCCGAGGCTCAATTTCTATCTCCCACCCAACCAGGGCAAGAAAAGGAAGTCAATGGGAGGCGGTGAACGACCCTGAGCCACTGCTGTGGGGTGAGCACCCTCTTCCTGAAAGGGTAGGAGCTCAGACGGACCCCAGCTCTGAACCCCCAGCCCGCCACCCCTGCTTGTGACCTCGACCGGCTCTCTGACCACCCTGGGCCTCAGTCTCCTCCTTGACAAAGTGGGATGTTGGGAGGATGAGGTGAGTGAACCACAGAAAGTGCTGGCTCAGAGGAGGCTCTGTGGGTCTCAGCCGTCATCACCGCTTCCAGGGAATAAATGAACGGCAGCCTGTCCGGGTGGGCTCCCCACACCCCGTCCTCTCTCAGGTGTCTGTGGTTAGTGTGGGCTCCCTCCCAAGGGCAGGGGCCAGTGCACATGAGCTTCCCGGGGCCCAAGTGCTTCTGGGACTCCCCTGCTTCTCCGCTCTGGCACATCCCCTCCGCAAGCCCGTGAGTGTCCCCCCCACCCCAGCCAGCCGGGCAGCCCTCCCGGGCTCTGAGCCCAATGTCCCCAGCAGGAATTCCATCTGTGTTCTCTGAAACGAGAATCGGCACCCGTAAAACCCACGTCCTGCCCAGCTGCCAGCAGGAGGAGCTGCCACCGCAGCCACCAGGGTCTCTGTGCCCCCAGAGCTCTGCTCGGCTGCCTGGGCCTTGGGTGTTCCCGGCCGGAGCCAACTGGCTGCCGTGTGCATGGCCTGCCTGGGACTCGGCAGCTCAGTCCAGCCCACAGGACTGCAGGGTTCCTCTTCCCGAAGCACATCGATCCTGTTCCACCCCTTCAGCAGCTCCCCATTCACTGAAGAACCAAATGCAAACACCCCTGCGGGCAGTCAGGTGTCCGTGACCTCCCATCCAGCCTCTCGGAACTCCTCCACTTGGGATCCCTCACTCCAGCCAGCCCGGAGCCCTCTTTGCTTCTCAAACACATCACAGGGTTTTTTTCCCACTGCCTTTTATCTGTGCACTGAGGATTGGCCTTCCAGCGACAAGAGGGACAGACTCGCTGAAGGCCTAGTCTGTATGTGCCAGAGCCCGTGCTGCTGCCCACATGCCCCACAGCCCTGCAAGACACCCAACACATCCCCCTTCGCATAGGGGTCGCAGCTTCAGTGCACAGAATCCCACGGCCAGGTTCAAATCCCAGCTGCTCTCAGGCAAACGATTTAACACACAAAAAGGTGAGCTAGAAAGCTGCTATAGATGTGTGTCTTTTTTTTTTTTTTTTTTTTTTTTTTTGCGGTACATGGGCCTCTCACTGTTGTGGCCTCTCCCGTTGCGGAGCACAGGCTCCGGACGCGCAGGCTCAGCAGCCATGGCTCACGGGCCCAGCCGCTCCGCGGCATGTGGGATCTTCCCAGACCGGGGCACGAACCCGTGTCCCCTGCATCGGCAGGCGGACTCTCAACCACTGCGCCACCAGGGAAGCCCTAGATGTGTGTCTTTGGGCACGACTTGTAACCCCTTTGAGCCTCAGTTTTCCAGTCTGGAAAGGGGAATAATAATAGCACCTCCCCCGCGGAAGGACTACCTGAGTCAGTTACATAAAGCCCCCACAGTAAGTGATACACGTCAGTGTCCCCTCCTAAGCCCACAGAGCTAGACAGCGGCAGAGCTAAGATTTGAAGCCAGGGCTCCTGGGTGCCAGAACCCGCCCCCTTGGCAACTGCCCACCCGAAGACCAGGTTCCTAACTCGTGGGACATCCCTGCACCAGGTGCTTCATGATCTCCATCTGTCTTCATGTCCATTCTGCCAAGTAGGTCGTAATATTCCCATTTTACAGATGAGCAAACTGAGGCTCAGAGCAATTAAGGTCTTTTCCAAAGACACACACACAGTCTCTGTCTAAGCCCTTCCTTCTTGACACTTGCTATAATTTATGATTATTTCTCTCCTTGACTGCATGCACGTTTTGGCCTGTTTGGTTCACCATTTCTCCCCAACCCCAAGCACCATGCCTGACTTGTGGCAACAGGTGCTCAATAAATATTTGTGGAATAAAATGGCAGAGCCAGGCTTTTGTGGTTTGTGGAGGGATCAGTGAGCCACCCCCCAGATCACGAAAGTGGGGGTGTTCTTGGTGAGCTGAACTGCAAAATAATGCAAAATGGAGGATTCAAAGTCACCTTAAAAGGAGGAAGTAGAAGCTTATGATTGCCCATAGTCTTTCAAAAGGTCTGGGTGGGGAGACACCCTGGCCCCAGGGGAGGCATGCAGAGCACATCCTTCAGGAAACTAACGCATCAGGCTGATGACACCATTAACACTCTCTGTTCTCATTGAATAACCTTCTGACTATAAATATATATTGACTTACAAATGAACAAATGAATGAATGAACTTGACTTTCTAGATAACTCCACTATAGGGAGAGAATATGCTGATTATTTTTTCATCCATCCAATATTTCATCCTGCACATAGTTCGATCTCTCATGGGAAATTATTAAGTTAGTGTTCAGGTTTATACCTCAGTCTCTGTGAATTTGGTCAATGTAAGTCAGCCTGTTTAATCCCAGGGAACAAATCAGGTCTAATTTCAGAGTCTGCCAGACTGAGAGCAGCCCTTGGAGGGTGGGGCCCTCACTGCAATGATGGCTTCTCAGCACACAGCCAGCCTCCCTCCCAGGTGACACCTGCCGCATCCAACATCTTCCCTGGAACTCTGCACACAGGGACTGTGCCTGGTCCCTTGACAAGATGCTGACGTCTCTCCCCATCCTTATTCTGCCTCTGAAGAGGCTTGAAACCCTCGGGCAAAGGGATGAGCACTGGACCGGGAGTCTGGGGCTCTGGATTCAAATTCTGGCTCTGAACCAAGTCGCCATGGCCCTGAGCAGGCTCCCTGGCCTCCTGGTGTCCATGTCCGCTGTGTGGCAATTTGGACGAGAGGACATCTAAAACCCTGAAGGCTGTGGGGGAAGGAAGGGACAGGGAGGGTCGGCCTGCAGAGGCTGGGCTGGGAAGGCTGAGGAAGGTGACGCAGGCCTGGGGCTACACTGCCCAAAGCAGGCCCCCCTGAGGGCAGATGGAAAACAGGGCTGGCTGTGTGCACAGCAGCAGCTGCATTTCGCCCTCGCATCATCAGGAGCTGTGCTAGTCTGGTGGGGGCACAGCTGGCTGGTCCCCAGGAATGGGGCTGTGCGCCTGAGTACGTATGCGCGCTTGCGTGTGTGTTTGTGCATGTGCGTGTGCGCACGCATGCTCATGGGCAGACTCAGCTGAGCACCTGAGGGTGCTGCACGCACACAGACACCCAGGTACCACTGTTGAGAGCCAGGCGGAGACCCGGGAGCATGTTTACTAGACCTGGGTCAGAACTGGTATCCATCACCATCTGCACTACCTCGTAGCTGTGTGACCTCAAGAGAGACTTCCAACCTCTCTGAGCCTGTTTCCTCCCTCTTCTGTAGACCATTAGGAGAGGAGATGCTCATTCATTTACTTTGTTGCTTCATTCATTCAACAAATATTACCTGAGCAGCTTTTCTGTGCCAGGCACTAGGGAGACAGAAATGGATATGAAGCAGCTCTGGTTTCAACAGAGAAACGCTGACAAAACTCCCCCAACAGTAGGGGGCAAATCCCTCGAATGTCCCAGGTCAGTCATATCCACGTACAATGAAGGACGGAGGGGCGTGTGGCTAATCCTGTGGCCCGTGGAATTTAGAGCAGACTCCTGGGCAAGGTCACACCCGAACTGTGCCCTGAAGGATGGATGGGAGGGCTACAGGACAGACAAAAAACTCTGCCAGAGGAAGCAGTAAGTGCTAAGGTCCTGAGGCACACGTGAAAGACCCATCTAGTGAAATAAACGCCACGGTGCTTGTCTGATGCTGAATTGACACAGGGCAGGGCAGGCAGGTGGAGGGTAGGTTGCTGAGCTCACAGCCCCAACGGGAAGAGGGCAGGGCTGTCTGTGGGAATCTACCTGTGGGACCCCCGGAGCCAGGAAGGTGGCCGCGTACTCAGCCAGCGCCGCGTCATTCACCATGTTGCTTGCCGTCTCGGAGAGCTGGTGGTTCTCCACCCCGTGTCTGTGCAGCTCCTGGAGCAGGTGTGTGATCAGGTGGTTCCTCTCCCGACACTTCTGGACCAGGGAAGCCAGCTTAGCCTGAAAGGGTGGGAGGGAAGACACAGTCAGGTGGGTCCATGCATGCAGGACTTCCAGGGGGGCTGGATGACTGAGCTGGGGGGCAGGGCATCGGCTCCCTGCTCTGCATCCCGCAGCCCTGCCTTAGCTCAGCCTCCTCCCTGCAATCCCTCCCTCCACCCGGAAGCTAGAGGCAGCTTTGAAAACAATGGGCCGCACTGCTGCCCACCACCCCAGGGGCCCTTCACTGCTGTCTGGATACCTTCTGGGTGGGTAGGTGGCGTGGGCTTCAGCCAGCTATGAGACAAGCTCCTCTCTAGCCCTCGACTTGCTCATCTGTACCCTGGGCATCATCAGGGCACCAGGACCAAAGGAGATGGTGCAGGCAAAGCACGCACACGGGGCCAGCCCAGCCAGGCCCTCATGCACAAAAGGTCAGACCTGTCCCTGTGCCTCTCCCGCCCGATCACGACCACCGTCCTTCTCACTCCTCTTTTTCCGGACACACTGGTCCACTCCCAAACTTCCTCATCACTCCTTTGTAGCTCTTGTCCCAAGCCCAGAAAAGCCTTGCACAGATCCATTCAGAGGCCAGACTGGGCATCGTCTCCCCAGGCAGGCTTCCCTCATGCTCAGGACTTGGGTCTCTCTGTGCCCAGGCTCCTGGCTTCCTTCTGTCCCAGCAGTTAATCTTTGTATCTCTGGGTCTGTCTCCCACATAGCCTGGGGGATCCTCAAGGTCAAGACTGACACTCCCCTGGATCGCCGGCACCATCCCTACGCCGTGGCTGGGCACAGCATGGCCCATGGGAGAGATGTGTTACATGAGTGATGCGAGTTCGTGACCCTCCCACCATGAAATGACCTCCCACATTTGTGCATGTCTGGAGGGACTGATAGACTCTCGCCATCTCCTGCTCCATCGGAGGAGGTGATGACCCCTTCTTGCCAGAACTCCCTTCTAAGCCCATCCCAGAGGGTCATGGACCTTTGCACATCAGTTTCTAGGCAGTGATGTCTGGGTGCCCAGTACTGCAGGCAGGCAGCACAGGAGGGTGGGCTGACCTGGACGCTGGGGTGCCCCAGGCCCCCTGAATCACATCCTTAAAACATCGGGGCCTCTTCATTCAGCCAGCATCAGCTGAACACCTACTATGTGCAGCTCTCCCAAGAAAGAGGCCATGGTTGATGGTGACAATGACTCCACTGGGCTCTTGGAGAGACAGTGAGGCCAAGGGGAAGGTTGCAGCCTTTGGCATCAGACAGAACTGGGTTAAATCTCGGTTCTGCCACTGAGTAGCTCTGTGTGACTATGGGAAAGGCACTGCATCTCTCTGAGCCTCAGTTTCCCTATCCATAGAGTAGTGTTCGTGTTCCTGACCCGTTCCTGACATGTTGAGAAACTGTGCTATTGAGAAAATATGTCTGGAGTACCTGGCACATGGCAAGCATTCAACAGAGAGTGGCCATCGTCATTAGAATCCTTACAAAACCTCCCACGCCAGGTTACGAATCACAGTTTCCATCTGCAGATGAGAAAACTGAGCCCCCAGCGGTGAACGCCGCCCCTGGGGAGGGGCTGGATCTTGAACCCAGATCGCTATGGCTCCTCCCTCCAGTCTGACCTCTTCTGCTTAGGCCTTGCCTCGTGTGAATGACGTGGTGCTGATACCGTTTCCCTTTCCATCTTGAGTTTGTAAAGCGCTTTGTCGTGTACAAGGGGTTACGGTCCTCATTTAAGTAAATGGTATATAGCAAATGATGAAAATAATGAAGGAGCAAGAAAGCCTCCCATTTTCAATAGCTTTACGCTTTGTTCTCCATTTTTCCATGGACACCATCCATGGAGGGTCTGAAGAAGCTGTGAGAGCAGCCGAGCAGAATTACTGTTATTTCAGAGCGAGTGGGATTTGGCAAGTCAGTGGGGTCCCGGGGCTCAGCCACGTCCTTCTAACTCCCAGCCGGAGCCCCTCCTAGCCCACCCTGCCCAGAGAGTGGAAAGAAAAAGCAGCCCCGCCAGGTCCACTGCCCAAATCCAAGTGTCATATTTGAGGTGACATGCGTCACCTCAACCAAACTACACTTTCAATGAGCACGTTAAACCCTGTGAGCCAGTAATGTCATTTCTGGGAACCTGTCCTCAAGAAATGTCTAGATATGTGGGGAAAACTGTTCTAATAAAAAATGTGCAACATGGTGTTTATGTGCAATAATGCAAAAGAGAGAGGGAGGGAGGGAGAGAGGGAAGGAGAGTGGACAGAGGGATTTGAACACCCGAAAGGGTCTGGCAGCTTTATGAACTGCGGTGGCTCCTGCTTTAGACTGCGGCATGAACAGCAGCTTCAAAGGCTGGTAAAGACAAGGACAGCCCCTATATGGGTTATACTCCCAAGTGGAAAAAGCCAGACACAGACGTACAGGTATAGTAGGACCTCAGACACGTGGAAAATATACTGGAAGAAAATACATGCAAATGCTAGATTCAAATAGGGACTTGGGGTGCCACTTGCCCCTTTCCTTCTTCTTTCCAGTGTTTTTACACGATAGAAATGGACTACCTCCTAATGGGAAAAATACTAAGCTCTTTATTCTTTTGAAAGGGACATTTCATACTGATTTCACACACGTATTACCTTCAGAGGAGTCACAGCCAAATTTGCTTCCTGGTGCTTTTTCTGAAGTGCATCAAGCTGAAAGAGAACCGAGATCTTTGAAAACGTTGAGCCGTGGATTACACAGCTCGGTGCATCCACAGGCGAGCCATGCTCAGAGAGCTTGGCTCTTATGCCCCTCTTTCCCCACAGGAGCTCTCGGTGGGAACAGGGACCTTTCCCATCAGCTCCTCGGCCAGATCCGAGGAGGAAGGATGCTCTGAGCACTGGAGAATGAGCTCTGCCAGACTGCAGTTGCCAGGGCCAGTTCTGTTGCCTCGTACTTCAGGAGGGAAGCCTTCCCCATTCCCCATGCAGAGGGGCCAGCGTTCTTTGGTGTGGTGTTAAACCTGTAGGTTCCCTAGCCAGACACCCTAACCCCAGCCCAGCCACTCACTAGAACTGTGACCCCGTGCAACTCAAGTCTTCCTCTGCCTCAGCTTTCTCATCTGTAAAGTGGGGTTAGTACTAGTGTCCACCTAACGGTGAGGATTGGATAAGGACTCTGTGAATCGATTCCTGTAAAGTGCTTAGACAAGGCCTGGCATCTGGTCAACATTCGATGAATATACATCATTATTACTCTCTGTGGCAGGCACATGTGTGAAGCCACCTTGTACCTTCCAGCCCAGCCCAGCATCCAGCTGACTACCACCAAGGGATCCCCACTGATGCTTTGCAGAGCAGAATTGCCCAGCCGAGTCCTGCTTAAATTCCTGTTCCACAAAATGAACATGTCTATGCATCTATTTCGGCACACGTTTCTGAATATATTTGAAGAGTAAAAGGCCGGCTCCAAGCAGACTGTCTTCTATTCAAAAGGCACACAGTAATAAGCTACAATACGACAGGTGCTCTGTGAATTCTTCTCACTCACTCTCTGATTCCCTCTGTAGTCAGTACAAGAAAGCTACATAAATAAAAGTACTTCTTCCTCTCCCCTTGAGCTCTTCTGACCTCTAATACTATTTTCAACCTTACATACCCATAATCAGAATTCACATGTGTATATACACACACACACACACATACACACATGAAACTATACTATACAAAATGTATTACAGCTTGCTTTTGTCATTTAATATAAAATCGTGGTGTTAATTCCATGTTATTACATACAAACCGATCACATTCTTTTAAAATCTTGCATATTATTTAATCATGAGGTTGAAACAAAATTTATTTAACCAATTCTTTGTTTATGAAAACGTATATTGTTTCTGTTTTTTTGCTTTACAAACAAGGCTTTAATGAACATTTCTATATTCCTATTTCGGCACACGTTTCTGAATATATTTGAAGAGCAAAATGCCAGCTCCAAGCAGACTGTCCTCTCTTTGGAAGGTACATGATAATATTTGCAGGCTTGGGTGAAATCTTCTCTCTACTTCAGTTTAAGAAATAGCATGAATATGTTTCTGTGAGCTGTGTATTGGGGCATTTGCAATTAAAAAACAGACGAGAAGAAAGTGAAAAGACAACAGAATGGGAGAAAATTTTGCACACCCTATAGCTAGTAAGGGACTGTATCTAGAATATATAGCAAATTCTTACAACTCAACAACAAAAAAAGAAACGACCCAATCACAAAGTGGACAAAGGATCTGAATAGACATTTCTCCAGAAAAGATATATGAATTGCAAATAAACACATGAAAAGATGCTCAACACTATTAGCCATTAAGGAAGAAATGCAAGTCAAAACCACAGTGAGAATAACCACTTCACACCCACTAGGATGGTTAGCAACAGAAAGACAGACAGTAGCAAATGTGAGAATGTGGAGAAGTTGGGACCTTCATCCATTGTTAGTGGGAATGTAAAATGGAGCTATCAGAGACAGACCTGAAAATAACTTTGATTGAAATGTTTAATAATTATATTACAAGAATTTAATCAGAGAACTGGAAGCTATAAAAAATTAGTCAAATGGAAATTCTAAGACTGCAAAATACAATACCTGAAATGAAGAACTAAAATAATGAGTTTAAGAGCAAATTCGACTCACCTAAAGAGTATTACGTAACATACGGAAGATGGATTAGAAAGAAATATCCAAACTGAAGCAGAGAAAGACAAAAAGAATGAAAAGAATAAAAAATAGACTTAAACATATATTGGATAGGGTAAAAAGGTCTAACATGTGTAACTGGAGTTCTATTTTTCACAGGTCAGTGACAGACAGGACAAAAACGTCATCATACCTCCTACGCTGGTTGAGGGCACAGTGACAAATATACCTTCATTAATTGCCTTGGCTTTGGAGGCAGGTGCCAATACTTTGGAAAGCAAATTTGCAATATGTATTTAGAATGAACACTATTTCTTCTCCTTAAACCAGTAATCCCAGTTCTCTGAACTATTGTATATAAACAATGATATATAAATTAATGGAAATAACTATAGATACAACAGTAGGGGAACAGAAATCACATCCACCCCATAGATCACTGCACAGTCCAAAAAATAAGGGACAAAAAGGCTATGAAGCAACATGGACGGAGGACATAAAACTCCATGTACAGTGTATTCGATTATACAAAGAATGCATAAGAAGGAGTCGGAAATCACTCCAAAATGTTGATAGTGTATTTTCACCCATCGCTTTGCCAAAAAAATGTAAAGTGTGATATGATTCAGGGTAACAAGTTGTAGCCAAACAAATACACTCATTTATTTATGGTGGGAGTATACATGATGCAACATTTTGGAGGGTTATTTGCCATTATCGATCAAAGTTAATTATGTACATAGCCTTTGACCCAGTAACTCTTTCACTAGGATGTAGCAGAAACATATCCCAAGACAGATGTATAAAATGTTCGTTTGTAAAGCAAAGTAACAGAAACAATTTAGATTTCCATAAACAAAGAATTGGTTAAGGAAGTTATGGTTTGGTCTCTTGAAAAATAATATGCAAGAGTTTAAAATAATGAAGTTCAGTTTGCATGTATTGATACGGAAATATCACCAAAATTTTTTATTAAATGATAATAGCAAGATGCAGAATGTTTCTTATGGTATGATTTCATATATGTACACACACGTACTGAATGTGGGTAGATAGGGTTAAAATAAAGGAAGTTAGAAGGAGTTGGGGTTGAGGGGGAGAAAGGACTATATTTTTCTGCATTTTTTAAAGGTTGAGATAATTTTAGATTTACGTACAGTTTAAAAAAATAATACAGAGAGATCCCTTGTGTACTTTGCCTGGTTTCCTCTAATGGGAACATTATGCAAAACTATAGAATATTACAACCAGGTATTGATGTGGATACAATCCACCATTCTTTTTTTAAAGGTTTATTTTATTGATGTACAGTTGATTTACAATGTTGTGTTAATTTCTGCTATATAGCAAAGTGATGCAGATATATATATATATATGTATATATATATATTATTTTTTGTATTCTTTTCCATATGGTTTATCACAGGATATTGAATATAGTTCCCTGAGCTATACAGTAGGACCTTGTTTATCCATCCTATATATAATGGTTTGCATCTGCTAATCCCAATCCACCATTCTTACTCGGATCTCTCCTGTGTACGTTTGTGTGTGTGTGTGTGTGTGTGTGTGTGTGTGTGTGTTCCAAGTTCTGTACAATTTTATCACCTGTGTAGGCTTGTGTCTCCACCACCACAGACAAGATACTGAACCGTTCCAACTCCACAAGGACCTCTCTTGTTGCTCTTTTATATTCACACGCACTTCCTCCTTACAGAGAAAGGACTTTTATTTATGTAACATTTAAAAAACTGTTTGACAAAAAGGAGGACATGTCAATCCATGGAGGAAATATGCCTTCTGAAAAGAATGAAGTTATATTTGGTTATCTACTTGGAGAAAAAGGTAATCAAATGCCTTCCTCATAATCTATCCCCAAATAAATTGCAGATGGATTTATTTAAAAAAAAAACTGTTTGATTTTTTAAAAAGCCATACACATGTATTATAATTTTTAGATCTAACAAAGGTTACCTGGATGGAGGGATTACAGGCTGGTTTTTCTTCCCTATACTGCTCTGCACTTTCAAAATCTAATAAATACTTACAAACTGCGGGAAAGGGCCAGTGAGATCTTACCTACTTCTTTTTTCTACTCTCAAAACTTTCCCAAGTGAGGGAACCTTGGTTTTCAGGCGGGAAAGGGAAGCGTGGGCCCAGCCTACCTTGTCCTTGAGCTCACACCGGAGACGGGCAGCCTCATCCCGAGAAGCCTGCAGCTCCTGGTGTGCAGACCCTTGGTCTCGGAGCTGGCACTGCAGGGTCAGCACTTGGTGACGCAGTTGTCTGACGCACAGCCTGAGGTCCTCCTTGGAAGCCTCAGCTTCAGGGTCCTGGAGCTGTGGAATCACAGATTTGACTGTAATTCTTAGGTAATCTTCCAAGTAATTGGCCTTAGCCAACAGACAGTACCCGTTTTCCTTCTTAATTTGTTCTCCTGCTTACAATAAATTCCACAAAATAAAGTAACAGAGATCACTCCAAAAACTATTAGCCAGATAAACATCATTCTTATCCATATATTATCTTATATTTTCAGTCTTTCTGCTATGCCCTTACCCAGGTGCCCTTACCCTTGAATGGGAGAGTTGGAGAGGGTCTAGGGAATCACAGAATAGCATTCTAGAGTGTTATTTAAAAAAAAAAATTTTTTTTTCACACATGAAAAATATGTGAAATGGCATGGTATTCCAGAGTCTGTTTTAATAGACATCAGTCACCATTATACTGAAACACAGTATGATGAATGAAATTTAGTGTTCAAGTCCAATTATGAGATGCTTATTACACTAAACCTTCATGTATTTCTATGGAACAGAATATACTGCACTTTCCCAAAACACTCTTCTTAAATCAGTACAAAATAGCCTCTCACCCTTCTTGGGTCAAACACGAGTGGGTTTCATATGAACATCAAATAGGGAATTTCTGGGAGGGCAGAAAGTGAGAAAAAAGGGGCTGATGTATCACCATGGGAAGTGTGGTCAAATGGCAGTGACGCCACTGCCCCCACTGGTTCTGGACTCTAAATTTTTATTTTTTAATAACGTATACATACATATACATAAACATGCATATATATGTATATATGCGTATATATATATATACACACACACACATACATCCCCACATATTTTTTTCTATATACGTTTATATGCCATAGATATCTTTTGTATTCTGTTTTCCTCCCTTAATACCATGTCATGGTCATTTTTCCATATCATTAAATAATGTCGAAAACCCTGTTGTTAGTATCTATGCAGTATTCTGTGGCATGGTGAACGCTCAGATTATTCTAATATACTGATGCTATAATTGGGGCTGAGATAGAAAGCCTTATCTGACACACCTCTGTTTCTTCCCCTGAGATCATCAGAGGGGAATTTCTATGTCAAGGCCCTGAGCATCATTAAGCTCTTGATTCATGCTACTAAGGTGGCCTTGGGCAAGAGCAGCCCTGCTAATAGTAGAAGTTCCAATTGCAATGTGTCCAGGGTCCCAGAAACTCAGAGATGTCTCCAATGCCTTTGCTCCCGGCCCTGGCAGTCTAGCTTTCATTGAAAGCAGCCACCCCGGGAATGGAAAGCCCACAGAGATCATCTCTTCCACGTGTTCCTGACCTGGGTGTGAGATGGCAGGAGGGGCAGGAGAGAGAGGATGGAAGGGAGACAGAGACAGCAGAGTCAAGGCGACTCGGTGGCCCATCAGGCCTCTCTCTTGTAAGCAAGGAATACGAGAGCAGAATGTGTTGTTTTGTTTTTTTTAGTTAATAGAAATTCACAGATTGTGGGCCTGAGATTCACAGGCTGGGCCCTGTCAAAAACAGATGGGTGCTCCGAATGGTTCCGTAAGATCCAGCTCCAAGATTTGCAAAACGACTTGGCCTTTCCGGGAAGTTTGGTGCCTTTGCTGCCTCTCTCCTCTGCGGTGATTTGGGCTTCATCCCCAGGGTCCTAAGACAGCATCCACAGGACATTATTCTAAAGAGAATAAAAGTGTGGGGTGGAGGCCGGCCCTGCCTGCCACGTGGGACCGCCCCACTCAGTGACGCTTGTGAACGACCCATGACTCACTTGCTCCCTAAGAGACCTCAGAGGCACGTGCTCCAGCCACAGGCTGCACTTGGGCTGGGAGCCCTGGGGAACACGGCCCTCGGGGAGCTCTGTCTGGTGGGGGAGGTTGACGCAGAGATAAGCCTCTAGCACAGGGCGGTGAGGAGAAGCCAGGAGGCCGCCGGAAGCATTAAATCAAAGGCGTCCACTGCCACCCAGCAGTGTGTGGTGAACGCATAACAACCGCTCTCCAGGGAGGGAGAGGCACACGGATGTGTAGCATGTGCTGATTTCCGTGGTTTAAATACCATCGTGGCCAACTGCAAGCTACCAAAATGGCACCACGGAAAGCAGAGCTGGGGAGAGACGTGCCTGAGTCGCCTCTGCACCGAATCCATCCCGGGGGATTGGGAGGCGATGCCCTAAAATGAGACCTAGATGGTGAGCAGCAGTTCTCAGGAGAAAGCTGGGGTGTGGGAGGGCCGGGTTGAGGAACTAGGAGCGCGGAGACTAGGGAATGTATCTAGCAACGGCTGAAGCTCCCCAGGGGCCAGTTTATAACTCACCAAAAGGAGTTTGGACTTCATACCAACTGTGACAGGAAGACCCAGAGGGTTTCAGGTTTTTATTTTAAGCAAATAAAAACAAGATCAGGTTTGTAACCTGGGACGAGGGAAACAGGAAGCTTTCTTCACCCTCTGCCTCCTGCCCATCAACAAATCCCATTGATTCTAACTCTAGTTTTTACCTGGACTCCTCTCTTTTTTAAAAAAAAAAATTCCTCTATTCTAGCATCATCTCTTGGCAAAAATCCTCTTGACTGTTCTCCCTGTGTCCTCTCTGTGTCTTTACAGCATCAAAGATCACATCATTTTACGACAGAAATTTAATCATGTTGTCCTGCTGAAAACCCTCCAATAGTCTCCCACTGCATTTGGAAGTGATCATAACCAGAGCCTACAAGGCCTCCCGTGATCTTTCTCATGACAACTTTTCCATCCTCATCTCATACCACGCCCCACCCATGCCCACCGTGATCCAGCCACACTGGCTACTTTCTGCTTTTCAGCATGCTAGGCTCATTCCTGCCTCAGGGGCTGGCCACTTGCTTCTCCGTCTGCCTGGAATGTTCTTCCTTCGCTGCTCCTTTCAAACCTTGAGACTCTCAGCTTGAAATTCACCTTCTCAGAGTTTCAGTTCCCACCAGGTCTTACTAGCTGGGATTTGACAAGATACGAGGGAACTACATAAAAACAATTCTTTGCAGGCATTAAATGGCAGCCAATGCAGGGCTACAATCCATGAGAAAAAGGACGCACAACAAGGTGAGCTCTACATTGTCCCTGGAACATTTTCCAAACCATGGTTCAGGGAAATAGATCCCATGCTGAGCATGGTGGTCCTGCTAAGTGGAATCAGAGACTGGGGTTCAGGGATGCTATGACAGCTGGGGTCTGTGGGACAAAGCAACAGAGAGAGGTGAGCCGCAGAGAAGAAATCCAGACACTGCCCTAGAAATACTCTTGGGTCCTGGGCTGAATCATACGTGGTGCAACATAGTGTAAGACTCTGAGACCTAGCAGAGAACAGCAGCTGGGAGATCAATTGCTAAAGAGATTTTGGAGGTCACACACTGCTACAAAGATAGCAAAGTTCTGGCGTAGCCGAAGTGGAGAGTCTTTGGTGAATGCTCTGGGAACTCAGTTGATACCACTGAAAGGCCATGCCCTAGAAGCAAGGACCACCCTTGAGGAGTAAAATCAAGCCCTGGTACTGAGGGGAACACTGAAGTAGACCTGCACAGGAATAACGGTCTGCTGATCATTCAGCTACCTACCAGAGCAAAACTTACAACATGCTTTAGAGGAAGCTAATAAGCAGGAATCTCTACATGTTCCACATAACGTCCAACATTTAAAAAAAAAATTACTAGTCACATGAAGAAGCAGAAAAGTGGGCCTTAACCAAGAAATAAAATAGCCAATAGAAACAGACTCAGAGATAATCTAGATATTGGGGTTAGCAGACAAGACCTTCAAAATAACTATGATTCTATTTTTTAACAACATAGGAAAAGACAGACAAAAATGAATGAAAATGTGGAGTATTTCAACAGAGAATCAGAATCTCTTTAAAAGGATAAAATGGATATGCTACTGCAAAATACAGTAAATGAAATTAAGAACTAATGGATGGGTTTATTAGAAGACAGGACACAGCAGATCTGAACAGCAGAACTTTTAGTGAACTAAAAGACAGGTCAATAGAAAATTCAAACTGATAACACAAAGAGAAAAAAATAGGACAGTTCCAAAAGATGTGGGATAAAGTGAAAAAACAGTCTAGGTTTTTAGGAGAGGAGAGAAAAATAGAAAGGAACAAAATATTTGAAGAACTAATGGCCAAGAATTTTCCAAATCTGATTAAAGATATGACTCCACAGTTTCAAGAGGCTCAGAAAAACCAAGCAGGATAAACATAAATAACACTTCATGTAAGCACATCATAGTCTAACTGCCAAAACCCAAAGATGAAAAGCAAATCTTTAAAATAGTCTGAGGTAAAATGACACATTTCTTTCAGGGGAAAAAAAGACAAATTATTCCATTTCTGAACAGAAACTGTGGGAGCCAGAAGACAATGAAATGAGATCTTTAAAGTGTCAAAAGAGGGAAACATATCTTCCTATCTAAAATTGTGAATCCAGTGTGAAAAAAATCTTTTAAAAGTGGAGTTGAAAAATTGTTTTCATAAAAAGAAATTTGAGGGGATTCATCACCAGCGAAAAATAACAAAGTTCTTCAGGTGAGTGTAAAACAGATCCACACAAGTAGAAGACAGAATGAACAGCACAAGAATGTAGAAAGATATGAATAAACATAAAAGATTATTGAGTGTTTAAAACAAGAACAGTAATAGCACTTTGTAAGGTATATATACGTAGAAGTAACATAGTTGACAAAAATAAACAATGAAAAGGATGAAAAGGAATAAATGGAGTAAACTATTAAAAGATTTTTGAATTATTTGAGACATGGTAAAAGTACTAATTTAAAGTAAATTTTAATAATTAATACCTACAATTTGAAATTTCTAGGGTAACCACTAAAAGAATGACACTAAAATGTGTATCAAAATAAGCTAATAGAGAAGAAAATGGAATAATAGAAAATAGTTTACTAATACCAAAAACAAAGGCAGAAAGAAGGAATAAAAGAAAAGAGAACAGAACAGACAAATAGAAGAAACAGCAAGAAGGTAAACATAGAGCCAATTACACAATTATGTATGTGAAATGTAAATGGACCAAACACTCCAACTAAAAAGCAGAGGATGTCAAACTGAACTAAATTAAAAAAAAAAACAAAAACAGCCATATGTTGTTTCTAAGAAACATACTTTAAAGATACTGATAGCTCGAAAGCAAAAAGATGGATGGTGTAAAAAATTTATATACCATGAAAATACTAATGAAAAGAAACTGATGTGGTACTTTAATATCAGACAAAGTCAACCTTAGGGCAAGAAATGTGAGAGATAATGACAGATATTTCATCATGATAAGAGTCAATTCACCAGGAATACATCATAATCCTACATCCATGCGTATCTAATAAATAATTTCAAAACATATGAATTAAAACTAACATAACAAAAATAAGAAATAAACAAATGCACACTCAGAGTTGGAGATTTCAAAAGCCATCTCAGGGCTTCCCTGGTGGCGCAGTGGTTGAGAGTCCTCCTGCCGATGCAGGGGACACGGGTTTGTGCCCCAGTCCGGGAAGATCCCACATGCTGCGGAGCGGCTAGGCCCGTGAGCTACGGCCGCTGAGCCTGTGCGTCCAGAGGCTGTGCTCCACAACGGGAGAGGCCACAACAGTGAGAGGCCCGCGTACCGCAAAAAAAAAAAAAAAGCCATCTCGGTAGATGACAAAACGAATAGACCATACATCAGTAATGATATTGAAGATTTGATCAGCATAATTAATCTGCTTGGGCTAATTAATACCCAGCAACTGCAGAATATTCATTCTTTGCAAGGACACATAGAATATTTACCAAAATAGACCATAACATGGTCAATGAAAAAAATCTCAACAAATTTCAAGATTAAAATAATATAGTGGGGCTTCCCTGGTGGCGCAGTGGTTGAGAGTTCTCCTGCCAATGCGGGGGACACGGGTTCATGCCCCAGTCCGGGAAGATCCCACATACCGCGGAGCGGCTGGGCCCGTGAGCCATGACCGCTAGGCCTGCGCGTCTGGAGCCTGTGCTCCACAGAGGGAGAGGCCACAACAGTGAGAGGCCCCCATACAGGAAAAAATAATAATAATAAAAAAAATAAAAAATAAAATAATATAGTGTATGTTTTCTGACAACAATGAAATAAAACTAGACATCAATAGCAAAACTAGAACTAAAAAATTCTACAGATGCTTGGAAATTCAACAACACACTTCTAGATGAGCCATGGGTCAAGGAAGAAATTACAATAGAAATTAAAAGCTAAACTTTGAACTGAACAGACATAAAAAGTACAACTTATCAAAATGTGTGGGTTGTACTTGAAACAGTGCTTAGAGAGAAATGCATAGATTTAAATGCATAAATCACAAAAGAACAGTTGAAAATCAATGATCCAAACTTTCAACACAGGAAGCCTGAAAAAGAACAGCCAATGAAACCAAAAGAAAGTAGAAGAAAGGAAACCATGAAGATATTAGAAGAAACCAATGAAATAAAATACAGACATACAATAAAGAACATCAGTAAAACCAAAAAATGATCCTGTGAAATGACTGATAAAATTGGAGAGAAAGAGAGAGCGACAGAGACAGAGAGACAGAGACAGAGAGGCAGAGAGATTGGATATGAATATATACAAAGGACTCAACACTAAATATCCTACAGACACATTCAAGACCACTGGAAAAATAAATTTCATCCTAGCAGTCCTGAATGTCGAGTATTGTCCACAGATGAGGAAAACAACTCAGAGAAGTCACGGATGTAGTCAGCACAGACCTGGGTTTGAACCCTGTTTGACTGAGTTCTAAAGCCCACTGCTCTCTCCTTTCAAGACCCAGTATTCAGTGTGATCGAGATGTTGGCTAAAGCTATGGTGGTAATCAGATTGCACTATAGAAATGTATCAACTCAACACATTGCACATCTTAAACTTACACAGTGTTGGATGTCAATTATGTCTCAATATAAATACATAAATACCAACCAAAAAAAGACTCAATGTGCAGAATTATAACTTGAGGTGCTTGAAAAACTCCTTGGTCTGAAAGTAAAAACTCTAATATTAAAGTGTAAACACCCACTCCATGTCCCACCAGATACCAATTTGAACAGCCTGAGCAGAGGGGCAGACTCGCATTATCTTGTCCAGGGTAAGAATAAAGACTCTGGAGCCTGACTGCCCAGGTAGAGTCTGGGCTCAACCCCTCCTAGCTGTGTGACTCTGGGCAAGTCACTTAACTTCTCTGTGCCTACATTTTCTCATCTGGGAAATGGGGGTGGTGAGTGTTCCTCCCTCCTAGGGCTGCTGGAGGACACGGTAGTAAAGGGTGTGGTCAGTGCTATAAGTCAGCAAGATGATTAAACAACCATGCAGAGTCAACCTACCCGGGGGCCACTGCGTGGGGACTTCAGAGCTCGCCCTTGGTCTGCAGAACACCGTGGTCTTTTGTCGTCCTTCTCCAAATGTGCTTCGTTCACTCCTGCCCCATCGGTGTTTCCTTGCAGGGCACTGGATCCTGCGGCGTTTCCCCAGACCAGTGATGTAGCAGGAGAATCAGCACCGCACCTGGAATTCTCCAGGCCTAAACAAGGTTCCGTCCATCCTCCAGCCAGACCCATTTCCTGCTCCGAGGGTGGCCCAGGGCCTCTTGCAGTCAGTTGCTCTGAAAGCTCAGTCACCTGCACCCCCCTTTCTACAGCGTTCACCTGGTCCACCGCCATCATGTTTTTTCCCTGGAGATACTCCTCTGCTCTCACCAAAGGTCCCACATCTGTGCTGCTCCCCCACACGACTTCCCCCTCCAGGACTTGGATCCTTTGTAGAAGGTGTTCATTCTCCCCCCTGAAGGCTTGGATCATGTCTTCTATTCCCAGCACTATATCCTTTATCAGCTCTTTATAACTGACCCCAAGCTCCGAAATCAGTGCACTGAGCTCCCAGTTTTCCAGGGTGATGCACTCCATCACGCCTTTGGATTTTCGGATGCACGCAGACATGGCTTTCCTGAGCTGCCCAAGGTGTCCTTTCAATCTCTCGTTTTCCTCTTCGAGCTCAGAAATTTTGCAGTAACTTTTCCTGTTACAGTCTTCAAGGTCAGAAATGACCTGCACGTACTGGTCCAGCTCCCTCTTTACGTGAGAGATGTCTCCTAACAGCACGCCGTTATCCTGTTTGAGCGCAGATATTTTTTTCACATTTCTCTCCCTCTCTTTTTCCAGGACACGCAGTTTTCTGTGGCATCGTTCCTGATCTACCTGAAGCTTGGCGTTGTCACGTAAAACTCTGCTTCTCTCCGTCTTCAATCCAGAAATGAGCTGACGAAACCTCGTCCTCGCTCTCTCAAGGGCTCTCGGCTGCTGAGAGAGCTGGTTCCGACCCCACTCAGAGGGCCCCTCTGGCGGGCCCGGGCTCAGGCTGACCAAATCCAGCACCGGCCCTGGAAGAACTTCGCCGGTGCCTACGGCCTCATTCTCTCCCCGCTTAACGTCTTCATCAGGCTCCTCGGGGTTCGCTTCCTTGGCATAACAAATATCGAGATCCTGGTTTGCCAAAGCCTGCTGAGGATACGCGTCCTCCTGGCAGCTGTACCATCTCCGAGCAAAGCTCCAGTTCTCTCCTGCCAACGAGGAAGCTTTCCGGCCATGCCCCCCACTCCCAGGCTTCAGGATGGAGAGCTGCTGGAAACAAGCCTCCATCTCCTCTTCAAATTCCTCTATTTTTAACGCAGATCCCTCACAGCCTTTGCTCGGAGCCCGGGGATGACTGGTAGGTCGGGCCCCCTCGGGCCATAAAGTCAATCCAGGAGACGGTGGCAAACCTCCCTCCTGCAGTAGGAAAAGCATTTCCTTGGCTTCACAGTCCTCGGAGCTAGGCTCCTCCCGGACATCCCTGTGGCCCGGGCTGGACCCGTGGAGATGCGACAATTCCTCCTCCTCTTCCTGTCCTTTGTCCTCAGGGCTTTCCTCTGGGAGAAGCAGAGCATTTCCAGACCACACGCAATCTTCCTCCTTGCCCAGAACTCTCCTGACGGCTCTGCCCTGCTCTGCAAGGGTTGGAGCACCTGCCGGAGGCGGCCCATTGGTGCCGTGGGCCCTGGAGAAGGCGGCTGTGGGGGCCTCTTCCTCCTCTGATGATGAAAGCCCTCCTCCCCCTTCTCCCCCTTCTCCTCCTTCTTGGGGGCTCCAGACATGCCTTCCCCCCAACCCCCTCCTGCTCAGGGATTCAGGACCCTCCGTTGACACTGAGGCCTCCCCCTGAAGAAGGGGCAGTGGAAGCTCCCGCCTGGGCCCAGGGCAGGAGGTTGCAGCCGGGGGTTCGGAAGCCCCGTGCTCATTCCATACACCCTCTGGGGCCCAGACACCAGCCTCCAGGCTCAGGTTCTCACGGCTTTCCTGACTTGACTGAGCCCTGGCACCGAGGTCGTCCTCCTTCCTGCCGCTGGTCCTCCTCGCCTCCCGCATCTCCGGTCTCCGTCCTGGGGTTCCTCCTCCCTCCTTGCAAGAGTCTTTTAGGTCCTTGGGGCCTCTCCTGGGAAATCGGTGATTTGAAATGCATGGGGACTCCCGGCAGAGGGAGGCATCGTGGCTCCTTGCCGGGCGATGATCCCGGCTGGGGTGTCCTGCAGCGGAGGAAGCAGGCGGGGGCCTAGCCTCCAGCACCTGTTGGGCTTGCAGTTCTTCTGGGGAATCTTCCAGGAGCAGCTGCAGGAGTGGCAGGGGAGCCGAGGCCCCAGCCTGCCCCCAGGGAGGGCGTGTGCATGTCTGCATTGGGAGGAAGGACACCTGGGCCAGGGTGGCTGCTAGGTTCTGCTCTGAAATCCAGGCCAGCTCCACCGGGAGGAGTGAGCCGTCCATGTCCTGCCCCGGGGGGCAGCCACAGATGAGAAGGAGAGTCTGTTCGCCCAAGCTGGGCTCAGCCGGAGTAAACTAGGGGAAGGAAGAGAAGAGAAGGGGTGAAGCGGCCCCTTCCCCCATAGAGCCTCTCCCCGTCTCTCTGAGCTCATCTCCTCACCCAGCCATACAGGTCTTCCAAACACCCCGGGTCTGTTAGCACTCCAGGGCCTCTGCCCCTGCCCTTCCCTCTGCCCCCCCCGCCCCCCCTGCCACGGCTCACCCTCTGGCTTCCTTAACATCTCAGCTCAAACGTTACTTCCTCAAAAAGGCCTTGCTGACCACTTCCACCACTGTCTGTCCATTCACCCCCTTTCCCTCGCTCTGTGGCGCCCTCCCCTCACTCACATCATGTAGGATATGTGTGTGTGTAATTGTTTAACTCCTCCCATAGCCCTGCACTGTCCAATACGGTAGCCGCACAGGCCACACGGGGCTCTTCCAATTTAAAGCAATTCAGTGAAAGTTAACACTCAGTTCTGCACTCTGCACTCAGTTCTGCACTCAGTGGTGCAGTCACACCAGCCACGTTTCAAGTGCTCAGAAACCACGCGTGGTTCACAGCTCCTACACTGGACCGCACAGGTGCGGAATATTGCCAGCACTGTGGAAGGCTCTAGTGGACAGCACGGTGTAGACCATCTGCCTAGAATAGTCCCGGGCACACAGGAGGGGTTTCATAGATATTTTTGAATATCTTTTTATATTTACTTATTCAATGAGCTTAACCAGAGAGGAGGACTGGCCTGACTCAGAACAAACCCGGGCTGGGCTGAGGCCCGGGAGAGGAAACTTGGCTTCATCCAGGCTCGGTAGGAGCCCTCAGCTCACATGCGACCACGACCCCACTCGCACCTCGCAGCGCTCCCAGCCTCACCACCTTTACCTGCCGGGTCTTCCCACCTGGCCTGCCCTTTCGCTGTCCATCCCTGGTTTCCTGTCTGTCTAACTACTTCCCCAGCTTCTCTGTGAAGCTCTCCCCACCCCAGGGGCTGCTCTGCTCTTTTCCCACTTTGGGTGTGACACAGCACACCACGCAGTGGCTCAGAGCAGGAGGTGAATGAATGAAAGTAGGTGAGCAAGGAAGGCCCCCTCTTTAGAACCACAGAACCGCATCAGGGCCGGCTGGAGCCAGGCTCCTGAACCGTAGGGCAGAGTGTGGTGCAGAGTGTGGGCTATGGAGACGTGAGGACCCCAGTCCCCTAGAGGGCTGTGAGGCCTTGGGAAATCACGACTTCCTCATATGCAGAAGCGGGGGGGTCATGGCTCCTGCCCCATCGCTGGCGGGGAGGTTTCAATGAGATGAAGTTTGCTACGTGGCAGCTGGGTCTGGGCACACAGCTGGGGCACACAGCCTTCCTGCCCACTCCCCACTCAGGGCTCAAATCTCCCTCTCAATTATTTCCAGAATGTTCTTCCAAACCCCAAGCTTCTTTACCTTCTTCTCCCCTCTTCTGCGTGGTGGCCACACTGTGCAGCACACACAGTAGGGCTGATCAGACCCAGCTGGCACCCCAGGCACGCAGAAAGCCTCTGGCCTCACCTGTCCACGGGCAGATCCTGCGAGGTCTCCTGGGAGCTTGTCCGTGGTCTCCGGGCCTGGGATCAAGACAGCAGTGCTTTGTCCAGCCCCGATGCAGTCCCAGGCGCGGGGCCCCTCGGAGGGCTGGCCTGGGAAATGACAGGACCGGAGAGTTAAGAAGACCCTCCTAGGAGCTTTCCCATGATTGCCACCAGCAGTGCCATCTGCTGTTAGGATGAGACAGCACTTCTCATGACTCAGGGCCTTTGAGCCTCCACAAGTGGCCTGCTGGCCACCACTGCCTGTCAGGTGAGAAACCAAGGCTCAGGGATGGGGAATGACATTCACTGACGAGCAGCAGAATCGGGTCTGGAAGCCACCTCTTCTGACCACAAAGCCCACGACATCTCCCTGGCCCCACACCGTCATGGTCACACAGGGTCATGATCCCTGGCCCCCAGCCCCTCATGGTCAGCACGTAGACAGGGGAGTTGATGCCCAGGCTTTGCCAGACACGTCCTGCCCCCTTCCCCAAGGACAAACCTGACCTCGTTTGACCTGTCAGCTCTGTTCCCCAGAAATGGGATGGAGGGGAAAGGTCAGCTTTGCTGGTCAACAGCCCCGCTGGGTACAACTGACCCCCTCATCCTTAAGTTGAATTTCACCTTGGAAAACTACATAAACCACAGATGGCCAGTTGGACACCATGGCTTTGGGGCTCCCTGCGTGCAGTGGCTTTTGCAGCAGGGACCCTGGAAGCTGCACCCGAGAATATTAGCAGAGATATTGGTTCCCGTTAGGGACAACTTAGGGATAAGGGGGTCCCAGCAACTCCCAGGCTGCACACTTGTCTCACACCTGAGCTGTCACTGGGGCGGGGGCGGGGAATAGAACAGCTCCCGGTCATGACACGGTCTTCTGCGAAGACAAATCCCCCTGAAGGGACCCCTGCTGCCCGAGGCTGGCACGGGCGCCGCCTGGTTGGCACCTTCTGAGGGCTGAGGGCTGAGCCTGAATGTCGGGTTGGGCCTAGGTCACAGACCTTGCCGTGGGCATTGTGGACTCTGATCCTACCTCTCCCAGCTGTGTGGCAACAAGCAAGCAACACTACCTCTCTGAGCCTCAGCTTCCTGACTGTAGAGCAGGGACCGCCACCCTGCTGCGTCATCAGGATGTCGTAAGAGAGCTGGCCTATCAGCGGATGTCCACGCGGGGCCCCCCACGCACCTGCCGAGCCCCTTGGTCCAGGGGCCCCGTCAGGGCCTCGGTTTCCGCAGGCATCCGGAGCCTCCTCCCAGGGCAGGGGCAGCGATTCATCCTGAACACAGCCCAGGGCCTCCTTGAGGAAAAAAACACAAGAAGACAAGACAGCTGTGAGTGTCCCTGGTTGCAAGGGACCCTCCAAGCCTGTCCCAGCCAAGTCCCTCCCAAGGACCCCTGGAGGGAGTTGCATCCCCTCCCCAGGTGAGGACAGCAGAGGGCAGTGGCCTGGCCATAGGGCCCTGGTCCTGCGTTCTCGGTCCTGCCAACCAAACTGCCTCCTGTGAGCACCCAGCAAGCATTTAGCAGACAATGGGGGGCTTGTCCCTTCAGCCAAGGTTTTTCTGGGCCCCCCCAAGGTGGCACCAAAGGCTCCAGTCCCCTTTCCTTCCGGTGCGGAAGTTCCCTCTGTATCCACCCGAGGTGGGAGCCTGTCCCTCTGGGCAGTCCTGTCCCTCAACTGTCCACAGGCCCCAAACGCCGCAGCCAGGCATCTCCGGGCGGCACCCTCCTCCTCTGGATCTCACCCCAAAAGGCAAGCTGGGCTGCAGCAAGGAGCTTCCCTAACCCAACGCCCACCCCCCGCCCCGCAGAGCACGTTAGAGGCAGCACCTTGACTGCGGCTCCAGCCACCACCCACGAGGGGCCAGGGCACAAGTGTCCTGCAGGTTCCCACTGCCCCGGGTACGCCTAGCCCGGTTCTAAGGGGCGCTGTTTGCTTCCCACCTGCTCCCACACTAGACCTGAGGTCGTTCAGGAAGGAAACTGGCCTTCATTCGGTCTGCACTGACACTCCAGCCTGGCACACAGTAGGTGCTTAATAAAGGTTTGACAGTTGGATGGATAGACAGAGCCTGCAGAAAGGCAGACATTTCGGACTCGCCGTGCATTAATTCAGCAAACGTTTATTAAGCTCCTACTGTGGGTCAGGTGCTCTTCTAGGGGAGGGAGAAACGGAAATGGACAGGTCATGCCCCGTGCCCGTCCCCAGGTCCTCACCTGCTCTCAGCAGACCCCTGCGTTGGCCACTAACTGGGCCTCCTGCTTCCCCTCCCGTCCTGCCCGCAGCTGCCAGGGACCCTCTGACCTGCAAGTCCGCCCTCACCTCCCCCACTCAGTCCACGGGATCAGCTCCTGGGCTGCGGTCAGGCACGGAGGCCGTCCAGGGCTGTCACCGCAGCCCCTGACGCTCCTGGTCCTGGCTTCCTCTCACAGTGCCTCCCTGTTCCCCCACGCTGGCTCCTGCTGGCCTCCGCACGTGCGGTTCTTCCTGCCTGCCTGGTGCACCCTCCTGGGAAGGGTACTGGTTGCAGGCTGCTTCTTGCAAAGCCCTCCCTGCCCCTGGCTCTCTGCCCCTCCTTTCCACACCCTTTGGCAGCCGAGCAATTGCACTGAAATGGAAACAGGCTCAGGTTGCCCTCCTGTTTCCAACCCTTTCATGCTTCCCACTGCCCTGAAAGATAAAACCCCTGCCTGTGCGGCCTCACCACACCCATCTCTGCTCTTTGGATGGACCCTTCTCCCTCCTGCCTTGGGGCCTCGCACCCCTTGTGCCTGCTGCCTACACCTCTCCTCCCCACCCTTCTGCCTGGCCCAGCTGCTCCCTTCTGGGCTTAACTTAAAGGCCAGGTCCTTAATGAGGCCTCCCTGAGCCTCCCCCAAATGAAGCCCCTCCCTCACTGCAGCATCTTCTCCTCATACCCCAAGGTTGTGACCTTCCAGTTACTGTGCGACAGTTTGTGTCTTGTCCAGTTCTCCTCAGAGACCAGGGGAGACCAGGCCCTGGCCACACCTTAGGATCACCCAGAAGCTTTTAACAAGTACCAGAACAGGGCCCCAGCCAAGACCAGTGAAAACCAGAGGGGTCTGGGCACAGCCCTGCTCTGCATCCAGACGGGCCCGGACAACCTGCCACAGGTGCCTTCTGCCCACAGACCTTGGGGTACCTCACGGTTTTCTCCACTAGCTTCCCACTCGATCAGAATTAAACACTCTTGTCAAGAACTTAAAATCACTATTGGAAGGAGGTGGAGATGAGAAAATGGAGAGAGAGAGAAGGCACAAGAGAAAGGAAGAGAGAGAAGGCAAATGAGAAAGAGAAAAAAAAGAGAGGAAATAGGATGCAAGAAGGGAGACAGAAATTCAAAGACATGAGAGCAAGCAAGAGAGAGAAGCAGAAGGAAGGAGGAGGGAACAGATGAAGGGGAGGCGGAGGGCAGTGTCGAAGGCCACCACTGTTCTGCTGTTCATTTCTATTTGGATTTTGCTCCAGTACCAAGTTTACTTCCATTCAGTTCAACAAATACTTTCTGAGCACCTACTATGTGGCAGGCTTTGTCCTGGGGCTGGGACACAGCCATGGGTGACACACACAGACCCCTGCCTCGAGGAGCTAACATCCAGGGGAGGACTTCCAAGATGATGCTATACCCGCTTCATGTCACAAGTGATGAAATCAATACTCAGAGAGGGACAGTGACTTGTCCAAGGTCACACAGCACACACAGTGGGAGAACAGGACCTGAACTCAGGTCTCCGAACTTGATCCGGGCCTTCTCTCCCGCTTCCTGCCCCCCTCTGCTCAGTGTTGCCAGCCCTCCCTGCTTTTCAACACTCACAGGAGCATTTGCCTGTAACTTTACTTGGCTTTAGTTTTAACGTGTAATTATTTTGAAAGAAGAAAATGAGGAATACAGTGATATCCAAACACAAATATTACAAATGTGTGAGAATATATCCCTCTGGGCTTTTTTTCTGTGCAGAGACATTTAAATTCTTCCAAAAGTCTGTTTCTACAAAATGTTGACTTTCGCTTTGTGCATTTTTCATGTGATGGTATCGAAGGATCATTTCTCCACAACTTCTTCTGTAATGTGGTGTTTTAGGGCTGCCGAATGATCTCTGACGTAAGGAATGCCTTCACTTACCAAATCAGGTCCCTCTGATCAGACATTTAGGTTGTTTCCAATTTTTACCAACTATAAACAGTATTGAGGTACCTTTAATATATGACAAATATTCAGAATACAGTGGAATCGTGAGGTTTTGCTCATTCGTGTTTTGTTTTTAAGTAATGGACCTTTTTTGTAAGACCACGGGCCATCTGTATTTCCTTTTTACGTTATTTGTATGTTCGTGGCTTTTGCCTATGTTTTGTTTTTTGACATTATCGAAACTGTTTTAAAGCCCTTGCTCGCTTGCAGGAGTGAGTGACAAGTTACAAAAAAGTAACGGGCACTTCTGCTCAGGTGCAAGCTGTGAGCAGGAACGGGCTGCCTGGACTCAGGAAACAATCAAGACATTCTCATACTCGCCACCAGGCGTCGCTCTACTCAGATCGCCGGGGTCGAGAAGCTGGCCTGAGCAGCCCGCATTCCTGAGGCCACTGTCACAAGGAGCGGGGTCGCAGCTCTGGGATGACAGCCTGACACTGACATCATAAGACAGTGACTTTTAATCTCTTTATACGAGCCTCCTTGATACCCTCCAGGCCAGGCCACTGCCCCAGGGTGTCCCCTGCTGTAGTGGTCATCACCCAAATTGCCCTTTCTGCCCCTGTGTCTATCTCCCCTATAAACTTTTGAAGAGAAGGATCGCCTCCCCAGCCCCAGTGGTCGGCACGGTGCCTGGAACATACAGGATGCCCAGTGCACGCTTACTAAAAAGCATCTGGACACATCTGCAGAGAGGCTTTGCTTCTCTTGCAAACCAGAGTCCTCTTAAACTTTCTTTCACCTGGGATTCTGACCAGAAACCCCCTCCCCAAACTCTTCCCCGAGCTGGGCGCTCGTCCTCGCAATGGCTATTCCTGTGGGGACCTGGGCTCCAAGCAACTTGTTCTCGAAACTATAAACTGTGTGATCCTGGGCAAGGCATGTGCCTCCTCTGTGGGGCTGGGGACAAAATCACTGATCTCTGCCTGGCTACCTCCCAGCATCAAGGAGATCCTGTTTGGGGAAGCGCTGTGTAAATAAGAATCAAAATATCTTCTCATAACGATTACCCTCACCATAAATCACACCATGACACACATCAGATGTAACCAAGGGGCTGGTTTGGGTTGGAGGCACCCTAATAATTTGCAATGATTTTCAATATGATACACACTTCCCTGGGGCTAGACCTCCCTCTCGTTTCCCAATTTCTACACCTCACTTCCCAGCATTGCCATCTCAGGCTGGTCCCTTCGTCTGGAAGTTTCCATTTCCCATGGGAAATGGAGCAAATACCTTCTTTTGGCCATTTATTCACTGAGTCACTTCCTCACCAAGTATTCCACAGCCTGTGGACAGGGGCTGGGATTTATGGCTGAATCAGACCCAGTTGGTGATGACGATGAAGGAACAGCTACGGGGGTTGGGCAGCCAGGCCCAGCACAGTGAGAATTAGGGTCGCCAGAGGTGGGTCATATCATAATGGGGGCACCAAGGAGGGAAGGAGCTGGCGTAAAATCAGGAAAGTCTTCTTGGAGGAAGAGACATTCTCACCAAATGGGGAGAAAGAAGCAGGGGTTTACCAAGGGGCCATGGGGAGCAGACGGTAGAAGTCTCTAGACACAGGAAAAGTAAGCAGGCTGGAGGAGTCTGGCATATTTAGGGACCTGCAGGACCACAGGGTGGGAGGAAGGGGTGGGCAGTGAGCCTGGAGGCAGCGGCTAGAGCAGCTGGGGCCTTGAATGCCGAGGTTAGGAAGTGGAGCTGGATCCCAAGGCGATGGAGCTGCTGGGGGCTTATGAAAAGAGATCATTTGGGGGTTACACCGCTATCCAGAGAAGGGCGCTGAAGATCTGCCGCGTGGCTCTTAACCATTCTGGGTCCTGCCCCTTTGGAAATGCACTGTCAGCCTTGGGAAATCATGCATGCATGCATGCAATGCTCTCAGAACACTGAGTACAATCTCATACGTGCACAGCCATGGCCACAGGCCAGACCAAGACCTGAGGGACACCATCTGGCTTTACAGTGTTGTTATCAATAGATTCTAGCATTTTAACTTTAAAATTGCAAGCCATGCTGCCCCGTGACCTGGTGACTGGCTGGCATTTCCCATCTCTCCAGCGCGCTCTCTGGAGGATTTCTTCCTTTCAAGGTGGCCCTTTTCGACTCCAAGGTGCTCAGAGTCAGGGCTGTCAGTGCCCGCTGAGAGTAGGACAGTTTGGAAGACTCTGACATACCCTGTGGCCCTGTCATGGGGAATGGTCCATTCCCCATTCCAAACACCAAGATCCCCAACAGTGACCCACAGATTGTCAGGCCCCTTCCCCCTTCCTCTGTCTGCACCCTCTTTCTCCAGGCAGTCTTGTCATCCCATGCAGGCAGGGGTCTTGTCTTATTTCCCAGCCCTGGTACCAAGCTCAGGCCCAAGTACACCTCGTTGTACGGCACCTGTTAAATGCTGATTTTGGACCCACTGACCACTAGTTACCGAGGAACAGAGCATGGCACTCACAGGCTCATCTCAGGGTCAGCCTGCCGGGACGCAAATCCTGCCCCACCACTTACTATCTGTGGGACCCTGGGACTCTCCGGGCCTTCACTTCCTCATCTGTAAAATGGGGGTAAAATAGTGCCTCCCTTGAAGGTCGTTGAGGGACAAAATGAGTGGACAACAGATGCAGAGCACGAGAGATGGCGTCTAGTGCAAAGACTCCCTCATAAATATAGGAATCGTTTTGTACCCCCATGAAGCCGGCGAAGAAGCACATCAAGGAACTAGAACCGACAGTTCTACTGTTTCACGGGGCCTCATAACGGTGCATCCAGGAGGGCACTTGTTATGAGTTCAATTGTGTCCCCCCCGCAAACTTCCTAAGTTGACTCTTAACCCCCAGGACCTCAGAACGTGACCTGATTTGGAAATAGAGACACAACTGATTCAATTAAGATGGGGTCATTCGGGTGGGCCCTAATCCAACATGACTGGTGTCCTTATAAAAGGGGGACGTTTGGACACAGAGATGCATAGAAGGAAGACAATGAGACACAGGGAGAAGACAGCCGCCCACAAGCTAAGGAGAGAGGCCCGAAACAGATCTTCATTCACAGGCCTTGGAAGGAACGACCCTGCCGACACCTCGATCTCGGGCTTCCAGCCTCCAGGACTATTGTTGAAACCACACAGTTTGTGGTTCTTTGCTAGGGTAGCCCCAGGAAACTCTCAGAGTACCTACATTTCTATTTGCTCAATAAGGATATTAAGGCATAGAAATAAGATGACTGGCAAGGCTCCCGGGGCTCCTAGAAGGCAGGGCCAGGCTCCAGGCCCACCAGCTGGGGGGACTCGGCCCTGCTTGTCTCCATCTGGGAGAACTGCTAACGTCTGGCTGGAGCAAGAAGCTGGTCGCCCTGGTGCCGAGCCCCCCGTGGAGAGATCATGAGCAAGGGGATGGGAGCCGCTTCCCGGAAGTGAGAGCAAGCCACACAGGAAATGCACAAACCACGATGACATGGACGCCGACGGCCAAAGCAAGCCCTTGCTAATATCACTCTCCCAGCCCGGATGCTCCCAGGCCGCCATTTAGATTGCTAAAAGCCAGGATCAGTGACCGTCCCATGACACTCTATGCTGAAACGGTAACTGACATTTGTTCCATCTTTAAAGGGCTCTTGCATTCACGCTCCCATGGGCTCTTCACTCTGACACACTCAGAAGACAGCAAGTGCTACTACCCCTTCACCCAGCGGAATCCACCGCCTCTGTCCACTCCGGGTCCCACCTGCCATCTTAGAGCATGAGCATGTCACCCCAGTGTGTATGGCTCCCATGTTTAAGGATCAACATTTTCTATTCCACGGGCCCTTGCTTCCTCTGCTACTCATCTGATAACAGGCTGGCTTCTCCGGATGCTATAGAGGCAGAATTGGCTGGGGACCACACTTTATGGGAAATTTAGGGAATTTTTGAGAGACTTTTGACTGTGCACAGCAGCCTCCAGGAAGGTCTTGAGAGCATGCAGTTCTCCTTGGGCACTGGGTCTTTTAAATGATAAGACATGAAACATCGAGAAGGTCACAGATGCATGTCAACAAGGGGCTTATAACTGATCACACAGGCCGCCAAACGCAGCCACTGACACTGCCCCAAACTCCGCAAGAACCAACGCTGGCCCCAGCATCTTAAGGTAAGGACAGCCTCTTGGAGTCACAGCCTTGATCTGGCCCATGTCCCCTTGCTGGCCCTAATACTTTGGAGCTGCATGCCTGTGGTCAAGTCACTTAACCTCCTGGGTCTCAGTTTCTCCATCTAGTCAGTGGGATAATAGCACCTGGCTTGCAAGGCTGTACTAAAGATTAAATGAGAGAACACAAAACGTACAAAACATTAGGAGGCATCTCTAAAATATTTAGGTATCCACCCTTTTCCTTAGATAAAAGAAAGAGTAGCAGTGCACGGGAAGGCAGAAAGATTGGGAGAATAAGGATGTAAGCCGACAGCCTAAATTAAAATCTTACGTTTAGAAAAATTACAGAAAGGATTCTAAATGACAATTTCCATCTCTGCACGATTTATTTTCTGAAATTACAACAAGGTGCCAATATTAAAGGTACACTGTATTCCTTTTACCTGATGAACATAATGGAGGAAGAACGAACAGGACACGCAGAAGTAACATGAGTAGAATGAAGTACTAAAAAGATAAAATATAACCACAGATAAACTCAGTATTAAAATGATCTAGGCAGGATACACTTCATTATCTTGAGAAGACTAAAGTTCCAGTTAATTTGAAATAGGTTGTCCAGGTCCAAAGATAAATTTAATTTTTTTTTTAATGAGTCATCTTCTTTGGGCTAAAGTGTCTCCCTTATTTTTCCTTAAATGCAAATTAACCCAGTGGGATCTTGATGTCTTGGAGGGAGCTGAGTTAACTCTCCCTTTTCAGGGAGGCAGCCTGGTGCAGGAGACACAAAGTACTCTGGACTCACATCCAATTTGGATCCAATTCTACTTCTGCCTCTTCTGAGCTGTGTGACAACAGGTCAGTGCACTGCCTCTCTGAGCCTCAGCCTCCTCTCTGTGGAGTGCGGACATTAATAGTACCTGCTTTACAGTTTTATGAGCATTAAATGATGCCTTTGAAAACACCGTAGGGTGCCAAGCACATGGCAGGAGTATATTAAACGTTAAGTTTTTGCTCGTCTATCAGTTAGGTGATAACATCAGTGCCCAGCCTGCTCTCGGCTCCAGAACTTAAGAAACTTGCTTGGGGTCACAGCTAGCAAATAGGAGAACTGGAAAGGAGCTGAACCCTGCATGTGCTCTACTGCACAGTCCTGAGGGCCTCCTGTGTGCTGCTGCTGGGGGGGCCGCTACAGAAGCCATCTGACCTGCCCTCAAGGGGCTCACAGTCTAAAGAAGGAGAAATGAAGATGCACGTACAGCACCGGCACGCTGGGGACCGTGGTCACCTTTGGAGCTGTGAGGGAGGTGGGAAAGGGTGATGGCTTTCCCAGGGAGGGGCGGATCGGGGTGGAAGTCACGAGACCATGACAGTTAATGTCATACTGCACGTGGAGGAGCTCGCCCAGCACGGGGCCTGGCACAGGCAGGGACCCATCAAATGTCAGATAGATGGACGGACAGGAGGAAACAGACGAGGAGGGGTGAAGGGTAACTGGATGACTGCCTGGAGAGTGGCTGCAAGGAGAGATGGACAAGCAGATGGTCGGGTGAAAGAGATGATGGAGTGTGGGTAGAAGGGTGGGTGGGTGGGTAGACAAGACGGTGCATGAGGGCATGGACAGGTGGACGGTGGCCGAGCAGGTGGACAGGTGGTGGGGAGGTGGCTGGCTTGGTGAACGGGTGAGTGAAGCTGTAGGGGTGGATGGGCACCACCAGGTGGGTAGATGCGCGGATGGAATGAAGGGTGGGTGAAGGGGGCTGGTGGGTTGCAGGGGTGGTTGAAGAGGAAAACGGGGGAATGACGGAGCCCGTGACTTGACCAAGCGGCAGAAAGTTAGAGAAAAGCAGAAAATCACTCGTGCTCTGGGTTGCGGCCACTTACCAGGCTACCGTGACCAGCAGGAGCCGTGCTGAGCGCTCTCTCTCGGGGGGCCTGGGCTCCCAGCTCCTCTCGAAGGCACCTGTTTTGCTGGGCGAGCTCCTCCACCTGGCCCTGCAGGCCGATCTCCGACAGCTTCAGCCCATAGATGCAGCAGCGCAGTTCCTCCAGCTGCCCGCGGAGCAGCCGCTCGGTGGCGCGCTGCTCCCGCAGCCGGCGCGCCGCCTGGTCCCGCTCGCGCTCGCCGCGCTCGGCCCTGGCCCGCAGCGCGCGCGGCTCCGCGGCCTCCTCGGGAGCGCCTCGGGGACTGGTCGGGCCCGGGGGTCGGGGGCCACCCTGGTTCGGGGCGTCCAGTTCGGCCAGCAGGAGGCCCGCGGCGTGGCAGAGGCGCCGCACGTCCAACTCCAGCCGCTGCACCTGCGCTCGCAGGATGCGCTCCTGCTCGCGCACCAGTCGCAGCTGGCGCCGCTGGAGCCGCCGGCCGCGCTCCAGGGCCGCCGCCTGCAGCCCCAGCGCCTCGTCTTTGCGCTGCAGCCGCTCCCGCAGCCGCCGCAGCCGCCACCGCTGCCGCCGGGCCGCGCGCTCCTTCTCCTGAACCTACGGGTTGGCGGTGGAGGAGGGCGTCAGGAAGGCGGCCGGGGACGCACCGTAGCTCGCATTGAGCCTGTCTTTATTTGAAACTTCGATATTTTGTTGTTCAGCGCGCCTTTTCTTTTTGCATTAATTTTTGCATTAAAACATTGCTGCAAAATATTATTGATCTCGATGACTGTTTTTTGGCGCCCCCTTAAAGTTTGCCCAGGAGACGAGCACCTTACCTCCCCCTAGTGTGGGCCCTGCACACCCGTGAGCTCCCCGAGTTCTTGGAAGGAAACTGTGCAACGGGCAGGAGGGGGATGGGCTGGTGCACACTGGGAGGGCCAGTGGTTCCAACATGTGATTCCCCCACACCAGTTTGTAAAGAGCTGCCACCTGGAACCCCCTGAGTGTCCCCACTTCCTCACTTGCAGAACTTCCCAGACCTCTCCATTTCCCAGTGCCTACAGGGTTAATGCCTGAACCAATAAGGATCAGCTGACCATGGCTTCTGGCTGGTGAGACAGGACCACCAGTGTCACAGCAGTTGTTCCTTCCTGTGAATACGCCCTGTGGAGCTACTCAGAAGTGACCTGCACAATGTCACACGACTAAAAGTCACTGAACCGCCATGTACTTGACTCAAGACCTTTCCTTTTTCCTCTTGGCCCGCTGCCTGTCCAAGGAACACATCTCCCTGTTCTTAAACCTTGCCCTCCCCCCACGCATGAGCTGTAGGCTGGACTGGGGTGACCCATGCACTGCAAAAATGGGCGTCCTTGCCCAATTTTCAGAATTAATTGATGCAAATGGATAGAACTGCCTTCATGTTAAGCTCTCTGTCAACTGCTAGTCCCTGCTGCTCATACTCAGTCACAGCCACGAGAGCTTGCAGAAGACAAAACAAACAAGCAAGAGCAAATGTGAAAGAGGAAACTTGGGAACAGCCGGCAGGCTTTGTTTGACAGCGTGTTTTGGGGGGAATTTGGGCAGATAAAACTGGAGTTAGATTCCCTGCGAGGAAAATTGCTCGGGGTCTTCCCGATGGTATGAATCCTGTACTCGGTGATGCTAGGTGGACGGTGCCCCATCACCTGGATGGGTCTACATTTATCACCTTTGGGAATGACCACGGGTCACCACAGAAGTGAGATGTCTTTGTATGCAAATGCTTACTGCAAATATTGACAACAATGGGGCAAATTGCCATTTGGCAGATATCAGGTACAAAGGGCAGAGTTCATGCACTCCTGCAAAATATGCTCTGAAATGCAGATAGCTCCGGGGAGAGATCGAGGGTTAGTGTCTGGGCTGGGTTGAAGCTGGGCCAAGTGGTCTCCGAGGGGACCCAAGCCAGACCCCTCACCTCTCTGAAATCTTGCCCTTCATCTGGAAATGCGGTTTTGTGACAGGACATTCCCAGGAGCATACAGACTACAAGAGAATGCAATGAAGAAATGTGTGTGGGCCACATAACTGCGGGTCCTGCAGTGCCCCGAGCTCGCTCATGTCATTTCGCTTGCTTGTCACCCTCATCCTCTGTCTCCCCATCATACTAGGAACCTCTGGTGATTGCAGGACTGTGTCTATTCACTTGGGAAACCCTATATGTATATAAGGCATGACAAAAAATATTAATTACAGGATTTTCCATGGAGAGATTATATTCTTGATGGTGGGATCCCACGTAACACTACTATACCTCGGGTTAAAAACTCCCGGACCCTGACAATGATGTGCTGTGAACCAAGGAGGATGAACTCAACTTTCTGCACCTGAAGTTCAATGCAAAGGGGAAAAGTGGCACTTGCATGTCTCCCTGGCATCTCAGAGACTAATTTCAATTTAATGGAACTTCTTAGCTTTCCATGCTTCACTTCTATTTCAGTTGAAAGCTAATCAATCTGGTGTTTTTCAAACATTCTGGACTATTTCCCATGGTAAAAAATACATTTAAGAACGTGCCCCGTTATACATATGCACGTGTTGACAACTGAAACAGAAGTTTCAGGAAACAGCACTCCCCTTCGTACACGTGATGCCCTTTCATAATTCCTAGTCAATTCCATTTTTAAAATTGCTGGTTGTGAGTTACGGAATTGATTTCACAACCCACTTACGGGTGTCAACCTGCAATTTAACAGTCGCTGTGCTGCCCCGTGAGTAGCAATTTACTGAAACCGATGCCTCTCGGGATCTTTGGGTCTCTGCCTGCCAAGTCTCTGCCCTCCAGCCTTCGTCATCTCTCCCCTGGAATATTTCAGTAAAGACTAGTAATTACAAAGGCAGCTAGGGCTATCCAAATGCCTACCGTTGTGAGTGTTTTACACGTATTACCTTCCTTTACCCACACAACAATTGAACAGGGTTGGTACTGTATCATTCCCATTTCACAGATGAGGAAACTGAGGTCCAGATAGGTTAAGTCATTTGGCCTAGATCACACAGCTCATGAGTAGCAGAGCCAGGGTTTGGCTCCAGGCATCTGCTTCCAGAGCCTATCCTCTTAACCACCCACTCCCTCTCCAATCACGCTCTAACTTGCCCCCTGCCCCTGCCGCCTCTCTCTCCCATGCAGTTAGAGTGATATCCCCCAAAACCCTGACTATGAGCCTCTCCTGCTAAGGCCCCCCTAAGTCCTGCTCCCCCTTGCCTCCAGAATTTGGGTCATGCCAGGGCCCTGGCGACCTGTCCTCCCTGCAACCCTCTTGCCTCACCAACCCTGTCTCCCCACCACACACCACATTCCCCACGGCTCCCAGCATCCAGCTTTGGAGTTACTTGTTTCCCATCTGTGTCCCTGCCCGCAAGCCAGCTCCTGAGGGCAGAGACCCCGCATCAGTCCTCTCCTTGTCCTTAGGCCAGAGCCGGCTCCCCTGACAGGCACCAAGTCCACAGAAAGGAACCTCTGGCCAGAGCTCCCAGCAAGTGCACAGCCCCCGCATGCCACCCAGTGGATCCCAGCCAGAGCCCTATGAGGCAGGATGGGAGCCCCGTTTTACAGATGGGGCAGCCGAGGCCCAGGGAGGCCACGTGACCTTGCCCAGGTCCAGCGGCCCCTGCCTGCACTGTTAGAATTGGGACCTCTCTTACCCCTCCTGGCTAGGCTCTCCAGGCCCGCCCCACTGTCTATGTTCAAGGGCAGCTGCTACCACGTCCAAACCTATGGGGTGACTCTGCTGGGACAAGAAACAAGTACTGGAAAGAAGGAGGAGGGACTCGGTACCTGGCTGGCGAGCTCCCCCTGCAGCGCCTCCAGCTGCTCCTGGGCCCGGAGAGAGGCACTTCTCTCCTGGAACACGAGGGCGCTCAGCTGGTCCACCTTCTGGAGGAGTTTCCTCTCCGACAGCTCCAGCTCCTGAATTCTGCGCATTGAAGCAGTAAGGCGCTTACTCAGGATGCTGTAAGCATGGCCTAAGCTTTTCACAGACACCAGGATCTTCTTTTTTTCTTCTGTTATTTGGCCAATTTGATATTCTGACAAAATGACATTTTGTAAAACATTCATACCTATCTTTTTGAAGATGATCTAAAATACTTCAGAGACCTCTTTTGAATAGTAAGTCACTGGGAATCTTAACAATGTTCTCATCCCTAAACCAGTAATCCCCAGTTCAGGTCATACCAATGAAAAAGGACTGAACCAAACATCTGAACCATACATCTGCATTGTCTCAATTAATCCTTACAGGTGGATTCCCTTCCCCCTACTTCGCACATGAGAAAACAGGATCAGAGAGGCTGGGCAACTTGCCCCAGGTCACAGAGCATTATAGAGTCCAGGCTGCATGGCTCCCAAACTCATGCTTTAACCCTGTGCTCTGTTGCCTCCCATTTAAGCTAAATTATTGCAAATCTTTTCTAAGGAAATGACTGAAATGCAGAAAAAAGGTTTCTGCAATTTAAAAAATTAATCTCTGGATTACAAAAGTGAGACGTTGGAAATGACCAACCAGTTAGGGATGGCTAAGCCACCTGAAGTCTTCAGCACTTCAGAAAGTGCTGAAGTTGTGCAATATGCAAAGTAATACCCAGGCTGGAAGTGAACCCTGACCTCAGCTACATAGAAAGGAGGAGCACATGTGAATGGAGGGAAGCCAGAAGGAACATCTGCCTAGTGGTCCCATGAGGAGCGGAGGAGCCACATAGACTCACTTGTCTGTCTCCTGCTCGTACCTAGTATCCAAGTCCCCTCAATGTGCCAATCTTACTTCTATAATAGAAGACCATGAAACACGTGGCAAGTGCATTCTCAGCCTACATGGACAAGCTCTGCACAGCCTCACTCCTTTACCCAGCTCCACACCAGGTGACCTGCTCATCCAGGACAGACTCTGCTTCCCTGGGTGAGGACTTAGCTTTGCCTCCTGGCTCTGCCACTTACCTGCCATGAGGTCTTAACTGGGCTCATTCACCACTATGACCCTCAGTATCTTCATCCGTAAAACAGGTAATTGCACCTTACTCAGAGGGTTATTGTGAAGATTAAATAAAGTGAGTTACTCTTATTAATAATAGGGCCAAGAGTCCCCTCTCCTGCTCTAGTTTTGAGTCCCTGGGGGAGGGTCTCTAAAGTGACAGAAGGGAGGGGGCCCTCTTGTGTAGATTAAAATTAAGTTCCTTCCAAAATGAACCAGAGGAGTGGCCGCACATTCATCAGTCAGAGGCTTGGGTGGAGTGCCTTCTGATTGATTATAAAACGTGGTGATATCTGAATGGGAAAAGAAAAGTTTAACTTTTTAATTTTTGAGACCAATCTGAAACGTTAAATCTGGGACAATATTTAATTCTGGTATTATCCCTATACTTAAACTAGGCAGAAAATGACTACTTTCATGGTGGCAGGCTGAATAAGAGCCCCCAAATATATCCATGCCCTGCTTCCCAAAACTTAATGAATGTTACCTTAAGATGCAAAAGAGACTGCAGATGTGGTTCAGTTAAGGAGTTTGAGACGGAGAGATTATCCTGGATTATTTGGGTGGGCTTAACCGCAATTACGACTGTCCTCATGAGAGGGGGGCAGAAGGGGAGGCCATGTGACCACTGAAGCAAGATGCTACCCTGCTGGCTTGAAGACGGGGAGGGGCTAGAAGCCAAGGAATGCAGCTATAGATGCTGGAAAAGACAGACACAGGTTTCCCCTACAGCTTCTGGAGAGAGCACAGCCCTGCGGACACCATGACTGTAGCCCAGTGAGACTGCTTTAGGACTTCTGCCTCCAGAGCTGAAAGGCAATGAATGTGTGTTGTTTGAAGGCAGCACGTTTGCAGTAATTTGTTTTAGCAGCCATAGGAAACATATACACACATAAACAGGAACTAGGCAATGAAGTACCATTTTCCACTGATTAATGACAAGTTAAAAATATACATATTACAGTGTAGAGCTGCAAAGAGTGCTACGGAACTGGGAGACTCCATCAGGGAATATCCACCAGGATAAATCGGGCAGGCAGCCTGGGTGGTCCCAGCGCCCGCATGTAGCCGGGTGTGTGACCACGGAGAAGTTACTTAAGCCAGCACCTTAATTTCCCCATCTAGAAATTGAAGATATTGCTATTACTTCATTTCTAGTAATTTATTTTTAGGGATTAAGTCTGTTAATACGCGTCAAGCATGTAAATAGTGCCTAGCCCAGAGGAAACACTCAACAAGTGTTCAGCTATTATTAATTTTGTTGCATTTAGATTGTAAATGAATTTGCAGCAATGATAGTGTTACAGAGGTGGGAGTGGGGTTCTCGTTCTCAAATTTCTAACATCGTGGTTGCATTAGTTTTGCAATAAATACTTTTAAATATTAACTCTTTAACTGAAGTGAAATCCAATGTACATTATCAATCTTTTACTATCCCCTACTTAGAGCAAACCCATGGTGAAATTAGCCTGAAATCTATATTCACAGTTGTGCATTCAGACCCTGGCTTCAGCTCTCCGTGACACTGAGTAATGTATTTCATCCACTGAGCCTCAGTTTCCTCATCTGGAAAAGGGGATCATATCACTCTATGTGCCACAGGGTTCAAGGGAGCAGCGATGGAGGCATGGTGGGGGGAGGTCAGCCCTGTGCCCTGCACCACAGGCTCTTGGTAAGCCTTAACTCTTTTTTCTCCCAACCCCTGCTGCAGATCGGGCCTCCCCTCCCGAAGCCCTGCTTCTACAGGATGGTACATCCCACCTTCAGAGAACTAAGGACACAGCCCACATTTCCCCACAGGCAGGTCCAGGACACCGCCTCCAGGATGGCTTCACCCCCGGCCCCAGCCACAGAGGCCCCTCCTCTCCGCCACTCATGGTGCCTCCAGGCTGCCTGTCTCTCCCTCACATAGAGGGGTCTCCTCTGGCAGAGGTTTCCCACCCATCTTTCCCAGGCCTTGTGACCATCTGGTTTTCACTGCCATGTACAACCTTGCGTGAGCTATACTTCTATCTCTCCAGGGCTGGGGCCCTGCCTTTCCAGCTCTCAACCCCTAGAACTCATGTTTTGGGCTGAATATGTCCTCCCAAATTCATATGTTGAAGTTAGCTAACCCTAGTACCTCAGAATGTGACTGTATTTGGAGATAGGGTTTTTAAAGAGGTAATTTAGTTAAAATGAGGTCATTAGGGTGGGCCGTGATCCACTATGACTGGTGTCCTTATAAGAAGAGGAGGTTAAGACACAGACACGCACAGAAGGAAGACCACAGGAAGACACAGGGAGAAGGCAGACATCACCAAGCCAAGGAGAGAGGTCTCAGAAGGAAACAACCTTGTCCACACTTTGATCTTTTACTTCCATCCACCAGGACTATGAGAAAATAAAGCCCCCCAGTCTGTGGTGCTTTGTTTAAGCCCCCCAGTTTAAGCCCCCCAGTCTGTGGTGCTGTTATGGCAGCCCCAGCAGACTCATACAACAAACAGTATGTGATTCCCGAGGGCTGAGTGCACGTTGTAGAATGAGTGAATGAATGAGGGAATGAATGAATAAATGGATGAATGAGTGAATGGACAATCACATAGACTGATACTGAAGGTGACAGAATAATTTTTCTCATATGTGAATTTTTTCACGTGAAAAGTTTTACAAAGAGGAGAAAAAGTAAAGATCATGTAAATACACATTTACTGACTTGCCCTTACTAAAATGAAGGAAAACACACCAAAAGCGTGAAGTCGGACAAATTTAAGACACTTGGCTGTTGGCATATTGGTAAACCTGTCAGACCCCAGCCATAACCGTACTGCATTTCCATGCTGGTTTCTCCTTTGATATGTATGCAAGACCCCAGCTCATTCTACTGGCCTAGGTATCAAAACAGAGCATGGGCTTTGGAGAAAGACCTGGATTCAAATGCCCCACCTCTGGACCATGTCGGTTCCATCAGGAAAATAGAGCCTACACCAGAAGGTTCAGCAGCGAGAATCAAACAAACATAGGGATGGGAGAGATGAAAGGCCAGACAGAGATGACAGGCAACCCAGAGGTTAGCAGCTGCTGGAAGCCACTTCTGCCCCTGGGGCTGGAGGGATAGACAAGGAGGAGGTGATGATACTGGGGCCCAGAAGCAGGACCACAGAGGAAGCCGAAAGCATGACTGAATGGCAGCCATAGTGAGAGACGTCACCCAGAGCAGAAGAGAAGGGGAGAACACCCTGGCTTCTCCCGTCGTCCTCCCTTCAGCGTCTCCCATTGGCTGGACCCAGATGGAAGCCAGTGAGCGAGGGAGCCTGGGAAATAGGCTCAGCCCCTATGATACGGAGCAGAGGAAGGGAAAGACAGAGAAGGAGCAGGGACTGCTGTGGCGGGTTATGGAACACTGACTGTTTTGCCTGCATCCTCAGTCACAGAAATGATTCAACACTCCATCCTGACACAATTAGGATGCCCCAGGATTCATACATACACAAAGAAGAGGTCCAAATGGTATATTTACCTGCTCCTCAGTCCAGACTCCGACATCACGTACTTGTCCACAGCTACCAACAGCTTCTGTTCTGAGGATTCCAGTTGCTTCCTGAGTGTTCCCGTGTCCATGTCTGGGCTTCTAGCTGCTTCTTCTGGAAGACATCCCGGCTCCTCACCAGTCTCCTCTACATCCTGGAAGATCCAGGACGTGTCGATCTTCACATCGACGTTCATTATATCAAACCCATCGCTGCTGGGGGCTCTGACAACGTAGCTGAAACTTTTTTCAGTCCGTCCTTTAGCTGTCGGCTCCATCCCAGACATAGTTCATGGGCCAAGACTTAATACAATTAAGTGAATCTGCAACATGGACTTTCTGTAGATTTCAAGGTGGCTGCGGTGCCTTCAGATTGTGCAGGAAAATACCCTTTGAGGAGGGCAAGAACAGGTGGATTATTTATGAGTGGGGGACTTGGGTTACACCTGCAGAAATGTCATACAATATGAATGAAAGCCTCTCGTTTTACAAGCCAGCATGCCGGCAGTCACCCAAAGCAGAAAAGCCACTTGGAATTAAAAACTTAATAATGTGTACAAAGAGCGAAAATAAGATTTCTAGGCAGGACCATCAGAATGTTATAAATTCTCAGCAGTGAGGCTCAGGTTTTCACCGGGTAATACATGAAGTTCTAAACCTCCTTTCTGAGTCCAGCAAACATTTATCACAGGCTTGGAGTTTACTAGGGGAAGGGGAAGGGAAACTAGCACTGCACTGGGTCATCTCACCTTACCTAGTCCGATTCTCCTGGAAACCCCAGGAGGTGGGCATTTTCATAACCATTTTACAAATGCTGAAGCAGAGGCTCTGGAAGCTGGGGCAGTTGGCCAGGCCCCACAGATGGGCAGTGGCAGAGTCAGGATTCAAATCCAAGTCTGACTCCAAAACTCAAGGGGTAAGGGATGAACCCAGACCCCGAACAGGGGGAAACACATCCTGCTGTGGAGGAGACTGAGGCTGTATAGGTGGCCAAGGAATGACCCATCGCAGATGGCAGAGGTGGGAAGAAGCCTCCTCCAGGCGGAGGGAGTCTCAGAACATTAGCCCAAGGACGGAGTCAGGACAGGTGAAGGGAGTGGAAGTGGTCGGGTGTGGCTGGCCCAGTGTACACACTGAGGGGGAAGTGAGGACCCAGGACAGAAGGTGACTTGGACCATATCCCTGTGGGCCTTGGACTCCAGGACATGGCATCTCTGTGTGGGAAGTGAGGGGGTCCTGGAGTGTTTAGAGCCAAGGAGGGTCCTGGTCAGATCTCTGAGGATGGGGTACCGCGGGGGGTGCAGGAGGCGAGAACGGAAGGAGCTGGCCAGGGAAGAGTGCAAAAAATAGGCCTGATGCAGAGTGGTGCAGGAATAAATAGAAATTTAAACTACGGGACTTAATCCTCCCTGTGAAAAATGATGGAAGAGACTTCCCCCACCCTTTTCTGAGAGCTCTTACTTTAGAAAACTTGTCGTTCTTTCTTCATCTCTTTGAAATATATGTTGATTCTTTTAAAAGCTATATAGGCCCTTTGCTGCTTTTCTGACCCAGGAACGTGTTTCTGAAGATCCTGGGAGCCATCTCTTTGGCATGCAAACACCCAAGGAAAATAGAACCCTGTCTCCCAGTTCCTGTGGGAGGGTCGGAGCCTAACTTCCTGGTCTCCCGGCTCCAAGTTGCAAAACCACCTCCTGTCATAGAGATAGGAGAAATTCCACCTTTCTTTGTACAAAACAAATGAACAAACACAGAGGGTCACTCCAATGGCCAGGTGGATTTAGGGTGACCTATATGTAATAAATAGTGCTGCCAAGTTCTCTTACGTGACAACAAATTATTGTTTATCCCGAGGACCTGTACGAATTGGGCTGTATCTCCTTGGCTAACAAGAAGTGAGATTCTTTTCTGTCTTTGCAAATCTCTTAGCGGACGGTCTGTGATGCACATCACATTCTGGTTTGATGCTCTTTCGATAATAAAATTGTTTTCTTTCTTGTCTACCTTAGTGGAGAGGTTGTCTCGGTCGGGAGAAAATTTTGTTTTAGAGTGTATTTCCCAACCATAATGGGAAAAAGATTTTTTTAAACCCAACGAGGTCCTGTTATAGACTACAGGGAACTATATTCAATATCCTGTAATAAGCCATAATGCAAAGGAAAAAAATAAAATCTACTTCCTCAAAAGTGGCTGTGTAGGGTGGCGCAGGGGGCTTGCAATAGACACGGAGCGGTCAGAGGCAGCAGGGCGGGGTATCGGCCAAGAGGGGGCGCAGTGGGGCAACTCAGATCTCCGGTGTTTCTTAGATGGAATCTTGGACAAATCACTTAACTTCTCATAAAAGGTGGGCGTGGGTAGTGAAAATAGTACCCATATCAAGAGCTGTTTAGGCATAAATTAGTGGCTGTAGGGTGGCAGTGCACAGCGCCGGGCACACAGTGAATGCAGCGTGCAGGCGGTGCGTGACAGGCAGAAGCAACATGTAGTTCAGATCGCCTGCCTGGGCTGTGTCCAGCTCTGCCTCTTATGCGCCAAGCTCTTAGGCACTTAACCCAGCTCCCTGCGAAATGAGATGAACAGCAGTCCCCTCCCTGCTGTTGCATGAGTCACTTAGCTCTCAAGTGCCTGGTGCTCTGCCTGGCACAGCGAGCCCGCAGGGACCTTAGCTGCCAGGAGCATCCTCGAGCAGAAGGATTAATCGATAGCCGACCGGGGCCAAGTGACCACCTGAAAAATCATGTGCCAGGCCTGCAAGGAGGAGGAAGCCGGTATTCTAGACCTTTCTCAGGGGAGCAGCCTAGAGGAAAGGTGCAGCCGGGACAGGTAAAGGGCATTTGAGCCCCAGGGCCTCTGCCTGGGGAAGTGTCTTCAGACCTTTCTTGGATAAATGACTAAGACTGCGGGCTTCATTTGGAATGAACCGTCTGTGTCTGAGGGAGAAGGACAGGAGCGCGGCTTGCCCGTGCATTTTCACCCCTGCGGGCTTCTCAGGGCTGGAGACCTGAGGAAAGGGGACAGATGGCCGTGGAACTGCTGTAAGGACGTGGCCCTGCATCGTTCGCAGCCTGGGTGAGGTTCCCCAAGGCGGACGGCGACCACAGGAAGGACACAGAGCTTGGCTGAGGGCAGGACGCAGGGGTCCCCACTTCAGATGAAATGGCAGCCCCAGAGAGATGGTGCGGAGGGGGCCAGGCTTCCGGAGACCGGCAGCTCTGCCCCTCAGCTGGAACCAGGGTCACGGTGCGGGAACTGCAGGAGTCCCCAAGGCTTCTCAGACAACCTGGAGGGCACCCCAAATCGGCTGGTTGGAATCCCCAATTTGGCAGGCCTCTATCAGGTCCCGGTTAAATGTGAGAAAAGAGAAACAAACGTGCTTTTCTGTACTGGAAGCGGCAGGTAGGATTCCCGCTTATCAGCTCTTCACAGGCAGGTTCTGGAAGGTGAGGGGAGAGCAGAAGACCTGGACCCTGAGGCTCAACTGCGGAACGCGAGAATCCAGAAAGAGGGAAGGAGGGCTGGCCAATGGAAGGAGAGAGAATGATGAATTCACCGAGAAAGGCGCTGAGTGGGCGCTAAATCGCAGAGTCCAGCTCTCCAGGTGACCAGGGCCCCTGACCAGGGCCTGCGCGTGCGCAGTGCACCTGCGGTGCCACCATCCTCCCCCCGCCCCCGCCCCCTCCAGCCCCGCCCCACCCTCCGCCCACAGGGCCCTGGGCACCGAGTCAGTGCGCCTGGGACCTCTAGGGTGAGCAGACTCTAGAAGCTTCAGCTCCCGCACACGTCCGCCTGTTGCATTTCACCCGACTCCAACTCAGTACGTGCAGCGCGGGGGAAAGTGCCCAGTGTGCCCGGGACTTCCCCATTTTAGAACTGGAAGTCCTGACCTGGGCAAACCGGATGGCTGGTCACCCGCAGGGCTGGTCTCCGGGCCCACACCGCGGCCAGACGGTGGCGGCGGGGCACGGTCTGCACCCTGGACTTTTCTACCCTGCCCCTCACTGGTTTCCACTGCCTGTAGAGGGCTGAGGGATGTGATGGGGGGGGGGAGGGGAGGAATGAAGTATGAGGTGTGAGGGGAGGGGAGGGGTGAGATGTGAGGGGAGTGGGAAACAGCACATTTAAGTGGCATAGCATGGCGTCCCTGTGTCAGGAACTTGACCTGGGCTCTCCCTTCACCCCCCAAGTAGATCTGTGAGGAGGCTGGTGGTAAAGGGTGGACCCAACCCTTCTCCTTTCTGTGTGAGAAACTGACTTGGGTTCCCTTGCGTCTGTAGCTCTACCACCTGGAAACCTCATCTGGGCAGAAGGTCAGTTGCATTACTAGGTGACAAGCACAACGGCAGCTCTGAGCTGTGTGTCTCATCTGGGCGCAGAGGGCAGAGGATGACGTATGAGTACACGAGTACGCACCTGGTGGGCCGCCAGAACTCGGAGGCCCCCTGTGGCTCTTGTGACTGGGCCTGCCCCTGGCAGGAACCTTGGAAGCGATGCCTGGGACCGTCACAAGAAATGCCGACTCATTGTTGGCTCCCTGCACCTGCCTGTATGAGCCTCACTGGCTCGCACCTGAACTGTCTCCTAGGGGCCAAAGAGACTGGCCCCTGGTCCCCTGTGGGCCGTATGGTCTCCTTGGAGGACGACTTCCACAGGGGTGCATCAGATGCTGCCTGCTGCATCTCCTGCCAGTATCGGAGAGGCTTTGGGTCTAACTGTCTAGCTGTGCCCAAAGAAGACCTCTTGCGAGGTGGTATGTGGGAACTATCACCCACCATTCCACAGATGAAGAAATTAAGACTCTGAGTGGCAAGTACTTTGCCAGTGTCCACTGCAGGGGAGTGGCTGGTCTAGGAGTGGACCTGGATGGGTCTGACTTCAAAGCCACTGCCATTGGCATCCTGTTGTCCGAGTGGGAGAGCTGAGAAGACAGAAGCGCGGGGCAGTAGGGCATGAGGCCCACACTCCTGCAGCAGGGAGGGATGGACGCTCTGTGCTGTGGGACTAGCTTCCCAGAGACCTTGCACACCTCCTGGACTTCTGCTACTAAGTTAGCAAAGCAAGGCTTCTCTGTGTTTCTCTGGCCCCAGAGAAAGCAGACGTGCTTTTCATTTTCAGTTGCTGCATGGTTCCACATTCCCATTGCTGCCTGGAGTTCTCAGATGCCTGCTTTTTTCAAGCAAAGACATCAGTTCATTTGCTTTTGGTTATCAGATGTGGGAAAGTCATGGGGGCTGCTGTGGTGGTGCTTTGGGTTTAGATTTCAAAAGAGAATGATCACTTCTCAGCTATCTTGGGTGTGTGTTTTCTTAGAGCCCCCTAATCCTTTGGTTTGGTTTGAGTATCCTTCTCCATCTGGTTGGGTGCCCCTTCTGTGCTGAGCTCCATGTCCTTCTCCATCCTTGGGTTTATCCTTCTGAGAACTTTCAGCTCCTCTGTTGGATTCCCTGCCCTCCTTGATTCCTTTGGTAGCCTGCATTTCAGTCATTTTAGTTTTCTCCAAAGGTTATTCTCACTAGAAATTATAGGGTTGCTCTTGCAGCCCAACAAACACAGAGCAATGAATCTTTCCATCCTTGGGATCAACCCATCCTTGCCTTCAGCTGCTCCTTCCAACAAGATGCAGCTGTCCTTTGCTTCACATTCATTACCTTCCATTTCACTTGATCTACTTTGATTCCCAACGTCTTCCTTCCAAAAGTTTGGGAGGGATCAGTCATATGAGCAGGTGCCTTTTCCTGGAGATGCTCCCCCACCCACCTGCTCACCCTAGAATAACAACAGCAACAACATCCGAAAGTAACTTCTCTTCTCCAGGATTTGCTCCTGGGCTTGACTTCCACCAGCTGGTGTCCTGGCCTCCTCGGCAGCCCCACCCAATCCATCGTTCTCCTGGGAGGCGTGGTGCAGAGGCAGGTCTCCTGGGATCAGGAATGGCTGAGGTTGTAAGAAAGTGGACCTGGTCTCAGACCACTGCGGAAGGAGCCTCATTTCCCGCGGGTGCTCCAGGGATCACTCCACAACCCAGCATTTCTTCCTGGCCAGCCCCTTGCAAATTACCACCCAGATGTGAGACAGCCCGAGTGTGGTCTAGGCGGGGATGCTGTCCACCTCTCAATCCTTGATCTACAATGGCCCAGGTGCAGTCAAGCTCTGGGACTTTCACCCTCAAGAGTAAGGGAGCCTGTGGCTTCCCCCTTGTAAATCCGAGGTCCTGGGGTCCACCGTCCACAGTGGGCGAGGCTCCAGTCCTCTCTCTCTGGCCAACAGCTGCTGATTTCAGCTGCACACAGATCTGGAGGGTTTTGTTGACTGGGGCTTGACTTTGGGTTCAGATCACAGGGACATTTGCGAGTCACTCTGGCTGATAGACTCCAGGATTCACATGGCACAGTTCATGGAGACATATGTACACAGTCAGTGTCTAGCTGGGCACACACACCACAGCTAGGGGAGGCATGCTGTGCAGGGACAAGGATGCAGTCTGTCCCCAGACAGTGCAGTGGCTCTCCAATCAATCCATTTCTAGTAATTGCACTTGGTTTCCTGGTATTCAGGTCTCTGCCCCTCGGGCTCTTGAAGGTGCCACAGTGGGGACTTGGATGTGGCCCTGAGCTTGACAAATTCCCCATCATCCTTGCAGAGCTCCTACAGCTTGGCCCAGCCAGGACCCAGCCATAGATCCTAAATGCCTCCCGTTCAAGCTGTCGTGTCATATCTGTGAATTCTGGTTTCAGTTTCTGGGCTTGGAATAGCTTGTTTTGCTGTTGAATTTTGGTTTGAGTGGGGTTGGGTTTGCCACAGGACTCAGTTTATTCCATAAGCTCTTTTTCTATCCTGGAAAATTAAAAGATAATTTGACATGACACAAGAACCAAGGGGGAGAATGGCTGGGGAAGCCCCTGGCTATCTGCCCTCACCTGTTCCCATCACTGTCCTGAACTCTCCAGCTGAGCCCACTGAGGGACCTTCCCCGACAATCCAGGGAGCGAGGAAATAGGGTTCAGATGGCCTGTCTCCCAGCACCCACCCCCAACCCACTATGGCAACCCCCACTCCCAGTCTGCTTAGACCTGGGATCATTCCTTTATTTGCTGCACAAGCACGGAATGAGCATCAACCACGTGCCAAGCGCTGTCCTAGGACCAGGGCACAGAGGATCCAAGGAAGAGCCCTGTGTGCAGGGATTGGGCTCAGGGTATCCACAGTCAGGCAGGGACAGGTGTCAGAGCTCAGCCTGGGGGTCCAGGCGGCTAGTAGGCTGTGGGCATCCTCAGAACTCACAGGGCCCTCACCTGGGCTGGATTCAGCAGCAGAATTCTAGACTCTAGGGGCCCTGGCAGACCCCAGTCCATGGTGGACACTCAGAACAGGGAGAACGGGGGAGGCCTGGGTGCCAAAGAAGGAACTCAGGATGAGACACGCAGAGTCCAATGATCAGAGAAGGACCAGCTGCCGGGATGGCGTCAAAACCAGGCCTGGGGTCCAGGGCAGGTGGTGGGGGAGAGGCAAGGAGCTTGGGCTCTTTACACAGGCTTCCTGGGCATTTTGTATGCAGGTCATGGACTTGCCCATCAGCCTCCTACTCCTGCAGACCCCTGATCCCAGAAGCCCACCCTGGTCTGGACCCTACGGTGAATTTACTGTCCCACAGGCAATAGAGAGCACCCAAAACCGAAGCCAAAATAGAAAGAACCTTGGGGAAAAGCCACAACCGCCTTCTCAAGATAAAATACAACAGGGGGACAACCAGGTCCCCATTGTCCAATCCTATTCACAGAGACCTCCCTGATCTTCCTCTCAGGGGTGGAACTCGCCAGTGACCCCCGGATGCCCCGGGGCCAGTGACCAGGGGCAATCTACCACAAGCCCACCTTCCATGGCACCTAAAGGAATGTTACAGTCAGAGCTGGGAGGAAATCTCCTTTTTAGAAAAATCATTTTTATCAGTGAAAATGAAAGGATACCAACCCGAGTTCCTGGCTCACTGACGTCATCAAGGCCACAGAATGAATGCTAGTGAGAAAAACAAAAAAAGGAACAAAAACTATAAAATAAGACCAAAAGAAAATGAGGGGGAAAAAAAGAAAAGAAAAAAAGATGTAAGATATGTAGTATGGAACTCAATGACAGCATTTCACAAGAACTACACCACTGGGGTTGGGTTTGGAAAGAGAAACAGGAAGTCAGTGGGCTGTGGGAGTGGATTTCACCTGAGAAACCCATCCTGTGGGATGTGTCACCCAGGGTGGGTTGTCCCTACACAGTCCCCAAACATCTGGCTAATTTAGACAGGGGAGATGTACACCATGGACCAGGGCTTTTTGGTGCAGAGGTGTGACTTTCTTGAAGAACCTGGCAGGACAGCATATATAGAGGAAGACCTCTCCAATAGTCATAGCTGATGGTCCCACCAAAGGCCAGGCATGACATGCGTACAAGGATCAAGGAAGATTCCACCCAGGTCACAGGTCATCCAGTCCGACCTGCGGACCGGCCCCTATACCATCCCTGCCAGGGCCCACTCTCCCAAGAGATTCCACTGTTTAAAATCTTTTATGCCATCTGATGAGTCTACTTTAAAAAGAAAAAATTTGCAGAAAAAAATGGCTTTAAGGGAATGAAAAATTTTACAGGTCAGTTTGAGAGTAGAGTTTTTTCCCTTCGTTTATTTATTACTTGCGTTATTCAAAAAGAATTGCTGGGGATTAGGGGAAACGTCTGAACATTATCCAGGGCTTTTGAAAAGAATTCATTATTTTTTTCCTAAATTGTTATTGAAAAAATGAAAATCCAAACAGACAGCCACCAAATTTTAAACAAAATTTAGAATCACTGGAAGTTAGAGCTAGAAGGGGCATTTAGAATCACCTAGCTCTTCATATTCTACATGAGGAAACTGAGGCCCGGGGTAGGGGAGGTCCTTGCCAAGACCAGCCTGCGGAGTACGGCAGGGACAGAGTTCCTGACCACTGACCATGGTGGCTGGAGTTATTTTTCTACCAGCCCAGGCCAGTAGTGCCCGCGGGGAAATCCTTGAAGTATCCTTGAGATCCCCTCAGCTCCTCAAAATAACCTTGGAAGCTGGGGAGGGGGGATGGCATGCAGCAGATGGGGACTCTAGGAATCTGCTTAAATTGAATTTCCATGGGATTTCCAGGGCGCCAACAGGAGAACTGGCCCAAATCCTCCAGCCATGACCCTCTGCTGCCCCGCTGCTGGTTGTGCAGGCTGGTAGGCCCCAGCGCTCCAGGTGCAGATGGGAAGATGCCAGGAAGGTGAATTAACCTGTGTAATAGCTGACTCCCAGGAGAGAAGCTGGTGTACCATCTGAAGAGCTGTTCTGTCTCTTTGGGCCATTGTATTGGATTCCCTCTAGACAGAGCGGGCTGTCATCCCACTTGTAGATAGCCCTGAATCTGCTCTCTGGTGGCTTTCGTGACTTTGGCCTCACTCTGTCCATGGAATGAGACGGCTTCCTCTCTCCAAAGGCCAGCCTCAGATACCCGAAGCCCAGAAATGCCCTTTCTGCATCTGCTTCCCCGGGGTGACGGCACATCACCCTTCAAGCTTCCTGGGGCACATTGTCCCCTACGGACCAGCCCGATGGGGTCAGAGCCCTTCACCTGTTCCCACATGTGAGCATACCTGTGCGATATAAAATGTGCAGTTGTAGGTTTTCTCTCTACTCATCTGTTACTCATTCTGCAAACACTTGATGATGCCCTATTCTGTGGCAAGAACTGTCTTGGATAAAGAGATGAATAAAAGCTAGTGGATGGACAGGAAGTGGTAAGTGCCCTGACAAAGATGCCGCATGTGTGGACTCATTTGTCCATCTGGACCAACAACGTGTGGCGGGGGCACTGGTGTGACATCCCTGGAGACCCCGGGTATCACTTTCCAGCTGTGGGATCATGGACAAGTGTCTGAATCTTTCTCAGGCTCAACGTTCTCACTCTTAAAATGGTGATAGCCGTAGGGAGACAATGGGGCTGGGTGTCAGCCATACTTCCTGCTGGAGGGAAGAGACTTCTAAGAACGCTCACTGGTTTTTGGCATATATGTCGCTCAAGGTGAATGAGTCCAATGTCTGTGGCTGGTTTACGGCTCACAAAAGAAGGTGAGGTAGTGTCAGAGGGGTTCACCTGAAGGTCCTTGGTGGAAAAAAAAATAGACACCCTCCTCCTCCCTCACACAAAGTTGATCCCAGACTGTACTTTTCTTTTTTTTTCTTTTTTTGTGGTACGCGGGCCTCTCACTGTTGTGGCCTCTCTCGTTGCGGAGCACAAGCTCCGGACGCGCAGGCTCAGCGGCCATGGCTCACGGGCCCAGCCGCTCCGCGGCATGTGGGATCTTCCCGGACCGGGGCACGAACCCGTGTCCCCTGCATCGGCAGGCGGACTCTCAACCACTGCACCACCAGGGAAGCCCCCGGACTGTGCTTTTCTTCCCTAGAAAAGTACTTGATGAGGCTATCTACTTCTTGGACTGCCAGTTTGGGGGACATGGGCAGAGAAGGGAGGGCTGGAGACAGAGCCCATTCCTTGGGTTGCATGAAACTGACAGGAGAAGAGAATATTCCATGTGAACGACTCATGGAGAGAAGCCCAGGGGCTGGTCTGAGCTCACACCACTCACCTTTTCCTCCAGCTCTTTCAGATGTCGCTTCTGGACCTCCAGTTTATCCTCCAATTCTCGGATTCTCTGCAACACATTAAGTTCTGTATCAGAAAAAGTAACATTTCCAGGTTCAAACCTTACTCTTCGTTGTTTATCGTGGTGTGGCGTATAAGCAGTGACACATACAAATAATAAGTGGGCAGCTCGACTAACTTTTATACGTGTGTAGGCCTGTCTCTCCACCCCGTGAATCAAGACTGAGGGCTTCCCCAGCACCCAGGAGGCTCCCTCAGGCCCCCATGGGACTCTATTCTGACCTCTGTCACTAAAAGTAGACTTTGCGTCTTCTTGAAATGCACCGTAATGGAATTATACAGCGCGTACTCTTTTCAAAACATAAACATCAAGACTAGACCAGGACACGGAGGTGCCTGGGGCAGGTTAATAAAGATCATGGATTTGAAGGAGCACCAAATGACTTGTCCAAGATTTATTTAGCTGGAGCCTCAGAGCTGGTGCAGAGATGAGTGCCAGTGGTGGGCATGGCTGTAGCGTCCACTCAGATTCTCAGAAGCCCACGTAGTGCTAGGTTTTAGGATGACAAACTGTCCCCATTTGCCTGGGACTTTCCTGGTTTTAGCACTGAAAGTCCAGAGTCCTGAGAAACTCATCAGTCCCGGGGAAACAGGGACAGTTGGTCACCTACTTGGCTCTGCGCCTGCCGAATGCCCCTGGGGGTGCACACCAAGCCTCGGTGGTTTATCCATCTGTTCCTTCCAGTTCCACACAGCATCCCACCCAGGGGGTCTGGCAAGTACAGCCTTTTCCAGATTGTCATGTGTCCAGTAGCACTTCAATACCCCTCAAGGGCTGATACCCCCGGACAGCTGCTTAGCTGGCTACAGCCTTGCCGACCCTGAATGCACACGGAGACCTCAGTCCTCTGGAGAACGCTGTCGGGCTGAAGGGCGGCGACTCAGGTCAGCCCGAATTAAGCATGTGGACCATCATCAGTCCGGAGAAGCCTTCTGTCCAGATTCTCAAACTCAGATCGGCATCCCCTGGAGGCCCTACGGGTCCCAGGAGCCCTTCCCCAGGGTTTCTGACTCAGCAGTTCAGGGTGGGACTGAGAAGCTGTATTCCTCACAGGTCCCCAGGTGATGTGGTTGCTGCTGGTCGGGGGACCCCACTCTGAGAACCACCACTGTGGGCACATTCACCCACTCGGCCAATAGGGCTCAGTATGCCCGGGGCCTCGAGTGTGTGGTCCTGTCAGGTTCAGACGATGGTATTACGCAAATACATAGATGGTGCCCTGGATGAATACAGATGTCATGGAGAAAGTCGAGCAGAGGTAAGGAAGGAATGGGGTGCTATTTCATAGGGGTGCTCAGGGAAGATCACACTTGAGCAGAGGTGAGGGGTGTAAGGAGTTGAAGTGTGGACTGAGGGGTCCAGAGGAAACACAAACCCCAGCCCACTGTGGTTTTCCAGACGCCAAAGAGGGAAGGGAACTCCAGGCAGAAGGAATGTTGTGTGTGTGTGCAGGAAGCTGGGAGTGCAGGGGGGCAGAGCTCAGAGGGTCTGGAATGTCCCGATGAGGAACGTGCAGATTTGGGGGTGTCATGGAGAACTCATGAAGGATTTCAAGTAAGGAAATAATGAGAATTTTGATTCTGGAAAGATCACACTGGCAGCAAAACAGAAGATGGATTGGCACGGAAGAGAGATGAAAAATACTTCTGCTCTCAGATATGTGACCTTGGGCAAGTAGTTCAGCCTCTCTGGCCTTGGTTTCCTTATCTGTAAATTGGGGGTAATAGTGCTGCCCACATCTGAGGATTTAGCAAGTGAATCTGTGCAAAGTACTTATAGCAAAGTCGGCAGAGAGTACCTGCTCTATAAAGGACGAGAAACCTAGTATGTTTCTAATTCTCTTCCACCTGAGGGAGACTGTGACCACCCTCCAGAGACCCCCTTGCAAGGCGGGCAGGCAGAGAGCATCTGAGAATGAGCACAGAACTCGGCTAGACCCTTGCTTGGATCCCGGGTCCCCAATTTACCAGAGGGTGGACTTTGGAGAGTCATGTAATCAAATAATCTCTCTGTGTGGAACGCCTCTTCTGTAATAACTGCACAGTGACCCTGTAATCCTGGGGGTGAAATGGGGACCTGGGGGAACGTGCCTTGCAAATCACAATGCCACGTGGAGGGAGGACAATGCTTTACAGCTTTCGAAGGATTTGCAAAACTCTCCCAGGAACAACTTCTGGGCTTTAAAAATCAGCCTGAGTCCATTTGTATCATTTTTTTAGATTCCAAATATAAGTGATATCATATGATATCTGTTTTTCTCTGACTGACTTAGCATGATAATCTCTAGGTTCATCCTTCTTGCTGCAAATGGCATTATTTCATTCTTTTTTATGGCTGAGTAATATTCCATTGTACATATGTACCACATCTTCTTTATCCATTCATCAGTTGATGGACATTTAGGTTGCTTCCATGTCTTGGCTATTGTAAACAGTGCTTCTATGAATAGACACTGGGGTGCATGTATCTTTTCAAAGTATGGTTTTCTCTGGATATATGCCAGGAGTGGGATTGCTGGATCATATGGTAGCTCTATTTTTAGTTTTTTTGAGGAACCTCCATACTGTTCTCCATAGTGGCTGTACAATTTACATTCCCACTAACAGTGCAGGAGGGCTCCCTTTTCTCCACACCCTCTCTAGCATTTATTGTTTATAGACTTTTTAATGATGGCCATTCTGACCAGTGTGAGGTGATACCTCATTGTAGTTTTGATTTGCATTTCTCTAATAATTAGTGATGTTGAGCATCTTTTCATGTGCTTTTTGACCATCTGTATGTCTTCTTTGGAGAAATGTCTGTTTAGATCTTCTGCCCATTTTTTGCACTTATTTACAAAAGAGAAACAGATTCACAGACTTTGAAAACAAACTTATGGTTACCAAAAGGGAAAGATGGGGGGGGATAAATTAGGAGTTTGGGATTAACATATACACACTAATATATATGTAATAGATCATCAACAAGGCTCTACTGTATAGCACAGGGAACTCTACTCAATATTCTGTAATAACCTATATGGGAAAAGAATCTGAAAAAAATGGATATATGCATATGTATAATTGAATCACTTTGCTGTACACCTGAAACTAATACAACATTGTAAATCAACTATGCCCCAATATAATTTTTTTTTAAAAGATTAAGCGAAAAAAAAGTAAATAAATATTTTTATTTAAAAAAACTCAGCCTGAGAAGCTGATTCTCATTCTAGTCTTTCCTGAATTTTTTTAATAACTAGGGTCAGTCTCTCATCCAGTCATGGGAGGCTGGAAGGGGCAGTGCTTAAGAGCTTTGTCATCTCATGACATGGGTTCACATTCCAGCTCTGCTACTTCCTGGCTGTGTGACCTTGGGCAAGTTGCTTACCCTCTCTGAGAACTCACTCACCTCACCTGTGAAACTGCATCAATGGCTCCCACTCAGAGGGTTGGTGTGACCATCAATGAACAAACATTTATGGAGCCCCTTCTATGTGCCATCACTGATCTGTCTCCCTGCACTGGAATATAAGCTTCATGAGAGCAAGTGCTGTATGCCCAGCACCTAGAACAGAGCCTGGTATGTAGATGTTAGAAAAATTGCACATGAAAATGGTGTGACATGGAGCAGGAGAAGCTCGTGAGAGAGGCAGCCAGTGCATTTGTAGAGGTGAGCACAGGGCCCAGGGGCTCAGGGTGCGAGGCTAAGCAACCCAGACTTCATCTTCCGGGCACGGGGGAGCCAGGGAGGATCTTTGGGGAGGGGTGGCGCTATGCCGTGTTAGGAAGGCTTCTGCGGTGCAGTGGATGGATTGGCAGGGAGGGGCAGTGAGGGGTGAGGGTGGTACTGCAATTGCTTGTGGTCCCAGCAGATATCTGTGGTGCAGGCCAGCTGGTGCTGGGGAGTAAAGCCTGGGAGGGAGAGGACAAAGCAAGTTTATATGAGTGGATCGACTCCAATCTTCACGCCGGGAGAACATTTTGCAAATATGCAGAATCGTTCTGTTGGGAAAGGTACCATGGGCTGATTGATTTTTTTCCTGCACCCACTTTTCCCCTTACTTAATAGGGCTTGAAAACTGAAATGCCCACTGGGGCCAGGCTGATAACGTCACATCACTGCATCCCATGGGCCAAATGCAGGCAAAGTGGACAGGGGCCATCCAGGGCAAACTGGGACGCATTCTTCCCATCAACGCAGGCAGCTGGTGCTCCAGGCCGGGTCAGATGCAGCTCAGTGCTGCCAGAATGCCTGGCAGTGCTGTGCTGTGTTGTGTTGTGTGTGTGTTGTACTATGTTGTGTTGTGTGTGCTGTACTGTGTTATGTTGTGTGTGTTGTGCTGTGCGTGCTGTGTTGTGTGTGCTGTGCCATGTTGTGTTGTGTATGCTGTGTTATGTTGTGTGTGCTGTGAGTTGTGTGTTATATGTATTGTGTTGTGCATTGTGTATGCTGTGCCGTGTTGTGTGTGTGTGCTGTGTTGTGTTGTGTGTGCTGTGAGTTGTGTGTTATATTTACTGTGTTGTGTTGCGTATGCTGTGCTGTGTGTGCTGTGTGTTATATGTATTGTGTTGTGCATTGTGTGTGCTGTGCCCTGTTGCGTATGCTGTGTTGTGTGTGCTGTAAGTTGTGTGTTATATGTACTGTGTTGTGCATTGTGTGTGCTGTGCCGTGTTGTGTTGCGTATGCTGTGTTGTGTTGTGTGTGCTGTGTGTTACATGTATTGTGTTGTGCATTGTGTGTGCTGTGCCGTGTTGTGTATGCTGTGTTGTGTTGTGTGTGCTTGTGTTATATGTACTGTGTTGTGCATTGTGTGTGCTGTGCCGTGTTGTGTGTGTGTGCTGTGTTGTGTTGTGTGTGCTGTGTGTTGTGCGTGCTGTGTTGTGCCTCTGTGCTGTGCTTGCACTCAGCATTGTTCTGGGCACTGGGACACGGCAGCTCCCCGGCCCTCAGAGCCTCGTGGGGAGACAGTCAGCAAAGACCAGGTAGTGAGAAGTGACAGGAAGAAAAGTCAATCAGGGGAGCAGCTGGTTAAGCAAGACCATGGGGCAGCCGCTCTCGGGTGACATTTGAGGAATGTGTCCCCAGCAGGGAGACAGCAGATGCAAGGCTGGATCTGGGCACAAGGGCTGGGGTGACACAGGGCCAGAGCGCACACACCTGGGATCTTCTTCCAAGAATGAAGGGAAGACTTGGGGGGTTTTGGGCAGGGCCCATTCCTTCCTACCCTCAGGTGTACATGTCGAGGTCCCCCCCACCAGCAGGTCTCTCCCTGGCTCCCAGCACCCCCCAACCCCCGGCACGGCCACCCCCTGCCCAGGGCCTGCCTCTGTGTTCACTATACCAGGTGTGAGCTCTACAAGGCCAAGGGCATCTCACTCTCCCTCTTCCCAGTCCTGGAGCACAGCCTGGACCACACTTGCCTGACCAGCATGTGCTGGGGACTCCAGCAGGGGTCTTGTTACTGTGAGTGACAGAACCTACAGTGGAGGCCAGGCTGGGTGGGAAAGGCCCAGGGCAGCGGGTAGGAGCTGACATCTGTCCAGGGCTTAATTCATGGTGGGTTCTCTTCCAAATGCTTCACAGAAATTCTCCATTGACCTCAACCCTTGAGATGTGTGCTGGCAGTGTCCCCATTCTGCAGATGAGGACACCCACCAGAGGCTCACAGAGCTGAAGTACCTTGTCTCAGGTTACGCTGGGTGGGGCCGGGGGGATTTGAATCCAGACCTGTCTGACCCAAGACCCTGTGCTACTAATGCCACATCGTAGCTCTCCATTCGAAGCTTTAAAATGCTGTTTTTATGTTCCTGGAGGGAAAAAAAATCACTGGGATGCATGTTTGAAATTCTCAGGCTCCTAATGCCCTTCTCCCATTGGAAATGTGGCTTCTTCAAAATTATTTTTTTTTAATGCCAGATTTCTGGAGACTATCAAATTCAGGACAAACACTTGCCAAAAACAAGTAGTAAACCTCAGGGAATTAGTATGACGTGAACTCAGAACTGGCCCCTAGCGGAATGGCCACTGCTTCCTAAAGGCGGGTTGGCCTTAATCAAGTTGTTTTGGCCCCTGGGTCTCTGTTTCCCATCAATTAAACTGGGTCAAACACTTAGATAGCCAAGAGTTTTACAAGTCATGTGATACTCTACAAACTGGGGTTTTAACAATGCTCATTACAACTATTGTTTCGGGTTGATGGTCTCTTTTAAAAATTCTGTATGTGGTGGGAACTGCTTTTGAAAACTACAGCTGATGAACAATGTAAACATTTTCTCCAGCATAATAAGCCTGTTCCCACCTCAGGGCCTTTGTACTTGCTGTTCTTTCTTCAAATAGCTGAATGGCTCACCTCTCACATCATTTTAGCCTCAAGTCTCACCGTTTCTGATATCTACAGGCATGTTGCCTGTTTCCCTTCAGTGAGATATGAAAAGACACCCCCCAGGAAAGCAGGAACTTTGCCCACTGCTCCATCTCCAGCGGCCAGACCTGTGCCCAGCACATGACTGGTGCCCAGTGATACGCTGTTGAATGAAAGCTCGAGACAGGAGGGTCTCTCTGTCCCCAGCATCACGCTGTCACGGGGCTTGTTGTAAGGAAAGTCTCTCTACCCTGGCATCACCTGGATGAACCAAATCCAGCCCATTCCTTTAAAGGAAACACCCAGTAAAACAGATGTACTCTGAACTCTGAGCATCTTTTGCAAAGGCACTGAGATGCTGCCTGGGGCTCCTGCTTCCTGCTGCTATTACACGTGTGATGCTGGGCTGGGAGAGGGGGGAGCAAGAATCTGTGAACGTCATGGCATCATCGGTTACATCTGTGCCACACTGGGAGAGTTTGGCCAAGCATTTCTGCCTACAGGGTGACACAGGACCCTTAAGACAAAGCCTGGAGCTAGAGCTGCTCCGAACCACCCAGGAAGAACAGGAGGCCAGGAGGGCGTAGCCTTGCTGACAGTTCCCGAGCTGAGCCCAGAGAAGGGAGGAGGTGGAACCTTTCCCCTGGATTCTGTGGCATGATGTGATGGAGGAGGGGCTCACCTGAGCTGAGTCAGGGAAGAAGGCATGAGAACTCATTTCCTTACAAAGCCAAAAATGTAACGGGAAACCTGCTATGGACGGAATTGTGACCCCTCTAAATTCTTATGTTGAAGCCCTAATAAGGTCATAGGTGGGACCCTAATCTGGTAGGATTGGTGGTCTTATAACAAAAGGACAATCTCTCTCCCTCTCATCTTTGCCCCAATCTGCCCCCCGCATCCCCCTTGCCATGTGGGGGTCACAGAGAGAAGGTGGCTGTCTGCAAACCAGGAAAAGAGCCTTCCCCAGCAACCCAATCAGCCAGGCCTTGATTTTGGACATCTAACCTCTGTTGTTTAAGCCATGCAGTCTGTAGTATTTTGTTATGGCAGCCCAAGTAAACTAATACAGACACTTACACCCCTCTCTAACTCACAGCCATGTATCTCTCAGACTAACTAGCATTTAACAACTTAACTTGCACAGAAATCTCCTGGGAATCTTGTAGACACAGAATCCTATTCAGTAGGTCTGGGGTGGGCACTGAGAGTCTGCATTTCTAAGAGCTCCCAGGAGATGCTCCATGGACCACACTTTGAGTAGCCAGGGTGGACAGAACACAACACGGCCTCGGGTGTCAACATCCACGTTTGTAATTATATAAAGAGAGTCCTCCTTTTACTAGACACCTCCCAGGCACCAGGCGCTCACTAACTGATTTGCATGTCCTACCTCACTAATGCCTCAGAGTGATATACCATCTGTCATTGGTATTGGCTGACAGACGCCTATCAGTGCATATTAATGAGAGTGAGGGCATTTTCGGTGGGAGGAAGGGTATCTACCATTTACCCTCAGCAGAATTCTCAACTGATTTGAAAATGTTCCAGAGATAAAGGAAAAGCAGCTCCCAGCCCTGGGTCACGCTCTTAGTCAACTTTCCCCATGCTTAGGTACATGCAATTTACTAGGTAGGTCAAGAGAAATGAAAAGGAAGTGATTAGTCCCATACGATCTTACACAAACACTCCAAAACACTTGTATTTGAAATGATTTTCTTCTTTAAGGGAGACTAGTCCTCAATCGACCACACAGCCAGCATGGCTTGCTTTCTGCTGCTTTTTTTTTAATCACCTGAGTCCCTTTTTCTCTTAGTATGTGGGACATGGTGCTTTTCAGGGAGTCACGGCCACATGTGGCATTGCCCTTTGTGTTTAGGGTGTGCTCACTGGCCCCTCCATCACACTTTCTGGACTTAGACTGTAACCAGCACCTTCGTGAGATCTGGATCCTCAGGTGGGTAATGACTTTTTGGTTCAAATACACAAATGCTCTGCTTTGAGCTGGATTTGCTGAACATGAAATCAACCCCTTCATTCACACTCAGTTGGCAAGTCCTGCAAACGACACCCAGTGCTGGGCATTAGCTAATCCAGCATCCAGCTCTTAGCCTGGTCTGGTCCTGGTCCTGCTACACCTACTCACAGCCTACACTTGGCAATAATAACGCTGCCTACACTTACTGAGAGCACTTTCCATGTAATAGTTCACTTAAACCTTACAGCATCCCAGTGAGTAGGCATTATTACCATCTCAGGAAAGTGAGACCCAGAGAGGTTAAGTCACTTGTCCAAAGCCACACAGCCAATAAGTGGGAAAACAGGGTTCAAAGCCAGGCTGTCTTGTCCCAGGGTCTGTTTTTTAAACCACTGCTACTCCAGCTGACCACCCCTGCTCTGCTGCTGCCTGAAACACTGCTCCCCCAATGGCCACCTGGCTTCTTCCTATTTACCTTCAAAACCTGGCTCAGCTGGGCCCTCCGTCGGGACCTTCACAGCTTGCCCTGGGAAGGGACCTCCCCATACCCCCAGCACTCTGTGTGCACCGACTGAAGAGCCTCAGTCACGCTAGATGCTCGGGATCTGTCCCGCTGGGGTGCGGCCACCTCAGGGGACTTTTCATTAGCGATGTGACCATAACAGAGATGGTTCAGTGACAGTGTCCTTGTCACACCCCCTCCATGCTTTTCCCTTCTCTCCCCTCCATCTCCATCCTCTCCCTCCTGGTGTCCCCAGCATTCCTAGCATGTGCCAGACATCATACCAGCTCAGGAGCTATGCCCATCAGAGCCAGGTCACTCAGGAGCTGGCGAGCAGATCACACTGGCACAGATGGGGCAGTGCGGGAGCCCAGGTGGAGGGTCATGGGGGATGCCCGAAGTCCTCTCACCCAAATCAAGTGTGGAATGAAGAGTTCGCCGTCATAACCTCCAGTTACCCTTTCCCCCTTCATCACGGTCCTTTCAGTCCTCAATGGAATGCAGTCGGCTGTGCCCCCCACACCCCTTCCAAACCCACCAGGGATCTTGGCTTCTCAGTCCTAATGGGGGCTTCTGCTGCTTTGGACACAGCTCTCTACCTGCTCCTTCTTCCAATTCTCTGTCTCTGTCTCTCTCCTTCTGTGACACCGACCCCCACTGGTTATCTAGATCCTTCCTCACAGACAGGATTCCTTATGAGCTGTGTGACCTTTAGGCACGTGAGTAAACCTTCCTGAGCCTCAGTTTTCTCACCAGGAAAATGGACATAATCATCCCACCTGCAGGAGTGCCGTGAGGTAAAGGATCTAAAACAGTGCGTGCCCAATGAATGCCAGAGCGACTGCTGCATCCTCATCTTTGTCCCCCTCACGAGTCCCGGGAAGCTGGTCCCCGTGTGCTCGGCAGCACATGACGTTCGCACAGGACCCCAAACACGTTTAGGAATACAGAGGTAACAACTAATACAGCCTACAGGTCCAGTCCTCAAAGTAGCCGTCATCACAAGATCAGCCCCAAAGCAAACCGTCCAGCCCGCGCCTCCTGGTTACAAGAACCTGAGTTTAAACAGAACACAAATGCCGGAGGAAGAGGGGACGCCTTGCTTTGGTTTGTGTTACCATTTAGCTGGGGCGGGGACTGTGTTGTTTAAGTGTGTGATTAGAAACAGTTGGCGGTATAGTGGGCCCGAGAGCCCCGCGTCTCCCCATCACTGAGGATTCACCTGTGGGCTATGAGGGCGTCCCCGGGAAGACCTCCCTGCTTCACGGAAACTTGATTTCCTGCTAGCTCTCCATCGACTGTGCCCGTCAGAGGTGTCAGTGTGCCGACAGGGGACAGGAGGGGTGGAGGAGCGGGGATGGTGGCCAATGGTGGCCAGTGGCGCCCAGCTGGGCCCCTGCCCCTACCTGCTGGGCCTGCTGCAGCAGCTCCATGCGCTCCCGCAAGATCTGGCTGTCAAACTCCCGGCTCTGCCGCAGGATCTGCCTGCGCAGCTTCTCCACGGCGGCCTGCAGGTCCTCCCGCTGGCCCTCGCTCAGCGCCTCGCTGGCCCGCCGCCCCGGCTCCTGCTGCAGTGCATCGTACAGCGTGGCCTCCAGCTCCTGGATTTTCTGAGCGGCCCAAATCACACAGACAGTGGGAGGTCACAGGTGGGTGGACGGGAACCCCTAGGACACTGCAGCCGAGCGAGGCCCAGCTGGGGGATCTTGGGCAGGGAGGGGAGGCATGCAGGGGCCGAGCAGAGCGGCCAGCGGCCTCGGGGGTGGGCATGGGGGCGAGGGAGCCCCTTTCAGCCCTGTGCACACGGTTTTGAGAACACTTCTTAACTCTGTTCAATCAAGACACCGTGCTCTGTACAGGAGGGGACTAGGGCAATAAGAACCGCCCCTTAAGATGTGTGATTCAAAGAGAGGTTTGACTCAACTGGTCTTTATTTTTGTCTTCCAATTTACTGCCCCCAGCTTGGGAACAAATCTCGCCTTTTATCTCGAGTAGCGTGGAAAATGTGTCCCAAATGGCACGCACTTGGCATTCAGCTGCCTAGTTAGAAAAGCAATTTCAACCCCAAGCAAATGGGGACAGTGTCCTCATTGCTCTCTCCTCCCCCTGAAAACCAAGACACCCCTGGTTAGCAGAGCACATGAGAGACTAGTAGCCAGGGGAGGAGATCCTTGTGAAAGCTCAGAGTTTTCATCATGAGAGGAAGTTATTTCTTTTCAGCCTCACGGCGAGACACTTACATACATTTCCCTCATGGGAATATCTAGGGGCAGAAGAGAGAAGTATCTCCTTCTCTGCCATCCTAAATCCCCACCCACGTCCCTTGCTAGGAACAGCTCTTTCTCTTCCAAAGACGCTATAGACCAATCGCCCATTTTAATGGTAATTGCTATGAAGACGCAGGAGGAGGTTTGAAGCAGTGGGTCCACACGGGTGGCCCTCTGTGCCTGTGGCCACCTGCTCCTGCAGCCTCCCCGGCTTCAGCATGGCTGTGCTAACCTCCCCCGCAAGGGAATTCCAGGCCCATCAGACCGATCTTAGCCAGCAGGCAGCAAATTCCCCTGTCCTGACCCTAGTCGTCGCCCCTGGGAAACTAGAAGGTGGGAATCTGTCCGCTGACACAGCCAAGGGATCCACGTGGAGCCGGAGCTTGCCTATGCCTGCTGGCTGCCCCCTCCCCCTGCAGCAGCTGGGCTCCTAGGAGACCCGCATGTGGCCAGCTTCCAGCCAGGACCCCACCATCCAATTCTGGAAGCTCCACTGTGGCCTTGCACCATCTCACTCAGCTCAACGACAAAGGAACACAGGTGTGACTTTGGCACCTGCTGTCCTCCCTTCTGCCCGCGGCCACGGCACTGCCACCCTCTGGGGACTTTTCTTCCCTGACCGTTCAGATCAGCCGAGCGCTGATCACAGCTCCAATCTCGTCATGTGCCTGAAAGCCCACTTGAGGCTTTGGAATATCCTTTGGGTAAGAATGTCATTTCTACCCAGTGGCAGGATCAGCACGCCCAGGGGCCTCCTCTGTGGAACCTGGACTCAGGGTCCCCAAGGGCCTTTCTGCACATGGCACTTAGAGAGCCAAAGGCGGACACCAAGTTTTCCAAAGTGCGTTGGGAAACACCCGTCTTGCAAGATGTCCCTTGAAAGAGGGCCCCAAGAACCACTGAACTTGGACATGGCTTGCTCTGTTCCTCTTGAAGTCTCAGCCCATCCTTTAGGACCCAAGAAGTCCTCAGAGTTTTCCAAACTTACTCTCCGGCAGCCTCTCCCTCCTTTGGGGGCCATGCGTTTCTACGTTATCTCCTGAAATCATATTCCTCAGAACTTTCTGGGGAAGGCCAGGGAAGGACAGAGGTGGTGTATAGTGCAGCGGCAAAGGGCACTTGCAAAAGGACGGAGAATAGACAGAATCAAGGAAAACCCAAAAAAGTGAAAGAGGGAAGAAAAGGATGAGTACGTTTTCATTTCTAAATTGCCCTTAACAGCACGTGCCCAGAAGTAAGAACCGAATGGGGAAATGCCACTTCTTGGTGAGGCTCAAACCGTCCTGACCTTCTCCATCTGCTGCCCCCTGCCCTGGGGATTCAAGCCTCAGAGCCTGGATACAAAGGCTCGAGGGTCGCAGTGAGGTGGACCAGCCTTCAAGTCCAGAATCTCCCACCTGTGCTAAGCCCAGCGTCCTACTCTCTGTCTTCATGGAGACGGGGACTTTTAGTTATTGATTCTGCATTGCTTAGGTACAAACCCACTTTGTAAAATGATTTTAGCTACAAATGACCTGAGCAAAGCCTTGCTCCAGACGCTATATACTCACTGCTTCTTCCTGCAAGAGCGGTGTTGAACTCCAAGTGCGCTCTGCTGTGGAGACATCCTGGAAATGCCCCCTCAAAGCCTTATGAACCTGAGCATGGTCCCACCTCATGTTCATCACCAGTAAGTCCAGAACCAGTTCTGTGACCCAGGCGCAATGCTGCACAGGACCTCACAACAAGTAATTCTTGTTCTGATCGTCACCCACCCTCCACTCATGGCTTTACCTTTGTTCCTCTGTGACTGTCTCTTTTTGCTATTTACGGGAAAACTTACTCTGGGCTTTAAGCATAAATAAATATTAATAAGAAATATTAATAAGCAGAAAGTTTCTTTTCCTTCATCTCCAATGATTACTAGAACTGAATAAGTATGCCCAAAGAAACCACCAAGCTAACTAAATGCTTTTGAAAAATCATGACTGATTTGGAAAAAGTGACAATTTATCTGTATGGTCATTCGGGTTGAAACCAGTCGAAATGTGGAGATGGCATCGGTATCGCGCCACGCGGCATTTCAAGGACCCCAAATGTGCCGTCAGCCCCAAAAGGAAGAGCAGCCTGTAACGCTGAGTCTAAAGAATCAGAACATGCAACCCACTTCCAGTCCTACCAGGTAAGCCTGGTCGAGGGCTTGCTTCCGGTAGTCTAGCTCCTCCTCCAGGTAGCCCTTCTGCCTGCTGAATAGGTCCTGAAAAAGAGCAGGTGCCCAAGGTCAAGGTCAGTGTGAGAACCCATCACCGGGCAGCTCTTCAGAGCCAACCTTCTCACATTTGATGGACAGTGACGGTCCCACCGAGTTGGGGACCTGCCAGGTGCTTGGGTGAGAAGGGATGTCAGGTCTGCCCTGCTTGCTCCTGCGTGAATCCCCAGCAGGAGCCTCGCTGGCCCAGGAGCCTTGATCAAGCCTGTCCCAACTCCTCCCAGCTTCCTTCCTCTCAGGTGTCTGACCTGGTTCCCACGCCCCGGGCTACAGGAATCCTTCTCGATTCCTCCTGTCACATCCCGGTGGACCCTGGATGCGGCTGGTTCTCAGATGTGGCTCTTCCTCCCCACACCAGTGGCATCACCCACCTCCTGATTACTCTCACTGCTGCACGCATCCTCCCCACTCTCTGGTCACTCAGTCCCTGAAAGCGTGATCTCTCCGAAACCCAAATCTCTTTTTTATTACTGATCGGAGGGTTTCAGGTTTAGAGCTCAGCAGTTGCAGCCACTTGATTTTATAGAGGAGGAAACAGAGGGCCAGAGAGGACCAGTGCCTTGCCCTAGATGCCACAGTTCACTGGTGACAGAGGTGGGACTAGACACCCAGGCCTGGTGATTCAGCCCAGGGCTCTTCCCAACCAACACGCTGCTTCCAGGCCTTAGGCTCTTCCTTGGTCCTTCCCCTCTCATTTCTACTTAGAAAACTCGATTTGGTCTTTGAAGGCTCAAGAACCCTCTCTTCTGGGAAGTCTTCTCTGACATCCCCAGGCTGGGGAAGATGGATCCCGCTGTACACTCACGGCACCTGGTGAAGAGCTGGCATCACTGTTTATCAGGTACCGCGTGTGCCAAGCACACCGTGAAAACGGGCCATGTGTCCAGTATCTCTCATCCCTATGGCCCAGCGAGGCGGAGATAGGAAACCCCATTAGCAATGAGGAAGCAAAGTCCAGTGTGTCTCTCCCAAACTCATGGCCAAGAAGGGGCAAGTGAAGCCTGGAGCTCCACCTTGGTGTGCCTGAGCCCCTGGTCCATGTGCCCCCCTACCACCAAAGTGCCTCCCCTAATGTTCCCACACGACGCTGCCGCTGCCAGCTCCCGCGCATACACCCCCAAGGGCTTGCAGGCTAGACAAGGCAGGGACCCCGCTATTCATTACTGAACCCCTAATCCTGACATAGTGTCCAGGATAGCAGAGGCTCCAAAAATATGTATCAAGTGAATAACTGAGTGAACGGATGATACTTACACAGAACAGCCACGAGAGCAAAAGCAAAATTTAGCAATGCATTGCAAATCAATACGAAACACACGCCAAGCCTTCCTGGGAAGCGAATTCTCTGAGCTGTCAACCCCCCTTCCTCCTAGGGGGTTGCATCTCTTACCTTCTCTTTCTCCAAGTCTAGCATCTTCTGGGTCAGGGCCGCCTCCGTTCCCTCTATTTGCTTCAGCCACTGGAAAACAGCAGGGACAGAGCGCGCAGCTAGTGAGAACAAGAGCTCCCTGGGGGCCGTCCTCCAAGAGGAGGCTCCTGGCCCGGAGAGGGTCCCCATCATGTCCCAAGGTGGTCCTCGAAATGGAATTTCCAAGTCCATCCCGATGTTTCAGCTTCGACAGATGTTAGCACAGGGATCGTGGGTACACACACGTGCGTACGTGCATGCAGGTAGGTGTGGGGTGTGAGCCCAGGCAAGCCTGTAAGTGGGGGAGGTTGTGGGTGTGCGTGGTGGATACATGTGGAAGGCTGCGAGTGTGTGCCCTGTGATCCCCGCAGCCAGGCGGGCGAGCCTCCCTGGGTTCTACCCTGCCGAGCGCTGTGCTGGCGGCTTCACGCCTGGGACCTCGTCCGGCCCCCTCATGACCACCCCATGGAGAAGGCAGCATCTCCCCATTTAGCAGGTGAAGACATGGCAGCTGAGTTAAGTCACTTGTCCAAGGTCACACAGGTGAGAAGTGGGGATTTCGAACCCAGCCTGCGGGACTGCACCCCTGCAGCCACTGGGGCGTGTCTGAGCAGCTGGGGGCACCACGGGGTGCAGGCGTGAAAGGGGGTCTGGCCGTGCAGGGTGTGAGGGCCTGAGAGCATGGGCGGGGGCACCTGCCATGGGCTGGTGATGGGGGTCCGTCTGCCTGTTCTCAGGTCTGGGAGGGGGTGAGCAGGAGGCGAGCCGCTGTTCCTCAGGTGTAGGCACCTGAAAGGTGCCTCTTTCGAGGAGCCCACCTGAGACACGGTGGGAGGTCCACACACCTGGCTAATGCCCTGTGGGGACGTTTTAGGTTTTAGGGGTGTCAGTTTGACAACATGTATAAATGTGTATATTCAACCTCCTCGCTGCTAAAGCCATCGGACGACCTCCCTGCCGTGGGCCTGCCTGCTGCCCAGCTGTGGACGCGCCCCTTCCCGACGGCCCAGACGCTTCCTCCTCCTCCTCTGGCTGCGGCTGCCCGTCCTGGACTCTTGGCGCCCTTTTCAAAGGCCCCACCCTTGCCCATCCCCTCTCCTCAGCACTCCCCTGGGGGTTCCACCCTCCCCTATGCTCTCTCCCTCTCTGAAACGTCCCCCTCCAGCCCAGATCTGCCCCCCACACCCCGATGCCTCAAGCTCCCTGAGAAAGGGCTTCCCTCGAACGGGAAGAGCCCCAGCTCACCTTGACTGGGGAACTGGGAGCAGCCACGGCTCCTCCCCCTTCACTTCCCAAACGTTGGTTCTACCCCCTCCCGTTTCAAAACCCCACCCACCACACTCCACAACCACCACCCAGCGCAGGCCCCCTCTCAGCCCTCAGGCTCACGTCGGACCCCAAATCCCCTTCTGCCTACCAGCCAGCGTGTTCTCTCCAAACACTTAGCATCTCTCATGGACCTTCCCTGCTCCCACTGAAAGCCTCCCCAAGGAGATCCCATCGCTCCTGACAATGGCTGGGGGACCAGCCATGCCTTCCCTCACCTCAGGGCCTTTGCACATGCTGCTCTCTCTGCCTGGAACATCACCACCTCTCCCATCCCCAGCTTCAGCCCCAGGCCTTTTTACCTACTCAGCCTCTGGACCTGAGTTAGCTGTCGCCTCCTCCAGGAAGCCTGCCCGGCTTCCTGAGTCTGTGGGGCCTGGTGCCCTCCATGGATCCCCTGTCACAGCACTCACCTGACAGATTGCTGTTTCCCTTTTCCCACGACATGGGATGTGTTCTGTTAAATTTCCTTACCCTGCACAGGGCCTGGCGTGAGGCAAGCACCTAATAGACGTTTGCTTAGGGAAGGAGGATGCAGGGGTCTGGAGGTCTGTGGGGTGTGTTCTGGCTCCATAGTGGGAACGAACACGCCTAGATAAAGCTCCGCCCACAGAGCCTCCCCGCTAAAGTCCATGTTAGCATGGCCCCCAAGAGCAGCCCCAGAGCCAGCCGCAGAAGCAGGCACCCAATGCAGCATTGCTTTAGACGGTGCTGAGCCGGTGTGCAATGTCTTAGAAACAGGTAAGCATATTTTTGACAAGGAATGAAAAATATTTCGTTTTTTACTATCCTAATGCAAGCAGTCATAAAATGAATAAAATAAAATGGAAAAAAAATTCCAGTTTTGAATCACTACAAGCTGCTCTTAGGTTTTGTAGAACAAAATGTCCAGTTTTTTCTCATTGTTAAAAAACAAAGATTTGACAGGCCTATTATGCACATAAAGAAAAAACTTGACAGGTCCTCTTCAGCCACTGGGAGAGTAAAGTGAGAACAGAAAATGCTGGCCCTGGGCCTCCTGGGCGTGTGAGGGCATGGATTTCTTATCGGAGTCCGGCCAGATGTCTATGGGGCCTCGCTCTGGGGTGAGAACCTGGGGAGTGGAGACAGGGTGCCTGCCTGCCCCCAAACCCTCAGGGAGAAGTGAGTCAGCCCACAGGGCACGGGAAGAGGACTCTCGTGGGAGGTGTGGCTGGTGCACCTCCGCCCCAACCGGCACTTTGCCCACAGGTGCAGGACCCTGATCTCAGAGCTGGGGAATGGGGAACCTCTTCCCTCTAACCCTCAACCCTCCCTTCAGAGAAGGGTCCTAAGGCCTTGACGCTGGGCCAACTATTAGAAAGCTTGCCTGTGGCCTAAGCTGCCTCTTCTCATCTGTTGTTACCAGTGAGAGCGTGGATTTTTGAAAACTTCCATCTTTCTGATTGATCTTGAACTCGAGGGAGCAGAGGCATGACTTGTGATCACTTGTAAGTCCCCCTGACGCCCCATGTTCTCTGCTCAGCATGTGTGCTGTGTGTTTGGGTTGAGGCAGCAAGGCGACGTCCCCAATCTTGGACTCCGCTAACCAGAGGCGGGTCTGGAGGGCGCTGAGATGGGCCGGCATGTGTTTCTCTGAACCTTCCAGACAGAGCAGGGCTTCCCCAGGTGGTGATGGGAGGAGGGCAAGCGCCCAGGGCAAGATGCCATTTGCAGCAAGAATGCCAAGGGACATGCGAACTAGTTTGAGTCGCACTTCGTGACTCAAAGGAGTCTTGAAAGGAGCCTTGTGCTCCTAAGTAGAAAATGGAAGTGGACCTCAGTACCGCCAGTCAGATACCAGTACTGAATCGCAATTTTTTAAATGAGGTATAACTTGGTTGAGGGGGGTTGACTGAGGACGTCGCAGGGGCCTCTGAGCCCCACTGCGAGATTTTCTTCGCACCCATCAGCCCCGGGGTGACCAACTCGCCCCCGTTTGCCTGGAACTGTCCCCGTTTCGGCACTGAAAGTCCCATGCATCCTGGGGAAACCGGACAGTCGGACACCCTGGCTGTCCTGTAGGTGCTCCCAGGGGAGTCCCGTTGACCCACTTTTCTTCCGGGGGTGCACTCAGCACTGAGTTCTCTCCACGGGGGAGACACAGCGCCTCCCGAACACTGGGCCTTCCATCACAGACATGCGGCAGAGCTAGTGTCCCTGAGGATATGAGGCAACACCAGTCTAAGTCCAGTCCCCACAGACTGTCCCAAATGGGGAACTGGGCCCCTCTCACCTGGTCCAGAGTCGGGCCTCTAAAGGCCAGCGCCGGGCACTGCCTCTCCTGCCACCACCCTTGTGGGATTTCGGGAGGAGCTGGCAGGCCAGGGCAGCAGAGCGTAGCGCCAGCCAGCCAGCTTGGCAGGGCTCTGTGGTCATTGGCAGACAGGCAGCAGCCGGCAGGGGCTGGTACAGGTGGGCACGGGGTGGGCGACAGGGTGAAAGCAGACAGCAGCCGCATGCCAGGCAGGCCCCGTGTCCTCTGTGTCCAGGGACCCGTGCTGCTAACCTTGCACAGTTGTGGAGAAGAAGAGGAGCCCTGAAAGCCTGAGCTGGGGCCAAGGCCGTGGGTCTGGAACCTGGTGTGGGGAGGAGAGTGTCGGGAAGGGCCCGGGGCGGGAGAACTCGGTAACTGGCAGAGGGCTGGGGATTCCCGACAGTCTGCCCCCCTCCAGGAGTCTCTGGGGGCAGGAGAGAGGGAGAGCCCCCTCCCCAGGACCACTGCCCCAGCCCCACCCCGAGTCCCTGGCAGTCGCTGCTCTTTGCTCACTGACCACAACCATCGCTCAAACACCTCTCAGTCCCCAGCCTTGCCCCAGGTGCTCGGCAGCGAGGCTCGGTCCCGTTTAGAAGTGCCGTGTCCTGGAGTCCTGACACTAGCTCTGCAAGGCTCGCGGCTCAGAGGGAGGAAGGCGCTGGCCTGCAGCAGCCCCTGCAGTTGGCGGGTTGCGGGGGGCTAAGAGCCAGCCCAGGAGGGGCCTCTGGGGGATAAGGAAGGAGGCCTGGGTCTGGCATCGCCACGTCCTCCGGGCGCGCTGGGCGCTGGGCGCTGGGAGGCTTGTTCTCAGTGAACGTTGGCGTGAACGAGGAATAAACTGGAAGTGTCTGCTGGGCTCTCTGCGTGACCCCCTGGAGGCTACGCTGTCGCATTTGGCTCTCCTGGTGAGAGGGATGTTTACTAATGCACACTTACCATCACCTGTATCTGAGGGGCCACCAGCCAGCCAGGTATGAGTCATCCTCATCTCCCGACCCACCTGAGGACACAGACTCAGCCAGGTGACAGTAGCAGTGATGTGGGCATCGCCACTTAACCACCTGTGTGACCTCAGCAAGGGTCTGCCATAAGTCTGTTACCAACGTCTAGTGCCCTGTACTCGGGGAAGGATGGACAGGTGCTCAGGGAAGAAAACTATATTTTAAATGCCCTTCCAAAGATTCTGGAAGGAATCCTGATTAAGATCATGAAGACTTCATCAAGATATAAGTAGCACTTTAAAGTTAAACTCATGTGCTTTCAAAGAAAAAGATCTATAGACCAGACTACATTAACAAGTTGGATATGCCTAAAACACCCTAAATTAATGGAAAAGGCAAACCAGGATATATTTTTAATAAATACGGCAGTAAGTTATTATATTTAGTATGTAAAGCACATAGATAAGTCAGTAAGAAAAACCATAGTTATGACCAAATACGTATTAAGTAAGTGAATAGATGAATGCATGATTGAATTAATGTATGAATGAATAAGTAACAAAGAAGGGCAATGGAATGTAATTACGATTCACAAGAAAGAAGAAAATGGATAATACACAAAAATCCATTATCACTAGCACTCAAATAAATGAAAATTAAAATAATGACATCATATAATTTCTGCCTATCCTATCAGCAGAGTTCTTAGTGGTGATATATGCCTTGTTGAACAAGAAACCGGCAGCGGTAACACTCAGGTAGAGGGGAATTGGTACCACTTTTCTGGAAAACGTTTGACAGCATGAAAGCTCTTAAAAACTCTCTTACCCATCAGCCCAGTGATTCCACTTCTAGACTCTATCCTGTAGAAGTGTTTTAATATGTAGATAGAAACTTATGGGTAAAGACGCTCATCGCTGCATGATGGTAAATAGAAAAAAGAGCAGAAACGCCCTCAATATCTTAACAGCGAAAGAATCAGCACCGAGCGTGTGGCTATAGGTGGAATGATGCAGGGCCGTTCATTCTCATGGTGGAAGCTTATGAAGCAGGATTAAAAACTCAAGTATGATCCTGACCAAGTTTTTTAAAAGGGCGTGGGAAAAAACTGGAAGGAAATAGCCCAACTGTCGCAGATGGTTTCCTTGAAGGGGGTTTTGATTTCCTTTCACGGTCTCTAAGTTTTCTACCGTAAGTATGAGTGACGTTAATCAGAAAACAAAAAAGCATGCACGTGCGCATGCAGACACAGACAGACCAGAACCATGCTTCCAGAACAAAGCGAGACGCCAATGTACAGTTTCTTGTATGGTGCCGGGAAGCTCAGACACGGTGTATGGACAGAAATGCCGCTGGGCTCTACCTTTTCACACAGGGCAAGCACAGTTCCAGCCTGGATTATTGCAACCTGTTCTTCATTTCTCAAATTCTAAAACACAAAAATGGGCAAGGGCATTTTACACTGATCTCACATCACGTGCAGACAGTCAGCCCTACACAACGCTGACAGCGGCCTCCCCAGGGTCAGCCCCACTCACTGACGGGACCAGATGTGACATATCTGAGGACTGGCCCTCGGGGTGGGAATGTCTCATGTAGTGGCACTGAGCCTTTTAGAAATAGGGCCTCGCTCAAGCTGATCTTTTGAGAAGGCAGAAGTCTCACTTTCTGATTTCAGAAACCTCGACTGATTCCACTTTCTTCCTGGACATTCATTTTTAGGCTTTCTCCCCCCTTATCACTCACGGGCTATCAGGACGATCTAACTTCAGAACCCCACTTCTGATGGATGTGGACCCAGCCACCCACGCAGGAATGTGGCCATACAAAAGCCTTACATTGTACTTAGTAGATCTCTTAAATTAGGAAGAAATTAAAACGAAACGAAACAAAAGCCACACAGAGTACACCCGAATCAAAACAAGAACACGAAACCGGAAACCGATCGCTCATAGTTACCCCATTATCGCCAAGGATATCTAATTTCTTCATAAGTTCAGAAATATTCACATCCTGGAAAAGATGTCCAACGTTCATTTTGTGTGAGCTACAAAGACCATGCACACCAATCTAGGGCCTCAGCCCTCAGTCCTCGATAAGACACCTCTCCCTTTCTCGTCTCTTAGAGCCTAAGGCCGGGCAGAGAGTTACTCTTAGCAGTTCCTTCAGGGAGGGAGGGAGGACTGGTAACTGCTGCGTATTGGCTGAGTTTTACGCCAGCACAAACACCGCTTTCTAGAAAGGCTCACGGAATCCTGTGGGTCAGAAGGACCCCTCTGTGCCCGCGGGCCTAGCGGGACTCCAGGGTCACGGCAAACACTGAGCTGCTAGAACGACCACAGCTACTGTCTCTAGAATACTCAGCACACTCTGGGCACTGCACTGAGCCCTTCATGTTCACTATCTAATTTAACTGTCACACCCACTTCACGGTGTGGGTGTTGCCACTCAGCTCTCCTAGATGAAGAGACTGAGGGTCAGAGAGGTTACAGGCCAGAGCTGGGAAGTAGCCAAGCTGTTACCTTCAAGGCTGCATCCCAAGGCTCTGCTCTTTTAACATGAGTACAGGTAGAGTAACCTTTGGTGACCCACTGGAATAATGAACTCTGACTTTCAAAATATAGTGGAGGGACGGGGGTATCTTGTTAAAATCATTTCTACCCCTGGCACCGGCACACGATCCCCTTTCCAGCTGAGCCTAGCGTTTGAGCAGGCTGTGGCCGTAGTAGAGCGGGGGCACCCCCCAGGCACGCTACCTTAACTCCTTCCTGGTGACAGAACAGCTGGAGGGCGCTGCTGTTGTTCTCGGGGAAGGTGCTGATTTGGAGGTTAAATGCTGGCGACCTCCGCTCTCTCTCCTGGGGAAAAGATTTGGTTTAAAAACAGAACTTTATTGGATTATTTACCACTTGCCATTTTCCCACGTTACTCAGCAAAAACCAACGAATTCCAGTTGGCAAAGGTGTTACTAGAAAGCACGCATTCAGGCTACAGTCTTGATGGAGACTGTGTCCTGTCTGCACCACAGTGGATCTCCTGTGGACACGGGGTTACTTCTTAATCTAATCAGCTGGGAAGAAGTGGTTAGCAGAGTGTCCTGAGTTAACCTGCTGATGGAAGCTCAGGAAGTCACACTATCATCATGAAATACTCGGGAAGAACAAGCGCGTGAAATTTCAACAGAAATCATCGTTATCTCATTTCATCCTCACACAACCCCATGAGGCAGCCATGACTGCCTCCGTTTTGTGGACAAAGAGAAGGAGGCTGGGGAGGCAGAGACCCCCGAGGTCCCACATGAGTGAGTGGCAGGGCCAGGACCCTGACCCTGGCTTCACATCTTTTTCAATATAATCTGCTGACTTTGTTCACAATTTGTTTTTGAACCGCACTAACACTGCAATGATCATTCTACCTCTGCCTTAGATTAATAGTCAAATCTCAACTACTCAGGAGGGAGAGCAAGCATTTTCCCAGAAGCAGTACATTAATCATGTGTAAAGTGACAAGTTTTTAAAAAGGACAGGAGAAGCCCAATTACTTACAGAAATAAAATACAGCAGCAGAATAGTACTCTGGTCTCAAATGTGTTTTCTACACAGAGCTGCCTTTAAACCCTGAGCAATGGACAGGTCAGCCAGCAGAGAAGATCTTTTCCAAATGATACCTTGAAATCAAACTGCTTTTATTTTCTCAAAATTATGGTAAGTAAGCTTGCCTTGGACCATGCCTGCAGAACCTAGCTACAGAACCAATGGGCTTCTTTACCCATTCAACTAAGAAATGTAGCCAAGATGAGCACCAGATGGCAGGTCTTAAGCAGATGCTCTAAAGGAGAGAGGAAGGGTGGGGCCATTAATTCAATTAATTTCCACCAAGCCCCAATCTGCCTAACCTGGTTTGAATCGGTTTAGATAGAAAACCTTATTAGACAAGAACACCACAATTCACAATGGTTCCGTGCTACAGATGCCTTTCCTACCTGTAATGCTTACTTAAATGGGGTCTCCACAGAAAAGGTGACAAAAGAAAGCTCATGTTTTATATGAACAAAAGGCAAAAGACTGGTTTCCAATGGCTCCAAAGGATGGTGGAGACACTCAAAGAAAGTTCTAGTAAAGCGACCGATGCTTATGGAATTCTCATGAGAAAGACACAAAGAGACGTGAAAGGTTTTCTAACAGTGGCAGTAGTATTAACCATGACCTTTCCTAACTTCTACTTCTGCTGCATGAATGAAGGAAGGACTCAGTTCAGGTTCAAGCAAGAGCTGAGTTGCACGGCAACACTTGGTTCTGAGATATTCAGGCCACGGTCCATGTCAGCACAACAAAGAACAAGATGGGAAGTTCCAGTGCAAGCAGAATTTTAACTGAGGCCGGGAGGAGAAAACAAAATCAGAGAAACACCAACATTGCCAAGGAGCTCGCTTTTACTGAGGGTTCTGGACATGCAAAGGCTTCAGCGGAGGGACAGCAGAGCCGTGTCACCACAGATGCTTAGAGAAAACCAGTCACAAACTCAGGTGATGTCTCACAGGTTGATGATTTTTAAATGGAAACAAACAAAAAAGGAGTATGAAGTGGTAGCAGGGCAATACAGTAACACACCCGAGGCAAAGTTCCAGTAGGAAGCAATAGTCCCATCAATACCCCTCACACTGGGTCCAACTCCGTGTATGTGGGAAGTCACTGAAGATTTGGGACAAGATTTCTACCTGTGAACAACATCCAATCTCCCTTCACGCTAAAGAGTCATTCTGAGTTGCCGTTTGAGTTACAAACAACAATTGTGTTAGTCCAATACTGCTTGCCATGTCTGTATTCACTGCATCAAGGAGTTGGAACGTTACAAGCTTTCTCAACCGCCTATGCAAATACTTTCTTTTACCCTGTTTACTTACCTTGTGTTTACCTTGGCAAATAGAAAATGGGCCAAACTAGCAGTAAACACATTATAGAGTCAGCTGCGGGCCAGGTCAGACCCCGCTCTCTCAAAAGGTGAGATTCATGCATGCAAGGTCACTTAAAAAGGTGTGTTATTAATTGCAACAGTGCTTCTGTCCGGGTTTGCAGAATGCATACCAGGTGACTATGCATGCAAGAAGGAAGTAGTTATGGAAATGAAACACAAATAAAAAAGGCAAAATATTGCAAAAACAAATTATTTTATTAAGTGCAAAAACAAGCCGTAGGCAATAAATATATTAGCTCTGGTACATGTCCAAAGACTTCGGTGAGCATTCTCTCCAGAACATATTAAGGCAGTGAAATTATTCTGAACATACAGATTTAAAAAAAAAAGAAAAGAAAGCAAGTGTCACACGTCCCCTTACACATGCTTGAAAACATCTGGGACTTTACATGAATTTCAGTTTGGGCTCAAAGAGAATGTCTGCTCCGTTTGAGAGTTTACAACAGATAGAGTCTCTTACTTCGAGCTCTAGCACTCTGAACTCTAACAGCTCATTCTGATCCTTCGCGTCTTGCATTTCGTTCTTCAGCTGGTTCTCTTCCATTTCCAGCCTGTAAATCTGGAGCAGAAATACCTGTGGGTTAACGGGTGGGAGAACCACTCTCTCTCACCAGGGGCCATGAGAATGTGTCCCTCGATCACAGACCCCCTCGGTGTTGGCCTGAGGACACAGGGGCTGTCATCAGGGGGCGGGTGGGAAGGGGAGGCTTTCAGCGAGTGGGTGAAGAAGGCCTTTTCTGCTCCGGGAGCTGGGGATGGCACAGACGGAGGCCGCGCCTGCTGCGCCCCTGCGGCCCCGAGCCTGGCCCAGCACGGGGGCCAGATGTTTGCTGAATACACGAATGGTGGGGAAACTGAGGCATGAGGCGATTAAGTCCCGTCCCCAAGGTCAGTCGTGGGGGAAGCAACAGTGATCCCCGAGCTTGTCTGAGTTCCTTCCGACCCGGCCCCCCAGTCAGCCCACCCAGAGTCCGGCAGGAAGGCACCCTGTACTCCCCAGAGTGCTCCTATGGGGAGCCCGAATGGTAGCAGATCTCCCCAAAGCACAGTCTGGGAGGGGGATGGCCTGGGTCCCAACCCCCCTGGGAGACCCTGGGCCAGCTACGTAGCTGTCGGTACCTTAGAGGCAAACAGCAGCCCCCCCACTAGGCTGCCTGCGGTGAGACTAAGACAATGCATGGAAACGAGGGCCCCGGTGGGTCACGGTCACCTTTACTCCTCCTGTCTCCCGGGGGTGGCACCGCCCCACCCCCGGGAGACATTTGGAAACACCGTGAGAGCTTTCCGTGTCCCCCAATATAGCGAGCAGGACCAAGGACACAAAATCTCTCCCTACGCACGGGGCCGCCTCGCAGGACAATGACCAGTCCTGTGCCAATGCCCCAGGTGCTGTGGAGAGGCATGGGACAATGGATGGCCACACAGCGGCCCCGTGCAGAGCTGGGACAGGGCCGCGGCCCCCCACCCAAGGGGGCAAGGCTGGGCTCCTACAGTTGGGGCATTCTAGGACGCTTAGAGGCTACGGCCTAACCCAGGTCCAATTCCACTAGTACGGGAGGTGCAGAACAAGCAAATCTATCGGGACAGAAAGTAGGTTGCCAGGGACTGCAGGGTGAGAGATGGGGAGAGACTACAAATGAGCACGAGGGAGCTTTACGGGAGGCTAAAAAAGTTCTAAAAATTGCATGGTGGCGGGACTTCCCTGGCGGTCCAGTGGTTAAGACTCCACACTTCCACTACAGGGGGCACGGGTTTGATCCCTGGTTGGGGAACTAAGATCCTGCATGCCGTGCAGCACAGCCAAAAAATTTTTTAAAAGATAAAAATGGCATTGTGGGGATGGTTGCATGACTCAGTAAATTTACTTAAAAAAAAAAGCACTAATGGTTCACAAATAAGAAAAAAATAAAGCTAAAGTCTTGTCCCGAAGCTATAGATCTACTCGCCAAGCTGACTCCTTGAGAGAGCTCTGGCAAGTTCCTTGACCAGAAAGTTCCATGACCAGAGAGGGAAGGCCAGGCTCAGCTCTGCCAGCGCCACGGCCTCCGGTCCATGAATTGGACTATGACCGCCGAGGGCCTGCTTGCCAACCAGTGCCTCAGGCCCATGCACGGGGAGCAGGCGGGGGAGGAGGTCTGGAACCCAGGGCAATGGCAGAGGTGGCCTGGAAGCCCAGCATCAGAAGAATGGGCAGCCCCAGTCATGCCTGCAGCGTGCTCTAACCCAGTTCTGTGGACCCCGCCCCAGAGGACAGAACCAGGACCCGAGGCCGGGGGCCCCCGGGAGGGGCGCGGGTCCGACCCCTGCGGCCAGAGCAGGCCTCTGAAGCCCATGGGGCTCCGTGACCCCCTGCGGAGGCGTCAGGGTGTCTGCGGCGCATACCACGACCCCCTGCGGAGGCGTCAGGGTGACCCCCTGCGGAGGCGTCAGGGTGTCTGCGGCACATACCTTTTCCAGCAGGTCTTGGTTTGTCCTGATGAGCAGCTGCTTCTCTTCCACCCATTTGGAATCCTAAGGAAAAGTACTAAATATGTTCACACTCATTGAAGCAAACAGACAGCTAAATAACAAATAAAGGGGCAGTGGGAAAGGTCACTTCGTATGAAACTTTCTATGAAAACGTCAGAGAAAAGGACAGCAGTTAGAACGATCGCATCATCCCTCAAAACCTGAAAAAGAGAACCAGCGGGTCTGTGGCGCATCCCTCCTCCACCTCTCACGTTCCTTAAAGCACAGGGAGCGCATCTGTATCACTGACAGAAAAGCACCTGTACGGCGACTGAGCTGGCCCCAACAGACCCTCCCCTGGCTTGTTCTCTGCGGCCCGCAGCCCAGCGCCCAGGCCGCACCTCAAGGGTCTGCCCACACTCAACACACCTGGAGTCATTACAGTAACACATTTCTGCTCATCCTAGACCCTCTGCCCGTGACGCCCTAACCAAGTCTCTTTGCCTGGACAAGTCTTGTCCAGGAACGTTCCAGGAGCACGAGGCGCTAAGTCTGCCTTTACACCAGCATCCTGAGTGCCTAGCATGGTGCTTGGCACACAGCTGGTGCTCAATAAACGCCAGGGGATGGATGAAGGAGTACACGAGGGAACTTTCTTCCTCCCTTCCTTCTACCCAACATTATCACCCTGCGCCATCCCTGGGTTGACACACGTGTAGGTCCCACGAGGCTGAGTCCCTGTGAGGACAGAGCCAGTTCCATTCATCTTTTTTCCTGTGGGAGGTTGTTGGCAACGTCCCTTCCATCTCTGTGCCCCTTTGCAACGTGACTCTGCAGCTCCTTCCATGGAGAGATGTATCTCTTCCTGCAACCTCGAGGCTGGGCGTGCCTGCAGCGTGCTTTGGTGACTGGGATATTAGTGAATATGACACAGGCAGAGGCGTGGCATATACTTGTGCTTTGGGGCCTGCCTTTTCTTCCTGCCCCCAGACCACCAGGTAAAGGAGCCAGGGTAGCTTCCTTAAGGATGAGAGACCATAAGAATCTGGCCAACAGCTGGCACCAATGCAAAGACAGGACAGAGAGACCACTGGGGCCATCTATCCCCAATCGATCTACCAACAATGAAGCCTCTAGAATGACCCCAGGTGAGACCAGCAGCAGAACCACCAGCTGAGCCCAACCCAAACTGCTGACCCATAAAACTGTAGCCAAATAAAATTTTTGTTATTGTAAACAACTAAGTTTGGGGGTGATTTGTTAGGCGGCGATAGCTAACTGATACATTATCCCACACACCAAGCTCAGAGCCTGGTGCAGGGCAAGGGCTCTGGTAAGTGCTCACCAAATGAATGGCCATGTGCTCTGTCCCAAACTGGCCTCTTCATTTAGTAGGAACTGAGGGCAGAGCGGGCCCACAAACAGGGCCTAGCACCCTCAGGTAGGAGGTTAACTTATTCGTAGACTGTGGTCGGGTAAGTAACAATCTGTGAGCTCAGCCTGGAAGAGGGAAGCTGAGGTCAACAGCCGGTTAGGACAGGAGTCTGAAAACAGCTTGATCTCTCACCTGGACTCCGCCCAGCTGCTGCTGAGTCTCCCCTTCCCCTATGTGTTAAGTACTATTATTAGCCCCATTTTAAAGATGAGGAACCTGAGGCACAAGAGACCACGTAACTTGCCCAAGGCTGTGCAACAGGTCAGTGGTGGGGCTGGAATGTGGTGGGTTTGCTGCAGCGTGTGCCCTGCACTGCACTCCTGCCTCCACAGAGGATTCTGGACCATGGTTACGTGACCAGCTCCCAAGGGCTGGCTGCTACCCTGTGCCCAGTCAGTCCTGCATAAATGCTGCCACAGTGAACTGCTCTGTGCAGGCTTGAGTTCCGGTTACTAGCCAGCTGCCTCCATTTGAATGTCAGTCACAACCTGAGCCCTCATCCCACTGACTGGACACCAGACTTAGTTCTAAGCCATTTGCTCCGTAGCTCTTCCTGAGCCCCCGTTAACCCTCCTGGAGCCTCTTACAACCCCTTCCCTTACACCCACCTCCCCACTCCCTGTGTCCCACCGTAGGGCCTCTAGTAGCCCATGCCAGACCTCCTCATGTTACCTCCTGCCCTGGGGTTGGGGCAGTGGTGCCACCACACACTCCACCTGCCCACACACTCCCTGGCACCCTCACAAGAGGCAGGAAGTGTGCCTGTTTAGGCTGAGGCACTGAACAGCCTCTCCTGGCCCCTGTTGAGGAGGATGTGCTAGGGATAGGCCAGTACAAGATGGCGCTGCCTCCAGTGCTGGATCCCTGAGTGACCACATGGAGCGGAGACCCTCTGCCTGCAGGAGGACATGCAGCATGTCCTTACCACAAGGACAGAAACCTTGTGGTAAGCCACTGAGAAGTCCCGGTTATCTCCTTCCACAGAGAGTTCTGACGTGGAGAGCATGGCCCACCCGTACTGACCCCTGGGTTCATGTTGCTTTTAGATGCTAACCTCTGAGAGGCTGGACCTCCACCCAGAGCCCCTCAGGGTCCCCCCACCCCAGGGGATGGGTCTGGGCCCAGGTTTTGCCTCTCGACTGTGTCCTGCTGTCAACATATGCAATGAATTCAAATTCAGAGAACTCATGCCTAACCAAATTCAGAGAAAGCGCAAACGGAGGTGACTTTAATCTGAGAAGCTCGGGGCCCAGGTCTTTATGTGGCAGTCACCGCATGGAATCCCGAGGCCGCCTCTGCCTGCCATCACTCAGAGCTAGCTGCAGGTACCAGTTCTTTTCCACAACTGAATCCTCATAGGCAATGCCAGCTTTTCTTCCAGATTCAAGTCAGAAAAGATTTTGGTAACCACTTTACTTTTGGAATTGTCTCCTATTCTTGTGCATTTGACAAACAAACAAAGAAAAAGCCAAGTCAGGATCTCATAACGTGTCTGATTTTTAAAAGCTCGGTAAAGAGGCACGTGAGCTGGGATATTCTCGCCTGGTCTCGGCTAGTGTTTTTTTCTCTTGTCTCCGCAGTGAACGATGCAGATCCACAGAATAGTCCCCTTGGCACCAAGGCCCCAGGGCCACCACCGAGGGAACAGAAATGTAAACAGCCACAGAACACATGACCGTTTCTGCTCACCTGTCCCTTCTCAACCAGTAACTTCTCCAGATCTTCGATTTTGGCCTGACACCTCAGCAGATCAGCTTGGAGCTGTTCCCGAGTCTGAAATGAAAAAGACCAGGAAGTGAGCATGTCACCCTGGATGGTGACAGGAGAGTGGAAAGGACCAGGCTGCAGGATCCAGTCCTAAGAAACGGGTCCTTTTTTAGGAGCACACGTGCAAACTGGCCTGCTTGGTTCCTCTGTCACCTACAGGTGTGACGTGTGTAAGAACTGCAAGGTCTTGAGAGGCTGTCAGTGCTACCGCCTCAGTTTAGAAATAAGTCTGCAGACTGGAGAAGGGGCCAGATTCTTCACTCACGTCAGGTCCCAGCCCAGCTGACCAAGTGCAGTGGCTGCATCATGAATGCCAGCAACACTTTCATGATTGCTTAGCCCGTCTCGTGGGCCTTTGCCACCTAGAACAAGGGCTGAATTCCAAAATACCCCAAGGACCAGGCAGCTACTATAAAGAACGAAGCCAACTGGGTGTGGGGTAATAGGGAGGGGTGGGGACTGTGGCAAACCAGAGGCACACGTCCCATCTCGGGGGAGTGCCACCCAGTGGATGCGGCCAAATGGGACTATGTGGAACGGGAAGCCCCGTTCTGCCAGGTGTTCTGAGTCCTCGAGAGAAGCCAGGAATTGGGATTTTTATGTGAAATCTCCTGACTTTTAAATGCTGCAAGTAGACGAAATTTTTAATGAAAACCACGATTCAGCCCAAACCACTTCCAGCAGTATACCTCCTCCAATCTATCGGTTACAGGTGGAACGCTACTGTAGCACTAGAAGCTTCCTTCCCCCAGCCTCACTCGCCACCTCCCATCTCACGGGGCTGTTGTGGGAATGAAACGGGGACACGCTGGGGTGAAATGTTGGCCCCAGCGGGTGTGCTCCCTGGGAGTCCCCCTCGCCTTCAGAAGGAAGGGCCAGCAGACCCTGGTCTGTGTGACTCCTGAAGGTGGGGTGATGGCCAGTGAGTGGATATTACTACAAGGCAGAGCTCAGTCCAGCACGAGGGCTGGCGTGGTCCAGACCTGCGTGTCCAGCAGAGCGCCGTGTGGGCTGGGACACCCCGACCGTCTCTGCCTGGGCTCCTTACGGACAGGCTTGAGGGCTCCTCAGCCAGGAGAGAGGGGAGTCTGTTTAACAGTGAGCCTGATTTCATCACTGAGTCTTAAATTCTGAAACCATTCTTGCCAATGGACGGCGCACACGACACGTGTGCGACGGCAGCGTTTCTTCTGCGAGTTTCACTGTCACACTGAGGATGGGCAGATAGTCCCCGTCCGGTTTGCTAAACACTGGAATGTTGCCACGGCGGAAGCTGTTAGGCGTCCCCATCCTCGCTCAGCACCCCTATGGAATCCCGATGCCGGAAAGGGCACGAGCCACCCGGCCTCTGCCCAGACGCTCGCCGCCCCGCCCGCCGCACCTACCCGGGCCTCTCGCTCGGCGTCCAGCGTCCCCCCCACCTGCTCCTGAAGGAGGGCGTAGGCTCGCTGCAGGGCCTGGTACTCCCTGGTCAGCTGGCAGAACCTCAGGTCAGCCTCTTCTCGGGTTGTAGTCTTAACGTCATGGAAAAGAAAAGCACAAGGAAGTGAGTGACTTGACGTGAACTGCGATGCCAGGGTCAAGTCAGGCAAAGCGCATGTCCAGATCTCACGACTGCTGCCAACAGTTACACAATGACCCGGTCACTGCCAGGACCTAACTGGAACTCTGGAGTGAAGGGCTCGGGGACAAGATGCCTTCTCTGCCGTCAGTGCCCTTCCCAGGAGCTCCCTGAACCCCGGGAATCACTCAGTCACGTGCAGGCGAGCAAGGGTGAGCCCGCCCCGACTGCACGACTGCACGGTGAGCATCTACGTTGTAAAGGGCGCCCCTCCCACCCAGCACGAGGAGCCCTCCTCATTCTGGGAGTTTCTCCTCAGGAAACAACCACTCAAAGAGCATCGCCGCAGTTGTGAGAAACTAGAATCCGTGTAACACCTCTCATCGGGGCCTGTTAGGTTAGAGGCACGTGCAGATCCATGAGGATCTGCTCGTGACAGAGGGTGATGTGCAACACAGTGTTTGGTGTCAAAAGATGCCTGTTACACATTCTTGGTGAAAAGAGCAAATCAAAAAGCATGTGTCTGACGTGATCACGTTTCATGGGGTTTCCTGAGTGAACCCCACCAGGTGGGGGAGGTGGGGGAAAGTGAAGCTACTCTTCCCTCCCTTGTGGCTCCAGCTCACCAGAGCCACGGTCACGGACGCGGGCGTGCACAGATGGAGAGTCAGGAAAGCGTGAGGGCGCTGAGCCACGATGAGAGGCTCCAGGTGGCTTTCACTCTGCTCTCTACCCTTCTCAGTGCTGCTTGGATCCTCTCCTACAATGATATGCCATCTTCATATACATGGGTGGTGTGTGCGTCTGTGTGCGTGTGCATGCATGTGCGTGTGTGAGCACAGGGGGACGAGGAACAGCCCGCCACTCAGCAGTTTCAATGACAAAGGGTAAGCAACAACGCAGTGGCCACGGATCTCCTGTGTGAAAGCCGTGCTGGGGAAGGAAGGGGTCCCCACGTGCTGCCAGCGCCCCCATCACCATTCTCGGAACCTGTGAAAGTGGGGACCACCTTTCCTGGACGCTGGACTGTGATCACACAGGTCCTGCAGGGTTCGTGCCTCACAGTGAGGGAGCAATGCCTGCAGCGGCCAGAGGCGGGAGGCGCCGTACAAGCATCCCCAGGGTGAGGTCCGCTTACGTCGTCCAAGTCCTCCTCGGGCGTGGCCGGAGCCCTGTCCGTCCTGTCTGTGTTGCAGGACGTCTCTGACAATGTTTCCGAGTCCACAGACTCCTCGTCAAATCCAAAAAATGTCTCCACAACATGCTTCTGTAAAAGGCAATTTGCATGACATGAGGAGGGGACTCAGAATCACCCGGATCCTCCATCCCGTCTTCCCCGGGGCAGAGGGGGCTACGATGGGCATCTGGGCCAACGGGGCATCCCAGGAGGTGGGTCGTAGGGTCTGTCCGGGATTGGCTGGGGGAGAAAGGGGGCGCCAAAGGTGGTCAGAGGGTGGAGGGTTGCCGCAGAGCGTGCTGGCCCAGCCCTGGCTCCAGGCGCATGAGCTGATGACCTTTTGCAAGTCAGCCCCTTGGCCCTTCTGAGCGCCAGCTACTTTCTCCATCGGACAGACATGGGACCACCCCCCTCACCTGTGGGCACAAAGTGAGGTCACCAAGCACCACGCCCAGGGCAGTACGAGTGAGCAGCATCCTTGCTGTACTGAGGAGGGGAGGGGAGGGGAGCCACGTGAGACGTGGTGTTCTAGACCAGGCACAGGGGAAGGTGGTGAGGCAGACTGTCCACGGGTGGACCCTGGACTCCAGCTGGACAAGTGTGGGCCCCAGGTCCTCACCAGACGTTCCCCGTGAGGCAATTTTAGTTTAACCGTCTGTCATGGAAAACTTGGAACACTTACAAAATGAGAAGGAAGAGCGTAACCGACCCACATACAGCCAATATTCAGATTCAGAGGCAATTTTAAATGCTCTGTGTGCTGGCCTCCCGGTTACCCTGCCCAGCACTTCTCCCACCCCAAATATCACAGGAGATGGGGCTTCATTCACTCATTCATTCATTCATTCATTCATTCAGCAAACACCTGACTGAGCGCCTTCTATGGGTCAGACACTAGGTTGGGCCTGGGGGCTACAACTAGACCAAAACCAGGCCTGGTCGCTACCACAAAGACCTTCTGTCCCCTGGGGCTGCAGATGTCAACTCACAATCACCAGATCAACATCCCTTGTCCAGAAACACTGGCGCTTTTCTTCCCCAAAATAGCCTCAAAGAAGGATTTTCATTTGTTTTTACAATCAATGAATACTCTTGACCATGAAGAAAGAACTATAACTAAATCCAGAGCCAAGCCCAGGCTCCTACCCATTCATCTGAACCGGCTCCTCCCAGATCCCCCTCCCCGCCCGCCCCCCCCCCCCCCCGCAACACACAGAGGGAGGGGTCAGGGCGCTCCCCACATGCGCAGGGCGCCTCCCACTCTGTTGGGGCTAATGCTTGTGTACAATCTCATGTGCCCAGATGTAAGAAAAATGTGGTTGGTACCACAATCAATAACGTGATTAGGAAATAATTCAGAATCGGGAAGGGAGAAGAAGGGGCTCCTTTGTCATCTCGTGCGGTTAGTGTCTCTCAAGAGGCTGTGCTGGAGGCACCTGACCACCGCTGTCACCCACAATGGCTTTGCATTTGGCGTTCGTGTTTCTGCAAACTGCTTTCACCCTGCGCTCCTTTTTGTTTATTTAATACAGGAGGGGCAGGTACTGCCCCGTGAACTCCCAAATAATCTCCTCAACAGCTCCATGGCTGGCCAGTGGGCAACCCCAAACCAATTGTTCCCACAGTCTAACGTGCTTGTCACCGGCAGCTCCATACTTTTAGTTCCTCAGGCCAAAAACCTAGGTTCCCCGCCCCGCCCCGCCCCCCATGTTCCACGCCTCTGGGAGAAATCCTGTTGGCTCCATCTTCAGCCCGGAATCCAATCCTCCAGGAACCAGCGCCTCCCTCCTGGCTCAAGCCACCATCGTCTCTCACCGAAATTTAGAAAACTGCCTCCTACTGTCCTTCCGGCTCCTGCCTTTGTCCCAAACCCTGGTGGTCAGATGAACTATTTTGAAACAAGAGTCAGGTCGCGTTGGTCCTTTGCTCAAAGCCCACCGGCTCTGCACCATACCTCAGTAAAAGTCAATCCACACTGCAGTCCACAGGCCCTGCAGGACCTGCCTCCTACTCTGCTCTGGCCTCATGCCCTTCACCACTGGGCTCCAGCCACACTGCCAAGCACACCCCTGCACCTTCCACATGCCTGCCACAGGGCCTTTGCACTGCCTAGATGCTTTTCACCAGAATGAACAAGGCTCTCTCCCTCCCTTCCCTCAAGTCTTTGCACAAATGTAACATTAAAAAAGACCTCCCTGACCACCACATCAAAGTCCTGACTAACCTATCCCCACCCCAACCTCCGTTCTCCTTCCTTTATTTTTCTCCATAGTGCTCACCGCTACCTAACATAAGACATATTTTGCTTATGTGTCTATTAGCTGTCTTTCTCCTCTAGAATATAGGCCCTATGAGGAGAGGGATTTTGCTCCATGAGAGCAAGGGTTTGGGCTCTTCTCTTCCTCACTGTAGCCCAGGACCTGACACACTCAAGAAATATCGGTTGTTCAATGAGTATTTGCAATGAACTCAATGCCAAACAAACCTGTTTACCCACAAATAGTGTCGGGTTTGCACGTGACCTCCCTTCCCTCATTCATACAGCCAGCATCAGCTGGGCCTCCACCTGACTGTGCACCCCAGGTGAGTCCACCAGGTAGGAATGTGAGGCCCTATTAGGCTCCTTTCTGAGTGGAGGTTGGAGGAGACAATCCTACACTCAAATCCCCCCTGCCCCTGGGTTGGGAAACCCCACCTGAGTTCAAGTGTCAATGATGTTCCAGATGTTCCATCTCCAGGGAGCTGTGGCTATGACATCTGATGGCAGAAGCATTTACGGCGCTCAGCTCCTCTGCACACACGCAGTTCACCCGAGCCTCAGGCTCCTTATTTTTCTGGGCAGCCACTCAGCTGACCTCATTTCTTGTAAACACTGCTAATTGCTAGGCCTCTGGGGACAGGCCTGTTGTGCTGAGTGGCAGCGAGCTGTGATGCGGGGAGGGCCCTGCCTGGCACACCGATGGAGCCCCAGGAAACATCAAGCTCACAGTCTCCGCACGACCAGGACGCAAGGCTGAGTGGTGGTCACTCACTGCAGGCGTCGTGGGCCATGCTGGGAGGTGATGACTCAGTGTTCCATTACCTAGGACAACCCGCTTTTTGAACACTTGCGGGACTGCGAGTTAAGTACTCAAGTACTGAGCCCTAGTACAGTGTATTAACTACAGACGCCGCAGCCGCGCATTTAAAGCAGACCTGCCCAGACTCAAGGGGAGCCCCCGAAGTATCATGTGGCCCCAGAGGCCAAGAACCCTAGGACGCATGCTGCAGTGAGGGAAGGAGGAAGCGGCTCTGAGAGTGGGGATCAAACACAAAAGGACATTCAAATTATACCCCCACAATCAGAAAGGAGACGAATCCGCAAATACACAGCACAGACAATTTCCAGGGCAGCAGTGAGCTGACCATGACCTGCCCCCCACCTTGTCTAACTTATGGGTGAGGTTAGTTTGTTTCCTCTGAGGGTTAGTTTTTTTAAGTGACTGTATTATATGGGAAGCCAGAATGTACTATGTATATTTATGCCTTTATTAATAAAACAACAAGATAGAAAAAGACATTTTAATGTTTCAAGTGAAAATCTGGTGGCTGTCTTCTTGGAGACTAAGCAACACTGCCTTCCACTGCATTTTCCTATACACAAAATAACACACCAGCCTCCAAGGAATGAGAGGAAAATCACCTGCAAATACTGTTTCCTCAAATGCTCGGCTCATAATGGGCTTTTAAAAAGTCAAGCATGAAAGAAACCATCGATTTTTTGGAGCCTCCATTGTTCAAAAATTCTCTGGGAATTTCTTATGAAAAGACACTTCAGGAGCATAAAATTTCCATTCCAAGTGCATTTTCTGTATAAAAGGGGCGCACTCCTCCAGACTTCTATTTTCTTTACTACCAAACTCTTGCCTTGCTGACACCTTTTTACTAACTAATCCAAATGCTTGAAATGCAGTTTGGGCAAAAAATGACAGAAAAATAAACATTTCTTCTCCATTTATGTGCTGAATAGACGCTCATTCTTAGCAGATCACATGGGATGGAGAGGAAAAGGCGAGGCACCCCCCAAATAAACAACCCTTCAACTGACTCCAGCCTCTCTCAGCCTCCTCTCTCCTCATCTGTGTCATTCCCAACAATCGTGGTCACAGGAAGGAGCTCCCCGATCATAGCCACTTACTTTCACATGGCCACAACCTATCCCCCAAAGCTGGCCACTCACCGTCATGCTTATAGGTCATCTCCTGGCAGCCAGAAAAGTAGAGGCACACCAGGGCGCAGAGACAGAGGAAAAAGGAGAAGTACAGCACAAAGAGGATATACTCCATGGTGGGGAGGGGCTGCAGGACCCACTAGCCGTGTGTGTCGAGGGAGCCGAAAGCCATATCATTGCCATCAATTTCTAGGTCTCTCTCAAGTCCTAGGAGGAAGCACCGATTCTTCCCCAGAGCATTCTCCTTCCCTCGACCACACAAGCCCACCGTCTTCCTTCTCTGCTGCAGAGCTCTGAGAATGAAGATACTCCGGAAGATGCACCTTTATTAAAAGGGATGCCAGCTCTGGGGCAGATCCGTGGGCTGAGAGGAGCCGGTTTCCAGGGGCCGGGCCTGGGCATGTCAGTCCCAGAGGACGGCCTCCAGTCTGGCTTATTCTCTGGGGGCTTTCCTCGCAGACCCCAGGTTCCCTGAGCTGCCCTGCTGTCGGGGCCATTCCATGGGCCCGGGTCCCTGGATGATCACAAGGGCCCCCGGGAACAGCGCTAGCAACCATGAAGCTGAGAGAGGCTTCTTCACGACCAGAGCCCAAAACGGGGAGGCTTGGGGAATTTCTCTATTGATCCCCGTCCACCCTGTACACGCCCCAGACTAGTTAAACTCATGGGTTCTCAGCAATTCTTCTGTAAGTATTTGTTTTTATCATTTATATGAACCGAAAGAAACCATCATCCAACAGAAAAACTGCAACTAGAGAGGTCTTCAGTTTCCCGCCCGTGTGGCACCTACGAGGGCCTTGTGTTTCTTGCAGAAGCTTCTCTAAGCATAAGATCAAAAGAAAAAAACCCTCCTAATGGAGGGTTTTAAAAAGGGCATATTTTACCATTAAAAAGTAAAACTTCTGTAATTTGAAAGGTAGTAAAGCAACATTAAAAGGTAGTAAAGCAACATTATTTCACAAAAGAAAAAATATACATAGCCAAGTTCATATATATTTTAACTCCAATAATGTTTGATACTCTCCTCCTTTCAGAGTAGCCATGATATGAGCTACGTAACCATGTCATACTACGCAACTTAGTGCTAAGTCTTTAAGTCATCCTTCCAAATGAGCTGCCACCCAGGCAGAGTTGGGACTGGTTCAGGCATGGGCCTGTGACCAGGCTGAGCTAAGGAGCACCAGCTCTGGGACTTTTGCTGGAACCACTAAGGAGAGACACCCTCTGACCACAAAGGTTGCTAGACAGGTATAATGCCAGCCTGAAGCTGCTAAAGCTGTTTGGGCCACCACATGGGAGAGCCTGCTTGAGAAAGAGGCCAGCCCAGAGGAAAGTACATTTGAAAGATGGAGATAGACAGGTACCTGGCAATATCGTGTGAACATCTGGATCCAGCCATGCCTGAAACCAGTCTAAACTTCTCAGTTATACAAATTTTTTTCTTTGTTTAAATGACTTTGAGTTTTTGACGCTAGCAACAGAAAAAATCTTGGCTAATGGGGAAGAGGGAGATAATCCTAGAAATCAAGTCATCCGCAAACTGTTGAGTTTTGCGATAAGCCTAAAGGCTGATTTCTCTCTGAGCTGCTCTACACCTGAACCCTCAAGAAAAATGAAAGACAACCTTTGCCTTGCAAGCAGATTCCTGGCTCTGTGGACACCATGACACATGTCCATGACACATGTCCAACCTCCTGGACCTACTTAGACCCACCTTTGCTGGAAGCTCCTCAAGAGCGGAGGCACCCCTCTGCACCCATCACCTGACGCTGTGCTGTGCCCAAGGCAGATGCTCCACGGATGATGGAGCAATGGCGAGAGAGATGGGGGGAGGGGAAGGGCTGAGAGCTGCACCACCTTGGCCTTCACCACCTAGCCCACTGAAGACATGAGCCACCATAGGCCTTGGGCAGGAGGCAAGCACCCAGAAGAAATGGGGAACCAGTGGAGGGTTTCTAAGAAGAAGGTGGCAGGGTCAGACTTGTGCCATAAAAAGATCGTTCTGAACAGCTCTTGGGGGAGGAAGATGCTGGAAGCAGGGGAGCAGCCAGGGAGCTGTGGCAATAACCCCAGGACAGCAGATGAGGGCCCAAAGGAAGATGGTGGAGACAGATGAGGAAGCAGAGGCCTAGAGAGGAGGGTCTGGAATCAGGGAGCTTTGCCTCAAGCCCCTCAGCACTGGGTCTGGGATCCCCTCCTAACACCAGGCAGGAGGCCAGGAGCTGCAGACCCGCCTTTCAGTTGGCTCCTCTCCGAAGACTGAGGCTCACCCCCATGCTCACTCCCCGTGTTGGGGTTTCCTGCCCTGCTAGAATACATTGCCTAGAACCACCATCACCTCCTATCTATTCCAAAGTCTTCGGGTATGGCCTGGATGTCCCCATGGGCGTTGCTATGCGGGATGAGGTGCCCTGGGCAGGCTCTGCAGCCAGGTCAGGCCCGCAGCTCTGCTTTTTCTCCCCCCTCCATTGCCCAGCAACCTGCAATGCTGCCCCAGGTCGGGTGACAGGGGTGCTGCCCAGCCTGGAAGGGACAAGCCTTTGTCCCGTCCAGGGAAGGAAACACCCAGCGAAAGCCCTCGGCTGCACGTTGCCACGTGGGGAGCCTCACAGACCAGCAGGGCTGAAAGGAAGTATAGCTCACTTAGTCCATGTGATCGAGCCCCACTGTGTGGGCCGGGTGCTGTGCTGGGAGCTGCTCATAACTGGATGAACGAGGCAGGATCCAGCCCTCTCCACACTCAAAGGCTGATGACAGAGCCATGGGGAAGGGTTGTACAGGAACAAAGTCAAGTGGAAACAACCAGAAAGGGGAAAAAAGATTCCTTTGGCTACTTAAAAATGGGAAATGTATTCACGTGATGGAAAGTGCCTGGCATCCAGCTAGGCTAAAGTGTGGCACCCTGGCTTCTGTGCCAGAGCAGCTGCTGGGACCCTGGTCCTTCCCTCCACAAGGCCGCAGGCTTGGTCTTGGAGGCACAAGGTCAAGTTTGGATAGGCCCTAGGTGTCCTATCAGAATGGATGCAGGAGCCACTGACCAGAAGTGACGTATCAGAAGCTCCCCAGGTGTGAACTGTGTCCTGGTGACAGCAGACCCCTGGTCCATTTGGGAGAAGGGACCACAGAACAGATGCTTGAACCCAAGGAAGGGCCTATTCTCAGGTGGTGCTTTGATGTTTCCCAACCTCCCCTCAAAGGATGGCTGCTGTCTACAGGGCATCGAGATGTCACCTCACTGCTACCTGAGACTGTCTCTATCTAAAAGATGGTGACGTGAATTAGAGTGGGGGGGAGGGGAGGGGCAGGGCCTGGGAACCTGCATCTAAAAGGCCCTCCAAAAGAAAGCTACTGATTTAAGATGAAGGGAGAAAGAGAATTTATAATTTACTGATCCCTGACGACACAACAGGCATGGAGCCAGAAGCTACCTTTAATCTCATGGGTGTGATGTTCATTGTAAGAACCAGGAAACCGAGGTTCCCAGAGTTCAAGGCCACACAGCTAGGAGCCGGTGTGACCCCCACGCTGTTCCAGGCTACGGTTTCTGAGCCTCATCCAAGATCCCAGCCCCCCTTTCAAGGTGCGTGAGCAAACTGTACTAATTTTAGCCATTCTTCACGCACCCAGCTCTCTCCTAAGACACAGCTCTCTGCTGCCAGGCCGCACGAGCTGACCCCCTACCACCCGCCACTCCATGGCGGGGCTCTGATTCCAGTTAGGCCCTGATCAGACCTTCTGCAGAGCAAATCCCCCTCCCTGGCTAGGGCCCGAGGAACCGCTCAGGGTCATTCTCCTGCAACCTCCACCCGGGGCTGAACTAGCAGGGTCCCCGGGCAGGGACAGCCAACACCAGTCTTGTCCCCAGAAGACCCATGAGACAGGTCAGCAGCCCTCGGGGACAGGATGGCCCCCTGGAAGATGAGGGCTGGCATCACTGCTCTGCCCTCAGCACTTCTGCAGCAACTGGGCTGTGGGTGTGGAATTAGAGGAGCCCCTTCGGGGGAACTGCAGAGTCCAGGGAGGCTTGCAACAGCCAGAGAGCAGGGATGGCTGTCAGACTTCCAGAAAATTCTGGAAACTTCAATGCGCTCACCATGACACTGTGTCATGCAAGGACCCGGACAAAGCGGTAAAGTGCGTGGATGCATAAGGGACAGAGTGCGATGGAGGCATTTAAGGAGAGAAAAGAAAGTACTGAATCCCTGCGGCCTGTGGAGAGGAGGAAGGGAAGTTGCCCAGCTTGAGAGGCAGCCCTGCAGAATTAAAAACCTAACCGGGTCCCCGATGGACCCAGATAACATCCCATCCAGCCCCGACAAGCTGGGATTGAGCAGTAGCATAAGGGAAACAGCTGTACACTGAACCTTGAGAAAAAGAAAGATGCTGGTGGGTCATAGTAAGTGGGAAAGACCCTGAATCAGGTCAGGAAATTTCCCACAGAAGTTCCCAAACTCCACCTTCCAGTGGCATAAAACTATTGCAATTACAGTGACCAAACATCCCCATCCTGAGAAGACCCAGTGTCAGGCAAATGTATCATTCCAGTAAAAGCAATTTGTTTATTGAGTCAACAGCTATTTAGGGCCACCCACTCTGTGCCAGGCAGTGACCAGGACGTGGTGAGCAGGACACAGGTGCTGCCCTCCTTGCCGGCTGTACATGCAAGCCTAGCAAATCCCAAGCCCATTCTAGGCCTCTGTAAAGTTCCTTCCCATAGACACATTCAGAAACAGGAAAAGGGGAAACATAATCTTCTCTTATTCCAGGCATTCTGATAAGGTTTGAAAAATATAGTTACGGCTCCAAAGTGGGTTTCCTGAAAACCTTTCTGGGATATATGAGCCCGCAGCACATCCAGTTCGTGCAACAAACTGAACACCTTTAGATTGTTGCTTTTTAAACATATGTCCTGTGGTGAAAATGGCATTGGTGTACATTACTGGCAACTGTGCAAAATGACGCAACCCTTCTATAAAGCAGGGGTTGGGGGCTGGGGGCGAATGTTCTTGACTGAAGCCTTCACACCCTCTGACCCACGTTTTGACTTCTGGGAATCTACCCACGGGAACGATCCAGACTATGGACACAGTTTTCTGGACAAAAAGAGTTCGCTGTGGCGACATTTACAGAAGAAGGAAGTCCAGGAAGACAGAAAGGGTGGTCACCCAATGAGATGTTCAGCACTCAGGGAATCCAGCAGAACTGGCCCGTGAAGAGTGGTCTGCTCAGCATAGACACATTTATTGCAGCATTATTCACAACCGTGAGGAGCTGGAAGCAAACATGCCCGGCAGACACAGGACAGTAAACAGATCTATAGCCCATCCACTCCATGGATTATGTAGCCATGAACATTCACATTTATGATGACAGCATCATAACATGGATAAATGCTTTATAGCATAGTAGTAAGTAAACACCCAGGGTACAAAAGTGTATTCTACAATTACAGTTACATTATTTATTTATTTTTTTTGTGGTATATGGGCCTCTCACTGTTGTGGCCTCTCCCATTGCGGAGCACAGGCTCCGGACACGCAGGCTCAACGGCCATAGCTCACGGGCCCAGCCGCTCCGCGGCACGTGGGATCCTCCCGGACCAGGGCACTAACCCGTGTCCCCTGCATCGGCAGGCGGACTCTCAACCACTGCGCCACCAGGGAAGCCCTACAGTTACATTATTTAAAAAAATGGAAGCAGAATGAGGATGGGGGGAGCGGAGATTGTGTTAAAATGCCAACATTGATTGCACTGGGGAGGTACCGCTGTGATGGACCCCTTGTCTCCCAGATAGTCTACAATGTGGTTATACTACTTCCATAATAAAATATATATATTTAAAAATAACCAAGTTCTGCTGAACCACTTCCCTTTCCTGAGTTTCTAATGTCAGTGCATAGAGATTTGTATCTCATTCAACTTCACTTGGTGGCACGAGCTTGGGCCTTGGAGCCCAAGACTTGAGGCTGAAGGTCAGCCTTGTCAATTACTTTACCTCTTTGACTCATTTCTAAATTTTATATCTATATACTTCCTGTAACTTTAAAATGAAAAAAAATAACACCAGTCTCACAGGGTTGCTATGAAGATTAAATGAGATGGTATAAATAACCACTTATGCATGTGTCCAAATTCGGTCCACAGATATATTTTATTTGGCCCACAGAGTATACTATAAACAATTTGCACCAATATTTACAACCCTTAGATTTTACATAAAGGTGTTATGGGTTGAACTGAGTCCCCCAAAAAAGATATGTTAAAGTCCTAACCCCCCAGTACTTCAGAATGTGACTTCAATTGGAAATAAGGTCATTGCAATAATATGAGGGCACACTGTAGTGGCGTGGACCCCTATGTGACTGGTGTCCCTATAAGAAGATAGCCACGTGATACAGAGACATACAGGGAAAATGGCACGTGACAACAAAAGTAGAGATTGTGGTTATGCAGCTTTTAGACAAGGAAAGCCAAAGATTGCCAGTAAATCACCAGAAGCTAAGACGAGGCAAGGAAGGATTCCCCTACAGGTTTCAGAGGGAGCACGGCACTAACACCTTGATTTTAGACTTTTAGACTCCAGAACCTTGAGATAACACATTTCTGTTGTTCTAAGCTACCCAGTTTGTGGTACTTTGTTACAAAAGCCCTAGGAAACTAATGCATAAGGAGTCCCACTTCTCTTGAATGACTGGAATATCTGATACCACCTGGCTCACTTTCTTATAGCAGCTGATAGTCTGGGCCCAGTTTTCCACAGTCCCCACCACTCCCTATTGTCACCCTGACACGAAAGCCATATATCTGTGATCATTCAGTAAGACATCTGCACTGCTGTTTTCTTTATAGGAGAGAAATATTTCTCTACAACCATATCTCTACCCAAAGATAAACCATGAGGGGCATCTGGTTCAATAAAAAGGAGAACAGGCCCACAGCTTCATGGAAGTGAAAAATGTTTACAGGTATTAATGCAAACTAAGTCCTTTTTAAATACCAATTTGTTCTTTTACTTTCCAGCTTGGTCCCTGTGGGCATCCGAGTTTTCCAAACCCAGCTCTGCTCTCTTCACTGGACGTTTGGACACCATCTCTATAAAATGGGCAAAACCACATTTTCCAAAAAGAACGCATCCTGTATCATTCCAAAAAAGCCCGAAGCTCCTGATTTTTCAAAACAGGATATAGATGTTATAAACCAAGACTAAGTGTCTTTTAAATCCTTCAAAAGGTCTAAGTATTTAAGTTTTTAATTTGGGGTGTGCATCCCCTGAGACCTAAATACAGAATTCATCTGTAAATTTTCCATGAATAAATTACAGTAAGCAGCCCCATGTTGCTTTCAGAGGTAGTTATAACAGGTTTTTCACCATCGAATATGCAGAGATGTGAGTGTGTCTGCCTTTAGGGCTCCTCTATGGATTGCTCGCTTCTCCCCCTATGCCTGGACCATCCGCCCTGCAGACGCTGGCATGGAGCCAAAGCAGGGCAGCTGCGCCCTTGCACGCTCACCTTGGGTGGCTTCAGGCCCTTCCCACGATGTCTTCTGGAGCGCAAGAGCCGTTCTCTCTCCTAGAAGGAAACACAACTGTTGGGATTTTCAGCCAGCCTCACATCACATCCACCAACCCAGCTGACTTCAGAGGGCATAACTTACAATGCTGCTGTGCCTACCTGTCTGCACCAGGCCTGGGTCAGTCCAGGTTCTGAGCACCCAAGGCATGGCTGCTTCTCAGAACTGACAGCTACAGAGCCATGCCGTTAACTGGACATGGACCATCCCAGAAAAAATGCCAAGATTTGCCAATCTTGTAAAACTCCAGCCTGTCTGTCTCTGGGCCTGTAAGCTATAAAACTTTAGGCAGTGTTGACTAGACATCAGCTGTCAGTGATCCCAGCAGAAAATAAAAAAGCTTGCAGCTTTGATCTCAGATAGAGCTGGGGCCAAGTCCCCATGGGGCCTCCTCCTGGTCAGGTGACACACCTCATTTCTCTGACTCTCAGGTTCTTCCTTTGCTATATGGACTGGAACACGCCCTTCAGAGACTGTGGGTACCTGTGGTTCTTGTCAGTAGAAATGGTACCCATCGAGTAGTAGCAGGAGTAGCAGCATTCTGCCCCAGATAAAACCAGTAAATTCTCTCCTTCCTAATCAAATGTTCCTATTCTCTTTGGCTGCCAGGAAACCCAGAGACAAATCTGGTGCTTGGCCACAGCCCATATGGTCCACCCATGTGTCCCTGCTGATCTTAACTGATGCTGCTATCTTCATTTTCTCTAGTCTTATCTGTTAATCTTCCTCTTTCAACTCTATCATTGTTTTGTTGAGTGTGTTTTTTTCATCTTATGTGGCATAAAGACTTTCGTGTAATGAAGCAAAGATGAATGGAAGGATAAATGATTAGATGATGGTTGGAATGAAGGTGGGATGGAGGGAAGAAGGGATGGGTGGAGGAAGGGGACGATGGGAAGATGGATGGAGGGATGGGAGGGAGGATGGATGGGTGAGTGGAAGGAGAGAAGGAAGGAGTAGAGATAGAGAGATAGGAAAGCAAAATGAATTGGACAATTACAGTCAAAGCCTTTTCTATAATTTTGATCACTGGCTTTTCTACTTTTTGAAGATCCACTAACGGAAGCATCACATACCCCCTTGGGCAAGCAGAACACACTTTGCTTCTAAGATGCAACTAAAGCTCACTATAGATGCTCCCTTCCTGGTTCCTAAGCTCCTTCCACAAAGAGGTGCAGAATTCTCTGGGTGTAACACTCCACCTACTTAAGACATACAACCCCCTTAATGATGCCCCGCACACACACACACACACACACACACACACACACACACACACAGTCTTAACAAGTCCTTCAAATTCTGCTCTGATCACAAGGTTCCAGTTTTCAAGTTCACAGTCTGCAACAACTAGGCTAGAAGAAAAGAAAATAGATTTCTTGGGGACAGATCATGCCCACTCTGTAGAGGCCAGAAGGCTCTTTTTAAAAAACTGATGCTGCTTCTCAATGGCAGCAAACTAGGGATAAGATTTGAGAAAAAGAGTAGCCATGAAAACCGCTCCCAGATACCAGTGATGTCATATAAACAAGTGGAGGCTGCTTTCTGGAAGAACAAAGGGGGAAGGTGCCCATCATCAGGAGGAGCTCTGTGAGATCCCACCCTGCCAGCAGCATCGCCCTGCAGCCCTGCTGCCATTCCCGGGGCCTGGGTCTCATGCGCCCCACGGAGGGCTGTCGCTCACGCTCATGCAGACATACCAGCGAGAGATCGTCGATGACATGCTGCTGCTCCAGCACCTGCAGGCGCAGGAACTCGATTTCCTGCTCGTCCCTCGTCAAACTGAGGTCATTCAAGGAAGTGTGCCTCTTCAGGGACGCCTGTGCCGACAGCTTCTCTTTCTGCAGCCAAGGGAAGAGAGGGCACTGCAGGGCCACTCATCCACAACACTTGATAGGAAGCCACCGTGCGCGTCAGGGCATGGAGTGTGGGCTTGGGGATATGGGATGGAAGAATGGAGGGAGGGATGAGAGCCCCCAGGTCGTCAAGCTGGAGGAGTGGACAGCTGCAGACCAGAGTCAGGCCCGAGGTGTGGCTGACTGTGCCCGACGCTGACAGGAAGGGCTGGGTGGGCACTGGGGTGGGGAGAGGTGGGTGTCTGCACCAAGCCTGGAAAGCTTGGTCGCTGGGGAAAGAGAGCACGGAACACATGGTAACGACACACACTCACACCTGGACCTGCCAGGGCGTGGGAGAAGGGTGTTCTGTCTCCCGGAGCCTCAGTCTTCTCAGCTGTAAAATGGGCATGACTGACACTAGTTTAGACAATGAACCTCAGAGTATTCCTTAAACCATCAACTGCAAGACACCACCCTGACCACAAAGACCAGTCATTCTTGTTGGAGCAAATAAAAGGCCCAAATTCAAAGCACTCAGAGCAAAATTGTAATCATTCACGTACTGAGCTTCGTCAGTGCACCGGGTTTTCTGTGAGAATGTTTTACGCCATCACTCATCCTCTCCTTAAACCCACAGCACTGATATTTTCCTTCCCAGTTCACAGATGAGGAAGCTGAGAGAATGAGGGCTGGGTCTAAGGACCCTGGGTGGAGACCCACTGTCTGACTGCCCCGGGCTCTCTGTCAGGCACAGATGCCCACAGTGCTGTGAACTGTGGAGAACAGAGGCAGGAGGGACGGGTGCAGACTGAGACCGCTCGGCAGGCTTCCTGGGGAAGGTGGGTAGGAGGTGGCCCCAGGGAACGTGTACGGCGAGGGCCAGGAGCTGGAGGAGCCCGGGCAGAGACAAGGCCTCCGAGACGATGACTTACCATCTCCACGTTTTCCCGCGTGAGATTCTTGATCTTCTCCTCCATCCTCTGGATGCTCTGCAGCAAGTCCTCGTTCTTCTTGTTCATTCGCTTGTTCTTCTCCACCAGGGGCTTCAGCTGGACCTCGGTCTCACGGGAGCGTTTCAGCTGCGGCCAGACAGAGAGGGCAGCGGCTGTAAGAGCCCAACCTCAGAGGCCAGTGGAGATGCCCCCTGGCCTGGAGCTGCCGCTGCTTGGGACCACATCTCCTGGGTGGTGCAAACACCACGAAGAGCCCACAGACACCTGGCTTCCAAATGCAGGCTCCCACCTGAGCCTGAGAGGGCCTCGGGCAGGGCAACAGGAGGGGGTGCAGCCCAACACGGAGGCCCAGAGACCTCCCTCAGGTCGTCCCCGCTGGCAAGCGGCCTGAGCCTCTTCCACACTTCCTTTACCTCCGGGCATAACCCCCAGAGGTCATGGGTCACATGCATAAAGGTCATTCCAGCTACCTGGCTCCTCCTGGCCACCATTCCTCTCCAGGTAGAGACCTAGCCGAAAGCTCAACACTTTTCAGACAACAGACGATCCCTTGGCCCTGCTCAATGTCAGCCTCAATGCTCAGGGCTCCATCCAGCCCTGGAGCCATGCCCTGAGTCCTCTGAGCACAGTCCCTATGACTGACGAGGTGTCCTTCCAGTCTCTCTCATCCCATCAGCATCTGAGGAGCCCCTCTTGGGCCCGGGCCCTGTGCTGGGAGCTGGGTCAAAGGGATGACATGATGGGGTGACCGTCCAACAGACGGGAGAAGAGGACAAAGACGGTAACAGAGGTAAGAACACAGTGAGACAGGCGCCGGTGGACACGCCAGGCCGGGGAACCACACATCCAGGGGTTCAGAACGGACAAGAAGACGGCACGTCGCTGAGTGCAGCGGGAGCAAGGAGTCTGGGGGATGGGCAGAGCAGGGGCGGGCATGGTGAGGTCTGATTTAGGGAGCTGAGAGCTCTGCCATTTGTTTCCACCTGCAGCCACACTCCTGCCGCCCCCAGGGCTTTGAGGCAGGAGCACTCTGTGGTCAGGAATGCCTTCTAGAACAATCCATCACTCTGACTGCTGTGTGGAGGCCAGTCCAGCGAGACAGAGACATGAGAGATGACAGGCGAGGGGGAGGGGGAGCTGGGACTGGGAGGCTGCTCCATTAGAGGCGCCCACTCTTTTCCCTTCTGAGTACAGTGTCCTCCGTGACATACACTAGCTGCACGACCATGGCCGAGTTTTCAGCCTCAGTTCCCTCTTCTATAAGATGGGAATGATGGTAGTATCTGCCTCAGAGACTTGTTATGAGAACTAAATGCATAGTGAGAGTCTTCGCAGGGTCATTTTAATGGATGAAAAATATAAACAATTTAAAATATTTACCAGTATCACGACAATCACAAGAACCACTGCATCTATCAAGTACTCGCCATGTGTCCAAAACGATGTTCGGACCTTCCAGGCATCCCCTCTCATTTAGCCCTCACCACCACCCTAGGAGGGGGCCCATCCCCATCCCCATTCCACAGACAAAGAACCTGGTTACAAAGAGGTGGGGTGATGTACCACATAGAAAGTGCCAGGACCAAGAACCAAACACAAGGGACTGACTGCACACCCCTGCTTTTGGTTACCAGGCTGTGAAAGTTAAGATAAAACACTGATGGTAGCCATTAAAGTATAACATGTACCTTGACTCATACATTGTACCTCTAGAAATCTATCCTGCAGAAATAAAGGTTCAAGTCGGTAAAGACAGAAATGTATCTTCTGTGAGGCACTGTTTACAACAGCAAGGAAACGCGCAACGGCCTAAATCTTCACCAGGAGAGGAATGGTTGAATAAACCATGGTGTGTCTACACAACAGAGTATGATGCAGCGTTACAAAGACAAAGGTGGATCTCACGCATTGCTGGGGAGCACTGTAATTGACACAGCAAGTGAAAAAAGCAAGTTGCAGAACAATATTACACAGGGAAAATGTCCCGTTTGTAACCACAAAACAATAAAAAAAAGGCTCTTCGTGGGTGTCAAAATATTTGCATAAGCGTTAAAAACATGTGAGAATCACCTCGAACTGTTAACAGAAGTTACCTCATGATTTTAAGATCCCAGTGCTGGCCAGCTTATTGATTCTTACTTTAAACACTTCAGAAGGTTTGCATTGTTTCAAGCAAGATATTTTTTTTTCTAATCCACTTAGTAAACTATTTTGCCTCTCATGAGGGATTTTTTTTTTAAGCTCATGAATATTTAAATGAAAAGTGGAGACATAATATTAGATGTACAGTCTGATGAAAACTATATAAAAATATGCCTTTAAAAATACTGGAAGGAAATGAATTTATTCTGATCCTGTTAAAATTGTGAAGAGGTGACACTTCTTAACAATTTTCATCTCCCATGTTTTTCAAATATACGGATACACTTACTTTCATAATAAAATTTAGAATAAAGAGAAATATTACGAGACACTTGTCAAGACATTTGTACGTGTTGACTACCACTACATAAAAATAAGGTTAATTGTTTATCCAGCAAACTTAAACATATTCAAGAAATTGCTATTCTTACTAGAGATTTATTTTTTTTAACCAGAAGTTCACATTCACTACTTTTAAAGTTAGAAATATGTGAACTTTTATGCAAAAGAAAGTAAATAGATAAGCAAAAAATAAAAATTATCCATAATCGCACCACCTAAAACAACTTCCAAAATCCAGGATGATGACAATGTATTTTTGTTCTGTAGACTGCTTTTATCATTTAATTCATTGTGAACAAATTTCTATGGCAAATAAATGTGACCTATAACATCATTCTTAATGACTGCACGCAACTCACTGCATAAATATTCCATAATTATTTTGATCAATACTTCGGTGGGGCTTGGTTTTGTTTTGGTTTGGTTTCGGTTGCTACTTTAAACAACACTGCAATGAAAGCCCTCTCCACACCCCTCACTGAACTTCTCTGATTGTCAGCTCAGGATAAATTCCTACAGAATCAAGGGCACTAACAGGTTTCCTCAACAAGTGACTGTTAGATTTTTAATCAGGAAGAAAGGAGAAGGAAAGTAGAGAAAACCAGATGGCCTGTGCGTTAACTTCCTGTTTAGGGCGTGGTTTGTGGCCCCAGGGCTGCTTTCCTGCATCCCAAGGCGCCATCTGCCTCTTGGGGGCTGATTACCAGTTCATTCCTCTCGTCTGCCAAGAGGGTATTTCTGTCTTCCAGCTTCCGTATCACCGAATTCAGTTCAGCAATTTTTAGCTGAAATCGCCGCACATCTCGCTCGTCCATATGCTGATCCTAAAAAAGAAGCAAGATACAAACAGCTTTGAAAAAGCTTAACTGAGTCAAAGCGCTCTGTGGACCCTTTGTGGAAAACTCTGAGGGCAAAGGTGAGCTCCTCACTAGGAGGACCATGCGCCATGCTGGGGCTCCCCCAAATCAAGCAACATGTGGAAAGACTTCATCTCAAAGGCAACAAGACCTCAAACCCTCCAGAGGCTCCCTGACATCTGAACGTGGTATCTGGGGACCTTCCCGTCCCAACCCCTGCCCGCCAAGCATCTCTGACAAAGGCACAGTCACAGAGTTCCAGGACGCTCCTCAAGGGCAGGCACTGTGCCCACCTCACTCACCACTGAGACGCCAGCACCTCACGTGGTGTCTGCACACAGCACACTCAACAGACACTTGAGTATTTAGTGAATGAATGAATGAGGGAATGAATGAATGAATGCAGCTTTCGCGTCCTCTGTGCCTGATAAGTACCAAGCTGTGGCCCCAGGTGCCCTCTCTGCTGGCTGAGCTCTCCTCATGGGCAGAGCTCTGCCTTTAAGTCATGTCCTGATCTGACTGGGTCCCTTTCTGAGCTCTCACTGTATACTCGGCACTCATGTTTTCATTTCTTTTCAACTGAGCTCCACGTTTGGGGAGGAAGGGGTAAGGGAGGGAAGGAAGGACGCACAGATGGATGGGAGGGAAGGGGGAGGGGTGGGGGAAAGGCAGGCAGGCAGGCAAGTTCGCCAGAAGAATGACCAGTAGGAGGAAGGACAGGTAGGTGGTCAGCTCTGAGGCCCCAGTGCTTGCATGAGCCCCTCACCTGGACACCCATGAGCTCGGTCATGTCCCCTATGCCAGGTGGGAGCTCTCTCTTTGGACTACCGTGGTACCGCTCAGCCTCTCTGACCTGAACCAACTGCTCATCCAAAGCCTCTTTCTGAAGAAGCAGCTTCTGGGTCTGCCCAGTCTGCACACCGAGTTCCTTCTCCAAGGCCAGAATCACACGATCTTTTCCCTTGATCTCATCCATCTGGAAAGAGAAAGAATAAGCATTCAATTGTAGGGGCTCGTGACCAGGGAAAGCTCTCTTTTGCTGGCCTTAGGCCCAGGGAAAGGTTCAGCAGGTCCATGGACCTGGGGCAGCTGAACTCAGCAACACAGGACAGAAAGACACCATAGTGCACAGCCCAGGCCCTGCTCCGCCGTCACCGTCCCCAGCACAGAGGAGCACAGAGCTGTGGGTTCAACGACCTATATGGTCAACCAGACACTTACCCTCAAAACTGATCAGTGCTCGTGTCTCTCTCACCTTAATGAAATAAAGTCAAATCCTGACCTGCCAGGGCCCTCCAGCCATCACCCCCTGGCTCTCCAGCAGCTCAGCTTCTTCACAGAGTTGGTCATCCTCTCTCCCACTCCTGTCTGGCCACGTCCCCACCCCTCCAGTAAACGGCTCTTGCTAACGTCTCCAACGCTCTCCTGGCCCGCAAACTCACTGAACAATTTTCCACCCTCTCTCCTTCTCACCCCGTCTGACACTGTCGCCCACTCCAGCTACGTGAACTGCTCCCACCCTCGCGCCCTCTGTGGGACTTCACTGTTTCCATCTTCTTCTCGCCCTGCCCTGGTCACCATCGAAATCTGTAGTTTCCAAGGCTTGGCTCTCTTCCCAGTCTGTATCCTCTCCTCAGCCAGCCGCATCCTCACCCATGCTAACTCCCCGTGTGCAGCTGACACTCCAACCTCCTCCCTCCGCCCTGACGTCTCTCAGGGTCCCGCGGTCAGAGAGCCGACTGGATGCTCTGGGGCCTCCAAAGCACCTCAGCCTCCCCACATTCGAGTCTCAGTGTGAGCCCCAGCTCCCCCAGCCCAGCCTCGTCCCACATTCCCTAGAGGAAACGAAGCAGAAAGAAGCTTACAGAGGAGGGAGCTTCTGCCCTGGGCCATACACTTCGATTGTTTCTGAACACAAAGCCAACAGCTGGGAAACTGCCCCAGTAAGGGTGCTATACTGGGGTGCCCCTCCCCTAAATCCATGTCCTTCCTACAACCTGAGAATGTGACCTCATTTGGAAATAGGGTCTTTGCGGATATAATTAGTTAAGATGAGGTCACAGTGGAGTCGGGTGGGCCCTAACGACTGGTGTCCTTATAAGAGGAGAGACACACAGGGAGAAGATGGAGGCAGAGACTGGAGTGATGTGGTCACAAGCCAAGGAACGCCTGGAGCCTCCAGAAGCCGGAAGAAGCAGGAAGGATCCTCCCCTATAGCCTTCAGAAAACATGGTCCTCCGACACCTTGATTTCAGACCTCTAGCTTCCAAAACTGTGAGTGAATAAATTTCTGTTGTTTAAGCCACGCAGTTCATGGTACTTTGTAACGGCAGCCCTAGGAAACTAATACAGGTGTTAAAAGAGAAAATTTCCCAAGTACTAGAGTTTCATTAATTGACAAAAACCATAAGAGTTTCAGCTACAGTGATTACTATCATCATGGGACTTAGGAATAAATTCTATCTGAGATAAGGTACATTAAAAAGTTCTGAAAAGAATACTAATGCTTTAGTAAGGATGGTTTCAACGAAATCTGGATAAAGTCTATATGACGGGGCTTTATTTAACACATACCTGTGAGTGCCCGCCACGAGCGGGCCTGTATTAAGGCAGTGTAACGTGGATACTACCTTGGTTACCCAACGTAAAGTTTAAAGCCAACTGATATAAAGCAACGTGGCACAGAGGAAAAAGCACTGTGCATGGCGTACAAAAGTATTAACTGGAGACTAATCCCCCACTGGCAAGCTGTGTGACCTCTGGCAAGTCACTCAACCTCTCTAAGCTTCAGGCTCCTCACCTGTGAAATGGGGATGTAGGAACATCCACCTGGAAGGGGAGCTGTGAGGGCTGAAGGGTACAGCAGAGACAGGCAGGCTGCTTAGGAGCAAGGCCACTGGGCCCAGACTGCCTGGGTTCTAGCCCTGATGCCACCACTTATTGGCTCTGTCACCTTGGTTTAGTTACTTGATTTCTTCCTAAGCCTCAGTTTTCGATCTGTGAAATGGGGATAATAATAGGGATGTTTTGAGGATGAAATACACTAACACATAAAAACTGCCTGGCACGCAGTAGGCATAAAATAAACATTAGCTCTAATTATAATTGCTGCGTGTACATAGTAGGTCTCAATAAATAGTAGTTCCTGTCTTTCCTAGACTTTTGTTTCCATTAGGTGTGCAAATATTGAGGAAATGAATGAATGAACATTGCAGTTGTTTGAATTGTGGTTCCTAAACAGACATGTCCACATCCTAACTTCAGATATCTGTGAATGGGACCTTTTTTGGGAAAACGGTCTTTGCAGGTGTAATTAAGGATCTTAAGATGAGGAAATCGTCCTGGATTAACTGGCTGGGTCCTAAATCCAATGACAAGTGTCTTCATAGGACAAAGAGAAGACGCAGACCAAAGAAAAAAAACAGAGGGGAGGCCATTGCTGACTTAAAAAAAAAAGCACAATGTGAGAGTTGCGAGTTAAGTTTTATTGGGGGCAAAATGAGGACCGCAGCCCAGGAGACAGCGTTTCAGGCAACTCTGAGAAACTGCTCGGAGGAGGCGAGGGGAGGAGCCAGGATATAGAGGAGTTTTTGCGACAAAGGCAAAGTAGTAGGGAACGTCAAAAGATGATTGTTAATTAAAGAAAACCAGATATCTCAAGTAAAGGAATTTAGTGCTTTCCTATGTATGGGAAGATGCAAGAGTCTGGGCTCACTGAAATCATTCCTTTGATATGCACCTCAGCTACCTGGGGACAGTATCCTGTATTTTCACACCCTGAGTTTCCTCAGGGCTCACCGCTGCAGGGAGTGGCTGCAGTCTGAGGGCTGCTAGATGGCAGGTATTCTTGTCAGCCTTGAGTTTCCTCAGAGCTCACCGGCTCACGTTGAAGGGCTGCAGTCATTGATGACTGTGACATCCTTTGTTTATTGGTATGGCAGGAAATATTCCATTTATCACCATGTAAGAGGGAGGCAGAGATTGGAGTGGTGCAGCCACAGGCCCAGGAACTCTTGGAGCCATCAGAAGCTGTAAGGGCAAGGAAGGGTCTTCCCCGAGAGCCTTCAGTGGGGCACAGCCCAGCTGACACCTTGAGTTTGGACTTCTGGAGTCCAGAGCAGTGAGAGAGTAAACTTCCGTTGTTTTAAGCCACTGAGTTTGTGGCCATTTGTTAAGGCAGCCCCAGGAAACTAATACAAATGCCCTTCTCACTCATCACACTCTCAGAGGGTAACAAACTAAAGCTGATTGTAACTTGAAACATCGCTACAGCAGAGAATGCTAGTTAGGAGCCCTGCCCTGAGGGCAGACAGAAGCTAGCTCAAATCCCCGCCCCTACCTGCTGTGTGACTCTGGGCAGACTGGGCCACCCCTCTTAGCCTCAGCTTCGGTAATGTGGGGACACTGAGAACACCCCGTCCAGCTGGGGGGAGACTTCAACCACGGGAAGAATTTAGCACAGAGCCTGGCATCTTACAAGCACACAATCAATGTTAGCGGCCACTAGTAATCTACTTTAGCTCCTGCGTAACAGAAGGCTATCTGATTTAAACAGCAGACCATGAAAAACTTACAAAATACAGTTTACAGAAGGCAGCAAATGGTACCCCCAACCTCCAGACTGAGGCTTTCAAGCAAAGTCCCAGAGCTCTGACAAGCTCTTTGAGTGGCCTTTCTTTAGAAGAAAAAAGGATACTCCCCAACCACCTCCCCATGACAGTTTCCTGGAACTCCAGCCAAGGGTGTGCCCGGTGCAGCTTCTCCTGCAGCAGCTGCAGAATGTGCCTGCTGCTCCCCCTGGTGGCGGTCACCCGCAGCTCCCCGCTCTTCAGAGCCGGAGGTGGGAACACCTCCCCGCTGTAGGGAAGAGCACTTGATGATGCAGAAAACACTGTTGCCACTGCAGGGTTCAATCCAGAAGCAATGTGAACCAGTGAAAGTTCATTAATTGAAACCACTTAAACATGCTTTAATTAATTCAACAAATACTGAATTGAGTGCCATCAGCAGGTGCTGGGAAACACTGATGAGCAAAACAGAGTCCCCGCCCTCAGAGCTTCCATTCCAGAAGGGAGGGTAGCTGAAAACAGAATAAAAAAGTCAACATGGAGTAGATCAGAGCATGATTAATGCTAGGAGAAAAAGATAAATCGAGGGGAATCAGTGGTGCCAGTTGGGGAGGTGTTACAAGTTAACAGGTAGGGCTCCAGTCCGTCCCCCTCAGCATCCCAGCTGCACACTCCTGGCTTTGCACTGGAGCCCAGAAGCGCTGTCTCCACCACTGCATTACACTAGTTCCTCCCACAAGAAAGAACAGCATCTTAAGCAAGACATCTCTGGAAATCCAAATTCTCAGCCTGGAAGAGCACAGATTCCCCATTTATCCTAGAAAATGAGCAGAGGACTTACACCCCATCATGTGGGAAAGGTTCCCAGAAAACAGTCTCCACTAGTGGAGATGGCATCCAGGAATGGATGGACAATGTGGAATAGATTGTGGAGCCAACATTTTCTAGGTTGTCACATTTCCCCAGCCAGAGTCCTGAGGCTGCAGAGGTCAGGAGACCTGCCAGCTCACACAGCTACTCTCACTATTTGTCGACTCTGGTCTGGCCCCCAGGCTGGGCCCTTAGTGATCTCGCCCCCTGCCCTGAGGACCTGAGGAAGTGTAAACCTCTGACAATGAGCTTCTCAAGCTTCCCCAAACCCCAACACCTGAGTGTGCTGGACATTCCTGGGTTGCCTCCCAGCATCCATTTCCCCTTCTCCCACACTCCCACTCTCACCATGTGGTTCAGGAGAGGGGTGGGGCTGAAATCACTCCAAGTTCCCAGGGCAGGCCCTGATTGGCTCACATCACCTGCATGGCTCTGCCGCCTAACAGTAATTGGTTCAGGGATGGATACATGACCCAATCAGAGCCAACAGGCCCGAAGAGGGTGTTGCTAGGCCCCTCCTGTTTCTCCTTAGGAGCTAAGAAAGAGCTTCTCTCACACCCCAGTGTTCACTGCAGCACTATTTACAATAGCTAGGACATGGAAGCAGCCTAAATGTCCTTTGACAGAGGTATAGATAAAGAAGATGTGGTACATATATACAATGGAATATTACTCAGCCATTAAAAGGAATGAAATAATGCCATTTGCAGTGACATGGATGGGTCTAGAGATTGTCATACTAAGTGAAGTAAGTCAGACAGAGAAAGACAAATATATGATATCACTTATATGTGGAATCTAAAAAAAATGGTACAAATGATCTTATTTACAAAACAGAAATAGAGTCACAGATGTAGAAAATAAACTTATGGTTACCAAGGGGGAAAGGAGGGGAGGGATAACTTGGGAGATTGGGATTGACATATACACACTACTATATATAAAATAGATAACTAATAACAACCTACTGTATAGCACAGAGAACTCTACTCAATACTCTGTAATGACCTATATGGGAAAAGAATCTAAAAAAGAGTGGATATATGTATATGTATAACAGCTTCACTTTGCTGTAGAGCAGAAACTAACACAACATTGTAAATCAACTGGGCTGTTTCCTGTGAGGATGTGGGGTCTGGCACAGTGGTGGCATCTCACCAGCACACTGAGAGCTCAGAGCCTGAGAATGATGCATCAGGGGACACAGCAGAGCCTGAGAAACCTGGGTCCGGGGTGACATCATTAGTGCCACTGGGGCTATGCCTCAGGCTAGTCCTGCTACTTCAGTCATGAGAGCCGGCAGACTCATGGTTTAAGCTAGTGTGAGGTGGAATTTCTGTCCCTTGCAACCATAAGATTCTAGCTGACATACAGTTAGGGAAAGAACAACAGTCTGGATGACGTCTATCACTTTTTACTTACGTGCTAGTGTGAGCTCGGGACTACATTGGTACTTAAGAGACACTCTCTCTCTCAGTCTTCAAAAGACCCTCAAAGTAGACATTATTTACTCCATCTTACAGATAAGCTTGAGGCCCTGAGAGGTGAATGTGCCCACACACTAGTCAGAAGCAGATCCATGATTCAGACTCGGGTCAGCCCCTGCAAAGCCCTCACTATGCCCTCTCTCAGCCCCAGAGGCACAGAATCTAAGCATTTCTCAGCAGTCACATCCATCAGGACACTCGTCTCAGTGAAAACCTCAGTTTAGTCAGCTCCCAACGAACCCACCAATTTGTGAATAAATGTTAGTTCCACTTCATTTGCAAAGTTTGGAGCATCAAAGAATGAAAAAGAAGCTGCTACCCCAAGATCCATTCTCGTCTCCTCCTTGGTACCTGTAGTTGGGTGAATGGTGTCCCCCTCAAATTTCATGTCTATTAGGAAAATCAGAATGTGATCCTATTAGAAATAGGGTCTTTACAGATATAACTAAGATGAAATCATAACAGATGGCGGTGGGCCCTAGATCCAGTAACTGGTGTCCTTATAAGAAGACGACAAGACACAGCCACGTGGGGAAGAGAAGGCCATGTGGAGGCAGAGGCTGGAGTCATGCAGCTGCAAGCCGAGGAACGCCAAGGATTCCCGGCAACCACCCAAGCCTGGAAGAGGCAAACAAAAGGTTCTTCCCTGGAGCCCTCAGAGGGGCACAGCCCTGCTGACACCTTGTTTTCAGACTTCTAGACTCCAGAGCTGCGAGAGAATAAATTCCTGTTGTTATAAGCCATGGAGTTTGTTATAGCAGCCCTAGGAATGAACAGAGTGCCGTACCAGGATTTATTAGGAGCTGCCATGCATTTCCCAGCTCCCCTCGCAGCTGGGTGAGGCTGAGCAAGTAACTTCCGGCCAAAGAGACGGAAGTGGAGGTATATAGAACCTCCAGAAAGAAAAGTGCTTTTAAATGAAGACCATACCCTCCTTCATCTGCCCTCCTATTGCCAACCTGGGATGCAGATGTGATGGCTGGCACTCCATGGCATGAGGGGCCATGAGGACCATGGCCACATCCCAGAGCCCCTTCTGAGAGAAGAGGTAAGAGGCCCTGTGGCCTACCCTACTCTGTGGAGCACTTTACAGATTTTGTATATGAAAGAGAAATAACTTCCAGATTTTAAGCCCCTGTGTATTGGGGGGAGTCTTCTCAGACCTAATCCTAACTGGTCTAAAGAATGTGTCCAATAGCCCCACGTTGACCATAATTGCCTTTTCTTCTTGACTGTTTCTTAAGAGGCATGTTAAATGTGTAAGTGGAAGCCTGGAAGCCTTTTGCATTTCTAATCCAATCCAGCTGACAAAGAAACAAAACGCAGGCCACTTTCTGAACACATTGCCAAGAGGCCTGTCTGACAAGGGACATTTATCAAATGCGTGGAGAACTGGAGAAATGGACATTTATTCTTTTCACTCTATTCTCCTAAGTGGCCCCCACACACTGAGACTACCTGAGCTGGGGATACTTCTGTTTGGCACTGAAATGGAAACAGACACCAAGTCCTTGGTTCGTTTTAAATTAAGCTCAGTCTGTCTCTTGTGCAAATACTTGTTTTTTCCCCATTTTATTTACCTTAAATATACATTTCCTGTAACAGAGGAACATATTTTACATGTCTCCTATTACACAATCTACAAGCTGCGGATAGATGCTTTAGTTAACTTAATTCTCGTAATGCGGTAACAGATACGTGATTATTTCTCCTTTTGTAGGTGAGGCACCAGAGGCTTAGGGACCGTAAGCAACTTGCTTGGGCTCACACAGCTAACGAGTGAGGGAGTCTGGATTCACACCCAGAAGAGACTTTCTCCAAAGCCTTCTCTTCCTATTATGTGATAACACCGCCCCTACACACACAAAGGGAAAAGGGGCTGGGGAATACTTCTGAGAACTTAGTATCGGTATGTGCTTAGATTTTCTATACATTAGACATTTAAAATCAGTGCATCTCTTCTGCCATTCTTGGTACTGGCTTGTTAAGCTGTGAACTGATGCTCTGTCACTGACTGGTGACCAGTCTAGGATGGACAGCTGGACCAGGCCTCCAAAAAGAACACCTGGTCCTTCTGCCTCCAGTCCTTAAATTTCTTAGGTGTCTTCCAGAGACAGGAGAGACCTGCCAAAGCTTCCATTCCACGCCCAGGATGGCAGGGGCTTTGTTGGAACCCCAGGGTCTAGAACCATACCTGGAGCACAGTGGGTCCCCAAAACTCGGCATTTACTGCTCCGTGAGGGAGGACTGGGGCACTTGCTTGTGGAGAGGACACGGCGCATGCGTCATGGAAGGATGGGCTGCGTGTGTGCGGAAGGAGGGCTTGCATGTGTGCAGGGAGGACAAGTTGCTTGTGCGTAAGAGGGAGCAGGGTGCGTGTGTGCAGGGAGGATGGGCTGCGTGTGTGCAGGAGGGCTTGCATGTGTGCAGGGAGGATGGGCTGCGTGTGCGGAAGGTCAGGTACGCACTCGAGCCGGTGGGGGGGAGAGGGCAGCGCACTTACCAGCCGGCGGATGTCGCGCTCGCACTCGCGCTTGATGCGGTGCACCTCGTCCTGGTGCGCCTGGTAGGCAGCGCGCAGGTCTGCCGCCTTGGCCTTGTCGGCCTGCATGCAGTTGCTGAGTGCCTCCTCCGCCTGCTTGCGTGCCGCCTTGAGCTCCAGGATCTCCTGCTGCAGCCGCAGGCGCTCGCCGTCGAAGGCCCTGCGCGCCTCTTCACGCGCCTCGGCCAGCAGCGCCGTCTTGACCTTGTCGGCTGCACCATCGCGCAGCACGTTCAGCGTGGCCTGCAGCCGCTGCAGCTCACCCTCCTTGATCTTGGCCGTGCGCGCTGCCTCCTGCTCGTGCTGGCGGATAAGCACCTCGCGCAGCGCCTGCAGCTCCTTGGTCTTCTCCTCGTGCAGCTTGGCCCTGAGCTCCGAGATGTAGGCCGTGTGTCGCCGCTGCTCCTGCTCGCGCTCCAGCTTGGCCTCCTGCAGCCGCTCGCGCAGTTTGCCCACCTGCAGCCGTGGGGGGAGAGCCAGTCAGGGTCCGGGCTGGGGGAGCCGGCCAGGCCTGCCGCCACCTCCCCGTGTCCCTTCGTGTGTGACAGGCCCCTGAGACCCTCCCCCGGTCCCCGCTCTCCAGTTCCCCCTCCTGCCACCTCCATCAGTCCCACGCAGAGTCTTCCCTACTATTTTGTTGAGATGTTCCCAGCCGTGGAAAAACATCTGAGGGTGTTGGAGAGGAGAGTAAGGCTTTAACATCCCTTCCAATTTGGAGATTTACGAGGAAGGACAGTTTATCAGTCACAAAATATGCCGCGCAGAAATCATCTGTCTCATCAGAGCAGAACAGATTGTAAACCAGAAACACATTTCCAGTGTCCATGCCCTGAACTCTGGAGTTAGAGGAGGCCGAGCAGGTGGACGTAGAGAGGGGCAGGGGTGGAGGTGCCCTCACTGCTGAGTGGCTCTCCTGCCCGGGCTGGGGGCTTCTGTGACCCTCCCCCCCACATGAAGCTCTCACAGCAGCCAGGAAGGAGGTAACTGCTTTGCCACAAGGCGGCCGAGCATCAGAGATGCGCCGCTGGTGACCTGCCTGGGATGAGGGGCTGCCAAGGGGCAGAGCCAGGCTTCACCCCCAGGAGCCCGGCCCCAGGGCCAGTGCTCTGCAGGTGCCAGGCTGCTAACCCCACCAGAAGGTATTCGTCTATTCAGCAAAAAAAAAACATTATTTGTAAAATATGCCAAGGGAGTGTCTTCTTCAAACACTCCAAAAGGCTTTATTCGATCTTTTTATTTCAAATATCACACAATTACACACATTCCACAGGAACCCATTCGTTTTCTAAATTACAGCAATCTCCGAAGAACAGAAACCAATGTGTCTCTCATGGATGAGCTGCTTCCAAGGTGGCAACATTTCCCCCAGACCACAGTCTACAGAACACCAACATGCTGAAATTAATTTTAGGTGAGGAGTTTTACGATGTCACTCGGGTTGATAAATCCTTACTCATAACAGCAGGGAAAGGAGCAAATAAACCTGGCCAGACAAAGATACAAGATCAACGTCTCCTTACATCAAACACGCATAATCACAGAAATAAAACAAGGACCGGACCTGTCAGAGGGCTCATCTCACCCAAGAGCTAGAATTGGCCTCTTCCTAAGGGGTTGAGTGCCAGGAAGCCAGAACTTTAAATATTTAACATGATCTCCCCAGGGAGGAACTAAATGCTTCTGGCATTCTCCTTCTAAGGAGGCAACACTGCTCTAACTTTCTGGGATGCTGACGGTGATTTGAAGTCAAAGGGATGGGATCTTGTCGGAATCCGAATCTGCACTGACGAGTGCATTTCCCTCTGCAAACTACTTAACCTCGAGATGGTTAATGTTACGTGTCAACTGGGCAGGGCTGTGGTACCAGGTCATTCGGCCAAACACCAGTCTAGATGTTGCTGTGAAGGAATTTTTAAGGATGTGATTAACGTTTAAATCAGTAGACCTGGAGTAAAGCAGATGACCCTCTATAATGTGGGTGGGCCTCACCAAGTCAGTTGAAGGCCTTCAGAGAAAAGACTGAGGTCCCCCAATGAGGAAGGAATTCTGCCTCGTTACTGTGAGATCAGTGCTCGCTCGGATTTCCAGCCTATCTGCCCCGCCGATTTCAGATTTGTCAGTCTCCGTGACCATGTGAGCCACCTTCTTGAAAACACCAAATCCCCCTCCATCTCTCTCTCCTACTGGTTCTTCTTCTCTCTGAAGAACCCTGACTATACAGACCTCCCAGAGCTTCCTGACTCTTCCCTGGGAAACAAGGCTATCAACAGCTGCCCCTTAAAGACTGTTGGGAGGAGGAAAGCTGAAAGCGGATGAGCGGATAAAGGGGAGTTTGGTCCCAGGCAGTAAAGGAAGGAGGAATGCGGCCAGCGTGAGCAGAGGCGTGTGCAGGGCAGCCTGGGCGAGGCCGGGCCTGCCCCTGGGAGGGGCAGAGGGGGCCAGCTGAGATGGGCCAGGTGACACCCGTGTGTAGGGCAGGGAGGCTAACAGTGGATGGGCTGTGGGAGAAGGCCCTGCTGGGTCCCACCAGCTCTGCCTAGAAAAGCTGAGGGCCGAGCCCAGGCGCCATGAGCCAGGTGTGGCACAGTGAGGCGGGGTGGCCCCTGGTGGGCACAGAGCACCCGCTCCTTACTCCATTGAGTGGAGCAGGTCTACGAAAGTCATGTGCCACTTGACTCGCCAGCTGCCTCCAAGCTGTGCCCCGCCCCCAAGTCCAGAGGTGCAGCAGGAGAGAGGGGCCCTTACCAGCCTTGCCTCAGCGCCTGGGCTCTAAATGTGGCAAGAGCAAAGTGACCAACAAAGGGCAGGCATCTAAGTGGGAGGGGCTGGCCTGGAGAACTCTGAGGCAGCACCGCCAGCGCCCCCTGGGCACAGTGAAGTCAGCCTCCACTTGGCTCCTTCCCCAGCTCCTCAGCCCATCTGTCAGCGCTGGGTCTCCACTTCCAGGCCTAGACCACTTTTCCCCGTTCCCTGCGACCACCCTGGTCCAAGCCAGCGGCAGCAGCCCTCTGCCAGACCGTGGCAGTCACCTTCTCACCCATCGCCCTGCCTCTGCCCCCGCACACTCGCCCTTTAGTCCTTCCCAGCGGCCAGCACAGGCCTCTGAACACACACGTTAGAAGGTTTCCCTCTACTGCCCTCTGAATCCACGGGGTGAGGGTTAACCGTTCTGAAACCACTAGAGTGCTGAATAACTAAGTAAATGGGTGGTGGGGTCAGGCCCTCCCCGCTGGAGGGAGGACAGATGAGCCAGGGGAGAAGGCCAGAGGATCCAGGTGCTAGTGGATTAGCCTGGGGACATCGGTAAGAACTCATGTTTAACTTAATATACATATAGATGCTACATTTAGAAATATTTTAGATATGTACACATACACGGTTAGTATATACGCATACACTTCCTTGCTCTGTCAGCTAAGCCTAGAAGCAACGACATGCCAGCAGCGGTGAGCACACCCAGTGCCCAGATCCTGGTTTCTCATGCCATTCTCTAATAAGTGGGACCAGGGCTCCTTGGAGAAATGAGTGGCTCTAGGACTGGGGCAGGGAATATACGAGACGAACCTGGAGCACCTTACAGGACTGGAAAGTAAGGGTGTACCCAAGAATAAATTAATAAATAAATGCCACAATGATGGGGTGCAAAGGAACACAGGGGTCAACTGAAAGAGATTCCCGTGGCCAAAGCTAGAACAGTCTGAGCAACAAAATAAAGTACTTTTGGATTATAAGCCGAAGTGTAAAATAGTGTTCATAGTGATATAAATGACTGAACTGATACACGTAAAAATACGAAAGAAAACCAAAAACACCCTCGAGGGCTCTGTGGCATCCAGCATACAAGCCCACATCCTCCCTGGCCCACAGGACTGACCCCGGCTGATGGCTCTCCGGTCCTCCTCCCTGACCACCCAGCTCAAGCCACGTCCCTGGCTGCTGCACCTCAGACATGCAGGCACCTTCCCGCCTGCGGCCTTTCCCCAAGCCGGCCCTTCTGCCTGGAATGCTCCCAGCCAGGCCTCTGCAGGACCTGCCCTCCCACCCGCTGCAGCACCCCTTTGCTGACCACCTCCCAAAAGAGCCACCCCCACTGCAGCCCCACGACTCTCCACCAGCTTCTGCTGCTTTACTTTCTTGGCACTTTTCACTATGGAATAAATATTACATGTTAATCTCCTGGCCTTCGTTCCCTACCTCCCCCATTAGATACTAGCTCCAGGAGAGGACCTCCAATGTAGATCCAGACCAGAGTGGGCTGCTCATTGCAAGAACGAATGAATCACCAGCTCAGTGCTGACCACTGCCCTCTCTGCCCCCACCCACTCCAGGCCATGGGCCTCAACAAGTCAGGGTCTCTGCCCCAGTGGCCTTGGCACGCTGATTGGTGCTGCGCATACTCCCAGGTGATGCCAGACACTTGGAACGGTGTGAGCCCTGCTCCCTTTTGTGCCAGCCAGCAAAATCCTTCAGAGCCAGCTCCAGACCACCCCTGCAAAGCTTTCTCGGGCCACTCTGACCGTTGCATGGCTTCCTAAAATCTCTGGTGCAACATGCCAAGTACTGTCATCCGGCTAGCTCCCTGAGTATCTGAGCACCCAGCCTGCCTGAGGGCGGGCCGTTTCTGAGTCACTTCTAAACGCCCAGCCCAGGCCCAGAGCACAGGCACGGGGCGGGGGGCTGGGGGCTCGATGAATGTGTGGATGAACCAACAGGTACGTTCCCCACATGCCCTCGCCCTGCGGTGTTCAATGGGGACTCCTCTACTCAAGTAACAACACTGTAAATACATCAGCAACAGTTATCATGAGATCATATAGAAACAGCAGTTAAACGCAATCACAAAGTTTACACTTATGTTTCTCATACCAGCCAGTAAGCACATTGCTGAATTCTCTGAGAACAGAAACTCTCCCAGTGGCGGCCTGGATAACGCCCCCGGCAGGGCCACGGGGTGGTTGGACTGAGCAAACGGGCAGCCAGGGCACGTAGAGGCAGGAGGTGCCTGGGGAGGCACAGACTGGGTTTCTTGTAGGCCTGGCTTCCAACCCAGTGCCAACACCTGTGTGACCTGTGACTGTGCACACCTGCTGTGACGGGCTGAACTGTGTCCCCCCAAGTTCCTGAGTGGCCGTCCTAACCCCCAGACACTCAGAATGTGACTGTATTTGGAGACAGTCTTAAAAGAGGTTACTAAGTTAAATGAGGTCATGGGGGTGGGTCCTGATTCAATACAACTGGTGCCCTGACAAGAAGAGATTAGGACACAGATGCACACAGAGAAGAGCATGTGAGGACACAGGGAGAGGGCGGCCGTCTATAAGCCAAGGAGAGAGGCCTCAGGAAAAACCAACCCTGCCCACACCTTGATCTCAGACTCCCAGCCTCCAGGACTGTGAGGAAATAAATCTCTGTTGTTGAACCCCTACCCCGGTCTGTGGTACTTTGTTACGGCAGCCCAGCCACCTCTCCTCTCCAACCCTCAGTGTGCCCACCTATAAAGTGGGGAAAGCCACATCTGACCTCACAGGTCACTATGAGGGTCAGGAGGCCCTCTAAGGTACCTGGTGTGGCCTGTGTAGCAGACACGTGTCTGCCAACCGCTGAGTAACTACATGTGACAGGCAGTGCCCAGGCTCTGGATATGACTCTCTCATTTATTCCTTAAACAACCCAGGGAAGCAGACACATCAGATGTCCCCATTTAAGAGATAGGGAAACTGAGGCATAAGGCAGCTACCTGGCTTGCCCCAAGGCCTCAAGGCGAGTTAGGTGGTGGAGGTGGGACGGAGACCTGGCCGAATGACGTTGGCTGTGCGGCTTTCCCCATAACCACAGCTGCTGCTGCTACTGCCTGGTCAGCCCCTCTAGGCCCAGCTGTGCAGCTGACAACCCAGGGGATCCTGGCAGGCAAATCCTTCCTGAGCTGGACAGGATGTGGACAGGCTGGCACCACCAGCAACTGTGCTGAAACACCTTGGCTGCACTGGCCCTGGAACTCTGAGCGTCTGGGGATGGGAGGCAGCACATGTGTCCGCAAGCTCCAGGAGCCCAGTCTTCATCGCCCCAGGTCGGGGGCTCTGCCTCTGCTCTCCATGTAGCTGTCTTGAGCTGGGGTCAGAGCCAAGGACCAAGCCCCAGCCCCCTCCCCACCCAGGAGCTGGACCCCGCTCAGCACTGCAGCTCTCAACCAGACACCTGCTGCCATCCCCCAAGCAGCCCCTCCCCTCCCTCAGGTGCTATGGGCAGGGCCGGAGGGTACCTTCACGGTTGGGGTATAAGGCCAGCCCCTCCGTCGGGCCCCCCAGGAGCAAGCCCTAACCCTGTCCTCCTTCTCTTCTCACAAGAATGGCGGCTCCATCCTGCTAGGAGAGCACCTCCACCCCGCCTGCTTCTGCCCTCAAACCACCCAGGTCAGAACCACACCAACAAGGAGGGCTGGGGCAGCGCCCAGGCACCGGATGGGCTTTTCTTGCTTACATTACCTAAGATCTTTAAGACAACCTTAAACTGGGTGGTTATCGTGATGCCATGTTACACGTGAGAAAACGGAGGTTCAGAGGCTTTATGTCACTTGTCTAAGATCATGAAGCCAGTCGGGGGTCAAGGTGAGGTCTGAAGCCAGGTCTGCATGGTTAGGAAGCCTGGGCTCCTCCCACTGTGACTGGCTGCCCATCACGCCGACACTTTGATTGGCACCCAACGGGGCATCGTACTGACTGGCTCCAAAGCTCATACCTGCCTTACGAGAGCAAAACAGCTCCCATCACAGAGCCAGGCTCCAAATCAAGCCCTTTATGTCAGGGGTCCCCAACCCCCAGGCCGTGGACCGGTACCGGTCCGCAGCCTGTTAGGAACCGGGCCGCACAGCAGGAGGTGAGCGGCGGGCGAGCGAGCGAAGCTTCAGCTGGCGCTCCCCGTGGCGGCTCCCCACTGCTCGCGTTACCGCCTGTACCCTACCCCTGACCCTGTCCATGCAAAACCCATCTTCCACGAAACCGGTCCCTGGTGCCAGAAAGGTTGGGGACTGCTGCTTTACGTATTGATATACGTATTTACATCCTTACTCCTGCCCACCGGCCCATCAGGTGGTACTGTTATGATCCCATCTTGCAGGTGAGGGAAATTACGGTGTGGAGAGTGAAGTACCTTGTCCGAGATCAGAGCCAAATGTCGGGGAGGGTTGGTGGGGGGCGGGTAGCGGACAGGATTCGCATCCAGGTGGTCTCTGTACCACCACTGATGTTATACCCATTTTAAAGTGAGGCAAGCTGAGGCTCAGAGAGGTGGAGCGCCCAGCCCCACCCCAGCCCTGGGACACACCCTTCACACTTCCCTCGGGGGCAGTCTGTCCCCCGGGAGTTCACAGCCCACCCCTCACTTGAGCCAGGAGGCCCTTGTCCCTCCCACCTTGCTCTTTTCCTGCTGGAACTCGATCTGAACGCTGGTCAACTTGGCCCGCAGCTCCTCGTTGGCCATCTGCACCGCGTCCACCTCCATCTCAGGCTTCTCGCCCTTGCTCCGGCCTTTCTTAGACATGCTTCCTCTCAGGTTGAAACGCTGAGATCCTGTGCTCACTCCCGCCAGCCAGCAGGCGCCGCTCCCAGCTCCACCGCACTAATCAGTCTCACAGGGCTCAGCTCCTCTGCGTAAACCACCATCACTTGGGATCCTGGGGGAGGAAGGAAGCCAGGTCAGCAGAGAGAGCGGGCCGGCGCCCCCTCGCCTGGGGCACTCAAACACGATGGCAGGCAGCGTTTGCCGATGCCTCCCTCCCTGATCCGGGCACCTGCTCACCCCGAAGATGGCCCACCATTCACAACACTGACCTAGGGCTTCTCCAACAGGGGCCGCATCAGAATCACTTGGAAGCTTGTTAAGACGGAGTCCTGGGCCGACCCCCAGGAATCTGATTTGCACGTCTCCCAGGCTCCCAGGTGAGGCTCCCAGGTGACCACCCCTCATTGAGTAGCTCTGTCTGGTCCAGTCCCGGCCTCATCAAGATGAGACCATGCCATCTAAGCAACTATAGACCTCGATCTGCAAGTGTAACTGGGCCTCGGTCACCCTGGTGCTTGATTCACAGGCAGGATTCTGGGGGAGCACAGAGCTCAAAGCTTGAGGCCTGTGGGGAGGGGGCCAGGGGACCTGGATGTCTCATCCACACACCCAGGTGATTCAGGAGCAGAGTCTAAGGACCGCACTCTGAAAACTGGGCTTTTTGACTCACTAAAGGTTAGTGGTTCCCTCCCCACCCCAAGGACTAGCACAGCACTGGTTGCCCAGAACTGCTAGCTCTGGGCCCAGTTTTGGTGCCCAAGCCAGCCTGGGGGAGTAGCACAGCCCCTGGAGGAGGTGACAGCCAAGCATGGTGCTCTGCAGGCCTCCAGGCCTCTGTGCCTGCCTGGCCAGGCCTGAGCTGGTCAGGCGGCCAACGGGATGCCCTGATAAGCTAACGGCCCCTCCCGCACTCACATTTCCCTGGGGGACCCCAGACCTTCCATTTGGTAGGGCTGCCCTCACAGCCCACACGGTGTCAAAGCCAAAGCCATTAAAATCAGGCCCTAGTGACAGCTAGTAGCACTGTGTATTGTCACCCCACAGAACACGGCACAGCACAGTGTTGACAAAGAAGCCCGAGAGTCTCAGCAAGGAGATGTGACTGCTCGATGCCACACCACGGGGAGAGAAGAGCCGAGAAGGTGCGCTCCAGAAGTTATACTCAGCGCCGGCCCTGCGCTAGCCCTGGGATGCGATGGAAGGCCAGACAGCGTCCCAGCCATCATAGAACTTTCTAGCCAGGGAGACGACTACGGAAATGAATACATAAAATAACTCTGGATTGGGATTGGCGTTGGAAAGAAATAGTAAACAGGGTATTTGAGACCTCTATCAAATATTACCCAAGTCACTGGCAGAGGGAGACAAGGGGAGTAAACTGCCCGACCACATGGGGCCTAGAGACCATGGACAGAGTCAAGGCCAGGTACAGAATGTGCAGCCTAGTGCAAAATGGAAATGCGAGGGTGTTGTTCAAAAGCTATTCAGCTTTTCATGACCACGACACTGAGCATTAAACCAAGAGTAAAGCCCCCTGACGGCCTCTACAACCACACCACGCACCGGCGATGCTGGCCCCGGACAGAATTTAAGCGCAACTCTGAGGATGCTTGGTTGGGCAGCAGGTCCCGAGCAACAGGGCTCAGCTTTGGGCTGATGAGGACCACAGTGGGCTGAATGATGGTCCCCAAAAGACATGTTCACATCCTATTCCCCAGAACCTGGGAATATGCCCTTATTTGGAAAAAGGGTCTTTGCAGATGTAATCAAGTTAAAGATCCCAAGATGAGATCATCCACGATGAGGGCGAGTCTTAAATTCAGTGACATGCGCCCTTGAAAGAGACACAGAGCAGAGAGCACGCAGAAGGGAAGGCCGTGTGAAGAGAGAGGGGGGATTGGAGTGATGCAGCTGGAGGAGGTCGGGGGGTCCTCTCCTAGAGCCTCCAGAGTGAGCAGCACCGCGCCGACACCACTGACACCGCCAGATTTTGGACTCTGGCCTCCAAGACTGTAAGAAAGTAAATTTCTGTCGTTTTAAGCCTCTCCATTTGTGGAAATTCTTTATGGCAGACACCGGAAAGGAATACACTGGGCATGAAGGGAAAAACGCTCGTGGGACACATTCAGCACTCTGTTGAATGACTTAAGATAGCCAGCTTCTCAGCACTGAGCCCTGCTTCTTTCCCTGCTTCCTTTCACATCAGTAATAAGCCAGCTCACGCCACACCACAGGCAAATCCCCTGTCCCTCACTCGGAGCCTACTATCTCATGATTTACACACAGTGCTAGCAAGCTGTGCTGTCTGTTCTCCCAGCCCAGAGCAGAAGGAAACTAAAAACCGGCAGACGGTGTTCTGCAAAAGGCAAACACGCAGATAGGAGAATGAAAAGAGAGCAAAGATATTTCTACCATATCTTCCCCCCCAAAAAATAAGAGAGTAAAATAATAATTACTTTTATTACCTTCAGTATTACCTTTAATACGTAAAAAGCCTGCAAGGCCTAAAATATTAACATTCTTAGGACACCTCCAATTACAGCAAATTAATAAGGTGCTACCTGTCCAGACTCTTCTTATACAGTGTTGGTGCAAGAGAGTCAGTGGGAGTTTAAAAAAAAAAGTTCACGAGATGTAATAAATAAAGTCAGCTGAGTCGGGTTTTCCTAACACACATTCTGGGCTCTGGGGCTCAGGGCTATAAAGTGGACCCAGAAGGAGCTGGGCTCAGTCGCTCAGCCCAGCTCCGCCACCAGCCTCTGTGCTCTCCTCACCCAGGACTCTCGAGCCATGAAGTGGAGCGGGCTGCGCAGGGGTGGTGTGGGCGCCAGGGCTGCCACCACGGCTAACCCCAGAGCAGGCTGCCTGCGGCCACGGTGCCGGGGCCTCTGCGTCCCGTGACAGACCCCGGCAGCCCAGAGCTGGCACGTCTTAGAAATGACGACAGAACAGCACATCTGGCAGCGCTCAGCTCCCTGGGCCCTGCTCCAAGCTCTCTGTGTGGCGGCTCGGTCCTCACCTTGACCCCGGGGCTCCGGCCACCAAGCCTTGTTCCCACCAGTTCTCAGAGGTGTCCCCTCCTCCCAAGGCTCTGGCCGTCCCGCTGGCCTGTGGCCTCCCCTGTCTCCTGGCCTGCACACTGCCTGCCCCCCCAGGCTCCAGGGGCAGTGGGATGACCCTCCTCGCCGCTCCCTGCTGACAACCTGCAGGGGACAGTGCCCGTGGCCACAGAAAGCAGCCCTCTGTGCTGGGCCCTGATCCACTGCCCGGCCCCCGTGGGCCACACCTGCCGTCCCCTGCCGTCCTCAGCCCGTGCCCCTCCCTGCCTGACAGGGCCACCTCCTAACTGTGCCCAGCACGCGACTCCAGCCACACCTCCTCCGGCAGCCCTCTCCGCCCCACAGGCAGGGTCAGGGTGCCCCTGCAGCCCGAGCCTCACCAGATTGACTCTCAGCCACCATCCAGGGCCACGAGTCCAGCAGGGTTGGGGCCGCCACAGGAGACAGAATCATTTTACTGATGGGGAAACTGAGGCCCAGACAGATCGGAGGCCTGCCTGGGGTCACAGGGAGGGGGGCCCAGTGGGGAGAGGAGAACTCACCACTCCCCTGAGCCCACCTGGCAGTCGGCAGAGCTTGCCTTGAGCTGTAGAGGCTGTGGGGTGGGCACCGCCCCACACGGACCCCACGGGCCCGGCCCCAGCTCACTGGGGCGCCCTCGGCTCCCATGGCCCCCACCGCCGGGCCAATGATGTCATTCATCACAGCAGCTGGGCTCCCCTGCCTGGGCTGGCTGACCCCTCACCTAGGACCCTCTCATCCCAGGGGCCACCGGAGCCAAGACTCTGCCTAGCTCCTCCCTACACCGAGGGCCACCCGTTCCCACTGAGCTGGGGCTCAAGCCCCTTGCTGCCAAGTCTCCCAGCTGCGGACTCTGCAACCACAGGGCCTGCGCTGTGCTGACCTCCTTTTCTAGTTCAGGTTATACATTTTGCACCCAACAAACATCTGAGGGTCCCTCTAGTGACAGGGAGGGGTGGCTTCTGTTAATGTTCTACATACACCACACACCACACAAACGCACACACACCGCAATGCATACATCACACAGAAGCACACACACAATGCACACACCACACATATACACCACAGAGAAGTGAGTACACATACGCACTGCTAAGGACTGAATGTCTCTCTCCAAAATTCGTATGTCGAAATTCTAATGTCCGATGCGATGGTATTAGGAGGTGTGCCTTTGGGAAAAAGTTAGATCGTGAGGGTGGAGTCCTCGTGAATGGGATTAGTGCCTTTATAGTCTCTGCCTTGTGAGGACTCAGCAAGAAGGCAGCTGTCTACAAGCCAGGAAGAGGGCTCCCATAAGAACCTGAGCATCCTGGCACCATGATCTTGGACTTCTAGCCTCTACAACTGTGAGAAATAAATGCCTGTTGTTTAAGCCATGCAGTCTGTGGAGTTCAGTTATAGCAGCCCAAGCTGACAAAGACACACATACCACACCACAGGCATCAAACACCCCAAGCTGACGAAGACACACATACCACACCACAGGCATCAAACACCACACTCACACCACACACACAGATGCACACCAAACACCACAAACTCACCACACACATACCCTCCAAACACAACACACATCCCATACACACCACACGCACTAGGTCAGCATTTCCAACGAGGATGGGGAGGCCCCGAATGTCCAAGGAAAGCCTTTCTGAGACGCGCAGACCTGCCTCTCCAGCCTCCATGTCGGGATGCCCCAGAAGGGGTCCTGAGCGTCTTGTGAAGGCTCCTTGGAGCCTCCAATGACTCGGGAAGGCCTGGGTGCTTCAGAATTCCTGTTACCAACAACAAAGGCAAGCACAGAATCGGCAGGCTCTGAGCAGGTGCGCTCACAGCAGGCCCACAGGCTGACGGGATCATCATTCCCATCGTTCCACCGAGGGAACTGGGCTCAGAGGGGTTCAGAGCGCCCAAGTCACTGCAGGCGAGCCCCATCTGAGTCTGGTTTACCAGCTGCCCGCCATGGCCCACCTCACTGCGGCCAAACCACAGAGTGACCCCAGGGGCAGGCAGCGCAAAGGTTGTTCTCCCGATTAAGAGATGAGGAAATTGAGGCTCACACACACACACACACAGACACACACACACTAAAAAGCCACACATCTGGGTTTGCTGAAAAGCTGGTTGTTCTGGAAGGATGGGGGTAAGCAGAGGAGAAAGGGGGTGTGGGCTGTGGCCTGGGGTGGCAGGGCAGAGACTGCGGGCCCTGGCAGGGGAAGCTCGGCGGGCAGCCTCAGACTCCCACTGGTCAGGTCACTAGCACAACCCCACCGGCACACTGGTAAGGGCCAACTGGGACAATGGCTATGACAGTACTTGGAAGGCCACGAAGTGGCCCAGAAACAGGGCTTTTCAATGTGTGATGAAAAAATAACGCAAACAAAGACAAGGTCAGTGAGCAGGGACCCTGGGACCCAAAGGCCCCACAGGTCATCTCCTCCCGGCCATTCCCCTGTGGGAGCTGCCACACGTGGCCTTCCAGCCTCTCTTGAAAGTCCTTCCAGGGACAGGAAGACGCCACCACAATGGGAACGTCTGCTCTCCAGGGCATCCCTACTTTAGAAAGCGCTTCCTATTTCAAGCCCAAAACACGCAGACACACAAATTAAAAGGGCTTCCTTAGGACTTCTGCTGTTGGTGCCTTCCAGCACCTGGAAGCTGCCCCAAACAAGCCCACTCCCCCGCCACACAGAAGGCCCTTTAGAGCCTGAAGATGCCCATCACACTCCCCCACCTTCCTCTCCTCCAGGGGACGAGGCATAAGAAGAGCGAGGCACATGCCCCTCATCAGGCACCACGGTCAGCCTCTTACAGGACAAATCCATCTAAGCCTCCCAATGACTATGATGCAGGTGCTACTGTTACCCCCATCTTGTGGATGGAGGAATCGAGGCCCAAAACAGTAAGTAAGTTGCCTGCGGTCATGCAGTTAGAAAAGAGGCAGGCAGACCTGGATGCAAATCCCAGTCAGTCACTCTGGTCTGCAGTCTGTGATCTGAGTTCCCTGGGCCTCGGTCTTCCCATCTGTGAAGTGGAGCTGTCACTGTTGAGAAGGTCCTAGACAGTAGGTACTCAACAAGGGACATCTCTCCATGGGGACAGGGCCGGCCAGCGCCGGTTTCCTGTGGGTGTGTTTTTCCAAACGTGTGGACATAGCACTCTACACCCCGGAGCCAGGCACTGCGGATGGTGTGGTGGATGGAGCTCAGAGGGACAGAGAAAGAGGAGGGGGTGAAAGGAAGCCTGGGGCCTGGGAGTTCGTCCCCACAGTGGGGAACCCGGCTGGTGGCAAACTTGCTTCCGCAAGTGGAGAGAAAAGAATGCACTCATCTACTGGACAAACCCCAGCTCAGGGGGACACACAGGCATGGGCCACTCCTCCCACCATTGACTTTGCTGCCTGCCCCTCACGGGCAACGCCCAAACCCACGGTGCCACCTGTCAGATTCCCTCTAGCGTCCTTCCCTTTCCCTGCACCTGCCACCTGCAGCCTGGCGGACTACCAAGCAGTCTCCCTGGCCCCCCGACTCCAGTCACCCAGCTACAGCCACCAAGAGGAAGCCTCCTGAAGCAGGAGTCAGCCCACATTGCACCCCTGCCTAGAAAATACTCAAAACAACAACAGTAAGAATCAAACAACACGTCAACCTGCTGTGGTCCCACTGACTCAGGGGAAAGTCTGCACATCACCGAGGATGCCTTGCGAGGCCCCTGCCATCTCGCCCCATTGCCGCGTCTCCTTGTCTGTTTGCCCTGCCAGATTTGCAGCTACTCACTTGACTCTCCAGTATCAAGCAAAGCGCCTGCCCAGAGCAGGTGCTTGGCGACATCAGGACCCCTCCCGGACGTCTGCTCATCTGTGAAAGCATCACATACACTTCTTTCATACCCAGCCCACGGTGTCTTTACAAAGTTCAGGCAGAAGGACACAGAGATCCTTCAAGGGATGCAGGATTCCTGAGTCCTTGGTAAAAATAATCCCCCAACCATGAAGCCGAGCATCACTACGTAAGAACTGACTTCTGTGTGGACAGAGACGCGAGTGCCCGGGATAGTGGGTCTGGCTCACTTGCAAGCTGGCCCCCTTGCTGTGCCAGATGGGTACCCCCCATAGTCAAATGTGGTCCTCAGCAAAATGACAAGATATGAGCATCAAAGACTTTGGCCTTGCCCTTGGGTTGTTGGTTGCAGAGAGGAGCTCAACTGAATGAACACGTCATTCCCTCATCTGTTCAGCGCAAGCACACCGCTCACTTCCTGCATGCAGGCACTGCGCTGGGCACTGGACCACGGCACCGAGTAGCCCCGCCCCACCCTGCCCCCACCTCGGGATGCTGACGGCCTCTCCAGCCCAACGCTCCCTCCTCTCAGACCCCTGCTCCCTTGCTCTTTTCAGTATCTCCATATGCAGCTGTGGAGGAGACCTGCCCTTTGCACCTTAAAACTGCTGTAAGAAGGGTGTAGTGAGATTTCTCCAAGGACCACCACCCTTCAATCCCTAGAAAAGTATTAGGAGGTCAGAACACCCCCTCCTTTTGATGGCAGCATCACCTGCCATCGTCCCCTGCCATTGTCACCCCAGTCACAGAATCAGCATCGTCACCTCTGAGGTCAAGACCATGTGAATGGCTGGAGCTGACATAAGCAACAGCTGGACCCTGAGGACACCCCTTCAACAGGAGCAGGAGAGCCCAGGGATCTTTGGACAGCCTCCATCACCTGGTCCTAGCATGCCCATCTTGATATGTCCCAAAGAAGTAGAGTACAGCCAAGTTCAGGGACAGAAGGCCTCTTTGAATTTGCAGACTCTGAAACACCAGGACTCATAGTCAAGGACCCACAGAGGCCACACCTGCACTCATGGATGCCAGCTCCCCTCCTGCCAAAAAAAACAGAGAAACCCAAATAGGGCAACACTGTGCAGTTACCTGCCCTGTGGCCACTTTGGCAAAGTTCCACCCAGTGAAAAGGAGGGGACCTCCACACAGGAGGAAGGAAGGGAGGAAAAATGGAAGAAAAAGACAAGGGAGGGAGGGAAGGAAAAAGGGAAGGAAGGAGGGAGAAGGGAGAACACAGAAAGAATGGAATCAAACTTCTGGTTTCTGGTCTGGTGTGTAAGGAACTTGGGAGTCATCACAAGACAAGAGCTGAACAAACTGAAAATCAGTAACTTTTCTTATATCCGTCAGAGAACCGAGGTCATGAGGCAAACCACTGCAGACAGGCAGATACAGAGAACAACATAACACAGCAGAAACCCAGGAGTAGAAACCTCTGTGGGAACCGGTTTAGAATCCTTTTACCAAATACTTCCTGGCCAGCTTTCAACAACAACAAGTTACAAGGTATACTAAAAGGCAAAAACAAACAAACAAACAAAAAACAACCAAACAGAAAAAGTTTGAAAAGACAGAACAAGCATCAGAACCAGACTAAGATATAGCAGTGATACTGGAATTATAAGACTGAAACCTTAAATAACTCTGACCAATACGCTAAGGGCACTAATGGAAAAAGTAGACAACATGCAAGAATAGATGGCTAATGTCAGCAGACATGGAAATTCTAAGAAAGGAGCAAAAAATGCTGGAGATCAAAAACACTGTAACAGAAATGAAGAATGCCTTTGATGGGCTTATTAGTAGACTGGACATGGCTGAAGAATCAGTGAGTTTGAAGATACATCAATACAAACTTTCCAAAGTGAACAGCAAATTAAAAAAAAACCAACTCTGAGATAAACAGAATAGAATATCCCAGAACTGTGGGATAATTACAAAAGCTGTAACATATGCATAATGAGAGGAGAAGAGAGAAGAAACAGAGAAAGGAACGCAAGAAATATTTGAAGCAGTAATTGAATGTTTGAAGTCCCACCTCTGCCTGGACTTGAACCCAAACCTTTGAAAGCCCAGTCCACTGGTTCCTTCCCAAAGCACTGCCCAGTAGAACTGCTAGCTGTCACAGAAATTCTTACAAACGTTTTCAAATCATCACCTAACACCGTGATAGAGACCGGTGTCCTGGGAATTAAGAAATAGTGGGAGGTGGAAAATTACACAGTGAATGGACCATTCCTTCAATGCTTACGGAAGTGCTCTGGTTTCCTGCAGGCATCTATGAATCCATATTTTGGTCTGTTTAAACTCAAATAACCGTGAGAATATTTAAGCACTTTTGGAAAGATCCTATTTCAGCACCCCAGTGGTAATATTTCCCTCCGGGAGCAGGAATGAGGGAAGCACCAATTAGGGACCTACTAGAACGTGCTAAGTGTCTGCATAGAGTCATCTCGCTAACCCTCTCGAGCTCCTGACAGGGAGGCTCATCTGGCATACTTTGCACATTAGACAACTGAAGCACAGAGAGGCTGAGCCACTGCCCATGCTCACACAGCCAGAAAGGGCCCCTGCCGTCCCCACCCCACCCCTACTCTTAGCCCTTTCTTGCTTGCTTTTCTTACTTTTGATGAAACTTAGTACTAGTTTAGAGCCAAACTAAGGTAAAGAAACTAGACCGCTAATAAATGGCCGGCCCAGGAAAAAACAAACAAATCAGCTGACCAGAACCCACATGGCAGCAGGTCCTCTGCACCCAGAAAGCTCTGTTCTGTGAACAGCCTGCAGAAACAAAACAACAGCAACAAACCATGTAGTCACTCAGCATTTAAACAGTTTTGTACTGAAACTCCATAACAAGCTCATGGAATTCAGTTGACTACCCATTTTACAGCTGAGGGAACTGAGGCTCAAGGAGGTGAAATGGGGGCCTCAATCCCACCGGGCCTGACTCCACAGCCTGCTCCCTCCGGCCTCCTCTGCTCCACTCTGTGGTCCTTCTCCCCTCCCAAGGAAGGGATAACTGCTTCTCCCCCCCCACCTCCCACCCGACTCCACACTTTCAGAGTAAGGGGCTGCTTGTCGCCTTGCCTGGTGGCACTCCCCATCTTATGCCCCAGAACACAGCCCGTGCAGCCCCGCCTCTTCCACGCCCTTCCATGTGAACAGACAGGTGCTTTGCATGTGTTCTCAGTGCCCGTCCTGTGGGCTCACCCATCTCTGCTGAGAGACAGCGTGTTGTCGCTGTTCTCCTAACAGGGCCCAGAGCAGCTTTAGGCTGCACTTCTTGTGTCTTCGCTGGGATTCAGGAAATGCACAAGGCTCTGCCCTGTGCAGCCATCACCGCCACACACCTGCTCCAGTTCCTGCGAAGTTGACTCACACTCCGGGAAACAGCACATGCTGCGTGTCAAGTACGAACCCTTCAAGTCCTTTGCTCCAGGACATCAGTGATTCATTCAAAGGTTAGAGGCAGGAGCTCTTCAAAATTCTCTTTAGAGGTCTGGCCATACTTTCTCATACCCTGAGGAAATGACCCTCTAGGGGGACAAACGTGCCAACGTCAACTGCGGAGGCTGGCAAGCTGAAATCTACACTTCTCAGCTCCATCGGGGCTAGCGTTTCACATGGGACTCACACTCCATCCTTCATTCAATTCATTCAATCATTCATAAACACAAGGTTTGACTCCAGGATAAATGGGCAACCAGGTGCTGGTGCCAGGCGCCCATCTGCTGGTGTGAGCCTGGAGGATATGGGATGCTCTGGTGCTCCTGGGGTCTGGCCACCTCTCTGCTTGCAGCTGTAGCCCTGGGACAGTGGCTTCTAACCCCCCAGCTCCCCAGAGGGCAACTCTGGGGTGGTACCCTGAGGCCCAGCCCAAACCCCACTCTTCCACCTTCCAAGCATGCTGTCAGCACCTGCTTCCCTGTGCGACACCCCTCTGTTTAAAGGAACCCAAGAGAGTGGCTTCTGTTGTCTGCAACTGAACACAGATTAAAATGGGGGTGCCCCAGGGCTTCCCTGGTGGTGCAGTGGTTGAGAGTCCGCCTGCCGATGCAGGGGGCGTGGGTTCGTGCTCCAGTCCGGGAGGATCCCACATGCCGCGGAGCGGCTGGGCCCGTGAGCCATGGCCGCTGGGCCTGCGTGTCCGGAGCCTGTGCTCCGCAGCGGGAGAGGCTGCAGTGGTGAGAGGCCCGCGTACTGCAAAAAAAAAAAAAAAAAAAAAAAGGCGGTGCCCCAGAAACCTGAGTTGAAATGAAAGGGGGACACACAATGTTAAATCACACAGCACAAAACCCAATACTTTGTTCACGCTCAGCACAAACAGAGCCTGCCTCACCTACACTCCACTGATGGAATTTCTCAGTCCAGAAGCTCAGAAATGGCAGTGGAGTGGAGGGTTCTCAAGGGCTGACTGTGGCATCAGACTGAGCTAGCTGCCCCTCATTAGCTGTGTGTCTCTGGGCAGGTTACCTGTCCTCTCTGGCCTTCAGTTTCTCCACCTGGGAAAATGATGAAAATAATAACACCTACCTCACAGGGCTGGGTTGTTGTGAGTACAGCATGAGTTGCATTAACTTGTTAAGTCATAATTTAATTATTAATTAATGTTATTAACATTAATGAGTACATATAATTAATTAATAAGTATTACATGCTCATTATGGAAAATGTGAACAAGACAGATAAAGATGAGATTAAAAATCACTTATTTCCCCACCCCTCTGGGAACAGTGGGGATAATTATTAACTATTACCCATCCCATTAGTTAATATTAATAATTAATACACATTGACACATACCTGGACATATACACACATGCATGCACACACACACACAACAGCAGGGGCCAGCCCTGCTCTCCTCTGAACTCCTCTGAACTCCTCTAAAGCCTGGGCACCACTCTCCCTCCCCAACTTTAACCTGCACTTGAGGGTTTCACATGGACTTCAAGATTTCATTTGTTAAAAGGATTCCACGCCAGCTGAAAAACATTTGAAAGCCACAATGTCAGAAGAAAATTTCAATGATACTGAAAAATGTTCTTGATATGTTATAGGTTAAATTCCTCGCCCTCCTATAAAAAGCTAAATGTTGAAGTCTTAACCCCCAGTACCTCAGAATGTGACCTTATTTGGAGATAAGGTTTGTACCAAAGTAATCAGGTTAAAGTGAGGTCATCAGGATGGGCCCTAATCCAATATGACTGGTGTCCTTATAAAAAGGGGACATTTGGAGACAGACACGCGCACAGGGAGAACACTGTGTGAAGATAGAGATCAGAGGGATGCAGCTAGAAGCCAAGGAACCCTAAGAAGGGCCAGCAAACCCCCAGGAGCTGGGGGAGAGGCCTCAAACAGATCCCCCTTCACAGCCTTAGAAGGAACCAACCCTGCCTCAGACTTCCACCCTCCAGAACTGCGAGAGAATAATTTTCTGTCATTTCAGCCACGCAGTCTGTGGTCCCTTCATCCAGCAGCCATAGGAAACTAATGCAGTATATTTACTGAGTAATGGGAATGGCATATAAAATATTGTCCCTATTTTTGAAGGGAACCATTTCATCCACACAGAGAGAAAAAAGACTGGAGGGGGTAGAACAAACGTGAACAACGTTTTTTCAGCTGTATTGACCCTCACTTTGCAGGCACTTTTATGCATATTTAGAATTATTCCCTTCCCAGGAGTGGGTTCACTGGCCAAACCTCACAAACTTCCCAAGGGGCTTGTACCCATTTAGACCTGCACAGGCAAGGTTAGCCAGCCCAACCCAGGAGTCCTATGTTTTCATAATGGTAGTTTCTCAGATTCTGCTTTTTCTGAGACTAGTGCTTCCTAATGATATTTTTTTTTTTTTTTGGCACCTTCAGCCACAGCACTGCACTGACTTGTCACACAATAAAAGTTCTAAGTAGACTCGGTGATATTCAAAAGCTGTATATTTTGATTCTGTTTCATATTAGTGGTATTTTTTAAGCTAACATATCAAAACGTTACTATCCGCATTCCAATCTTGAATCTTAAAAAATATCTGGAGTCACTGCTCTCAGACTCAAGAGGCAGCTAGCAGAGGGGTCAAGTTCATGGCTTCTGGAGTCTGACGTAGGATTCCATGAGACAAAGATGGAAAGCTCCTAGCACAGGGCCTGGCCGCAATCAGCATGCAGTCCACAGGGGCTGAGATTATCATACGACTGAACCACCAAGAGACACACTCATCTAAATACTCCCAGTGCTGTTTGCAAGGTTTCTAAGAAGTGACAAATGATATCGTGGGGTTTTCAGTGACCTCGGAGATAATAACTCAACCTCACTGTCCACAGATGAGGAAACTAAGGATGGAAAAGTTAAATGACACAGTTGGAAATGACAGAGGTTAACCTGGAATCCTGGTTCCCTAGTCCAGCACTGTGTGTGTGTGTGTATGCATGTATGCACGTGTGTACAGCCTCTTGTTTCCAACTACACTATCTACATAAAGAGAAAAACTACCCTGATGCCTTCCAGGGGCTCTGGGAGACTCAGGTTCAGCACACACTCTGGTCCTGCCTGGCTGGGTGACTCTGGGCAAGTTACTGGACCTCTCTGAGCCTTAGCGTCCCATCTGTAGAGACAATGACAGCTTTCACCTGTGAGGATTAGATGACTTAACACATGTAAAGCACTTTGCACAGCACCTGACACCTGGCAGAGTTCGCAGAAAACGTTAAACCTTTATTATCCCGTTTTTGTTTTCCTTTGGATATGTTCTGAAAGCTTTCTGAACAGACTTAGGGGCTTTGTGGCCCCCTGTCCGAATTTTGATCTGGAAGTGGGAGACCTCCTTTTGCCATCACCAAGGCTTAAGGCTCAGCTGCCATAGACTCATTCTGTGGCCCTCTCTGAACACGGGCTCATCAGAGTGACCAGGTCCCCTCTGAGGCCAGCATGGGCCCCCTCACACTCCAAAACGAGGACAAGAAGCAGGGCTGCTGTATCCACCCCAGGTCCCATTCAGTCTCTTATAGCGTCACCTACAGCCTCTGGATAATTGGTTTTTTTTTTTAATTTTAACTTAGTCTGGATGCCTCCCCTAGAACAGCAGTTCTCAAAGTGTGGTCCTTGGACCAGTAGCATCAGCTCCAGTTGGGAGCCTGTTAGAAATTAAAAGCCTTTGGCCCCGACTCCGACCTACCGAATCAGAAACTGGGGGTGCGCCCACCAACGCGAGGTTTAACAAGTCCTCCAGCTGGTCCTAATGCATGCTGCTCTGGAGCACGGCTTTTTATTTAAATGGAGAAGAAAAAGAATAGTCCCACAGTGACTCTCTCTGGTCATCCGGGGACAACGGAAGGCCTGCGGGGCCTGGGGCCAGGCTAGTCCGCTCCCCCGCTACTTACTGGCTAATGGCTCTGGGTGAGCACCTTCCCTTCTCCCCAGTCTCCTCATCTGGAACAGGGGACCACAGAATCACCTCACAGCATCCATGAGATTAAAGGGGAGATGCTGACCCAGGCTCAGCACAAAGGCTGGTGTGGGTAGACGGGTTAGAAAGGAAGGAGCTTTGTCATGATGCCGCCAAAGGTCTGATTTTGGGGAGAAAAAAAAATCTACCATTCCTGCCTATGCATCCTTATATCAAAAGGGTGCAGGGGCTTCCCTGGTGGCGCAGTGGTTGAGAGTCCGCCTGCCGATGCAGGGCACATGGGTTCGTGCCCCGGTCCGGGAAGATTCCACATGCCATGGGGCGGCTGGGCCCGTGAGCCATGGCCGCTGAGCCTGCGCGTCCAGAGCCTGTGCTCTGCAACGGGAGAGGCCACAACAGTGAGAGGCCCACGTACCGCAAAAAAAAAAAAAAAAAAAAGGGTGCAAATCTGATGTAAATTTATCCTTTAAAAGCCCTGGCCCTGTTAGCCATTCCTTTCCAATTCAGGTAAAACTGTAATGCCACAACAGAGATGAAAACTGTTACGTATTAAACAAACTTTACAGCTAGATAGATACAAAGAAAGCCCAGGCCTAGATGGCTTCATGGGTGAATTCTACCCAACATTAAAGAAGAATCAATGCTAAACTCTTCCAAAAAAGTAGAAGAGGAGTGAATACTTCCCAGTTCATTATATGAGGACAGCATTACCCTGATACCAAAACCAGGCAAAGACATTATAAGAAAACTACAAACTAATATCCTTTATGAAAATAGATGCAAAAATCCTCAACAAAATACTAGAAAAACAAACAAGCAACATATAAGAAGAACTGTACACCGTGACCAAGTGGGATTAATCCTAGGAATGCAAAGTTGATTTAACATCCAAAATGAATTTGTTTAATATACTATATTAATAGAACAAAGTACAAAATCCTCAGGACCATCTCAGTGCAGAAAAGGCATATCACCCTACCATGGTTAAAACACTCAACAAACCAGGAACAGGAGGGAACTTCCTCAACCAAATAAAAAGCACCTACCAAAAACCCACAGCTAAATCATACTCAATGGTAAAAGACTGAAAGCTTTCCCTCTAAGTTCAGGAACAAGTCAAGGATGTCTCTTCTCATCACTTCTACTCAACATTATACTATAGACTTATCCACTGCAATAAGGCCAGAAGAAAGAAATAAAAGGCATCCATATCGGAAAAGAAGAGGTAAAACTACCCCTACTTGCAGATGACATGAACTTTTGTATAGAAAACCCTAAGGAATCGACGCCCCCCCCAAAAAAAAACCCACAGAACTATTAGAACTAATAAACAAATTCAGCAAGGTGGCAGGATACAAGATTAGTATACAACAATTGATTGAATTTCTATACACTAGGAATGAACAATGGGAAAATACAATTAAGAAAACACCCAGCTACGGCCCAGAAGACACAGGTGTATTTGTGCATCTCACTGGACTGGCATGGTTGCTAACAATGTGGGTTCTGCCTCCTTGCCTCCCTCTGACCAGAGGCCCTGTTCTCAGTCTGGACACAGTCTTCTTCTCAGCTCACAAGTCTCCTCCCCCAGAAGCTTCCATAATCCGCTTCAGGGTACCCACAGCTCCCGTACTTCCTCCTGACAGGACTACCCTGGCTATGCTGGGCTGGCATCACCTACTGACTTGTTCCCACGCAATCATTCATCCAGTTGACAAAGGCTTATTGAGCCTCCACTCTGAAGAACACAATTCTCAGCACTGGGACCCCCCGACAGACAGAAGTCCTTGCCCTCCCAGAGCTGACCTCCTCTGAACACTCACTCCTTAGGTGCCAGGACCTGGTCAGGTCAGCTTTGTGCTCCGGGATCTACCACAGTGCCTGGGGCTGAGTAGGTGCTCAGAGAATAGTGGGTGACAGAATGAAAGTCAAGCAGGATTTCCACTGCAGAATGGCTTTCTGGAACTGTTGTGGGTTGGGTAACAGTACATGCTAACTGAACTCTGGCATATTCCAAGCTGAATGCCAGCTGGAGTGCCATGATGCGATGGCTACGGTGCGTCAGTTTCAGACCAAGAGCGGGGCAGGTGCATTTCCTGATGAGATGCTCCATGCAGCTGATTGGCTTACAGTCCCCAGTGCTGGCTCACACCTAGCAGATTTTCTGGAGCAGAGGACTGGTGACATTTTGCATTTGTTTCTTCCTAAGCAAATGAGGATTTCAAGCTTCAGCTTCTGGACTGCAGGAAATGCATATGAGCATGTACGCGAATGGTTTTGCAAATGTACCAGGGTCCAAGTATCTCCCTTTCTCTGGCTGCCTGGGAAGTTTCAAAGCTTTGGAGCAGCACATGGCATCCACCCACCACGGGCATGGGGCTCCTGAGTCCCACACCTGCCGCCAGTGGGCACAAGGCCAGTCTGCAGAGGCAAGGACCCAAATGAGCAGATTGCTTGTTGGGGCTTTTCTTTATAAGTCATATTCTTAATTATAAAAGTAAAATCATGGTAAGCAAAGAAAAAATTTGAGGGGTTCAGAAAAGAAAACAAAATTAATTTACAATCCCACACCCCACACCCAACACATGGCGTCTTTGCAACCTTTCTTCCCAGAAGGAAAGGCCCAGCAGTGCGCAGGCACTTAGTCCAGGCCCAGCTCTGTGAGACCATCCCAGTCGACCCTCAAGTCTTATGTTTGAAGAAGGACTCTCACACTTTATAGACATGAAAAGAGAGTTTCTGTGAAATCAAGTGACATGGCCCAAGGCCACCCAGGTAAGAAATACTGAGTCCAGGATCTGAAACCAGATCTGACTGCAAATCACAGTTTGTGCCACATGTGCTCAAGATGGAAGGAAAGTTCATTTCATCTCTCCTCCAAAGAATAAAAAAATAGGGCAAAAAATTACCTAACTTAAAATTCAATATTTTTTAATATCTTTATTGGAGTATAATAGCTTTACAATGCTGTGTTAGTTTCTGCTGTACATCAATATTTATATCTGCTCACAAAGTCCAAATTATATCAAGTTCTCATTGCACCTGCAGTGTCTTTTTCTCCTGACCAGGCTGTAAGCTCCAAGAGCGGGGAGGGCTGTACCTCTCAGCTCCCGAACAGCACAGAGCAGGCCTCCATTTGCCACCAGGCTGGAGAAGACGAGGCCAAACATCTCTTACCCACACCCAAAAGACAGCCTCAGAACCTCAGTGACAGCATCCGCCTGGTGGTCAGGATCTGCAGCACAGCCCCGCTGACCTCTCCCGTCCCACTGCCAGCTCTCCCTACAGAAACCCACCCTCCAGCTGGGCCGTTCTCCTCACCCCTGCCCAGGCCTCCAGCCTCCCCTCCTCTGCACCTCTGCTCCTTCTGTGCCCCCTGCTTGCCCAGAACACTGACCCGCCTTCCCAGGTCTCCACTTGCCTAAACTCCAAATTCTCCAAGGCCATTGTCACATTCATTCTTCCAACAAACATGCCACAAAGTTTGCTGTATGCCAAGCTCTGTGAGTGAAAGGTGAATGAGACAGGTAGTGTCCCCACCCTGCTCCTACAGCACAGAACATTCTAGAGAGAGAGAGAGAGGAGCAGCTCTCAAGAGCAGACTCATGCTATGTGCTCGGTGATCGTCATGATTCTTTGAAAGAGATGCTGTCACCCTCCCCACCCCACCGCCATTTCAGAGAAGGGGAAACCATGACCCAGAGAAATTAAGTGACCTACCCAAGATCATGGGCTGGGAAGCGGCACCCACCCATCAGGGTTCAATCTACCTAAACCTTGACTATTGTGCCCTGAACTCCAACGGCAGTGTCTGCAGCTCATCCACCTCTGCATCCCCAGGGCCCTGTCTCCGGCCTGACACAGCAGGGACACGGCCCTGCTTGCTGAACTGAGTGGTTTCCGCGTCCAGGAATAGACACATGCTTCCACTCTCGGCTTCTGAGCAGTGTTCCCCGAAACGGCCTCTCCATCGTGATGAACAGCCCAGGGAGCCGGCAGCATCTGCATCAGCGTCTGCCTGTCTTCCTCCCTGAAACCCGACAGACTCCACCTGGGCCCCCAAAATGGCCCTGATGCTGCTGATAGGAAGCAAACTCTTTGAAAAGCACCTTTGGAAATGCAGGTCTCTAAAATCACCTTCCTAGACCATGACGGTTAAAGAACGGGTATGATTTGCCTACACACGTCTGGGGTTCCTCCGTTTTAGCAGGACAGTCATGCCTCCAGACAGAAGACACCCACTTCTACACCTGAAGCAGGTGGTCCACTAGCGAGCTCAGGGGACACACAACTAGAACATGGGATTATTAAACAACCATACCTAACTCACAGTGTTGTTGCGAGAAGTAAATGAGATAATGTAAGTAAAAGCTTAACGTAGTGCTGGGCACCTGATATACGCTCACTAAACATTAGCTGAAGTTCCTGTGTTGGCTCGGTAGCGACTACAGTCCTCACCACTCTTCCTGATACACTGTAAGCCACTTAAGGGAGGGAGGAAGGGAAGGAGGAAGAAAGAAAAAGGCCAATGAAGCTACCTGGAATAAAACTGCATAACCGACAGACAATGCCCTAAATGGGAGCAAAAAAGCCAAATTTCTTCGAATTCTGGCCATGACACTCCGCAGCGGCTTTGATGAACTCTCCTAACTTACCCAAGCCTGACTTTCATCTTCTTTGGCGGAGGCTGCATTACCTGAGCCTGGAGCCTCTGCTCCCAGCGCCCCACCACCCGACCCCCACCAACCCGCTGAGGAATCTTGCAGCTTCTCTGCGTGCCATGAACGTAAAGGTGAGACCAGGCATCGGAGGAGCTGGGTCAGCCCTCAAAACGCAGGCAGTCAACAAGAGAGAACCATAACATCGGACACCTAGGAGTGTTTACACGATGCTTTAAGCCCTAAGTTAACCTAAACTCTCCTTCTTTGATCCTGAAACTTCTAAACCCTCACTCTTGCCATGGGGATGTCTTCAGAATATTGTCCCAGGAGTGGGTATTCCTTAGCAACTCTAGTAACCCACAGCGCCAACCTGCTAACCTGAGGACCATCTGCTTTGCTGTAACAAGCCACAACCAGGCATGTCCACCACTCCCACCTTCCTTGACAACTCAGCAGGCAAATCCAGCCACAAGGCCTCAAACTCAAGCCCCACCCAGATCTTCGTGCACCTGGCCCGAACACCTGTTGCACGTCACCAGCACTCAGATTCCCCCACCACGGCCGCCTCAGCTCCAGACCTTGCCGCACCCCGGCCTCCTGTTAACACAGGCCTTGGTCGCAGGCTGGATCTGGGGTGGATCTTGAGTTGAGCGCCGCCAGCCCTGGGTTTTGATCCCCATTCTTCCCTCAGTGCACTGTGTGACCTCAGGCCACGTCTCGCCTCTCTCTGGGCCTCAGTTTCATCCTTTGAAAAATGCACATTTGGGCTGGACAGTGTTTCAGTCATCCGGTTGCAGCTGCTGTAATTTCTGCATAAAATACATATAACAAGTACTACTTTTTAAAAATCAACTTTAAGTGGAAGCTCAAAGGGTTTTGGCAATTGAGACAGAAAACGTTTTGGGGAACCCCCAGAAGTTCCCTCACACCCCTTTGCAACTTACCTTTATTTGCTCAATATTTTTCTTTAAAATGACTGACTTTTTAAAAACATACACTGCTTCAGCTTTATTCTAAGCAATGATATCCACAAAATGACAGGCTTCATGGGCTAGGTATACTTTCTCTAATACACGCGAAAATAATTCCTATTAAAATAAAATGTCCAAGTGCCACCCCAAATCTTCTCACGTACCTACAAAGCCATGCATGCCCCATGGAGAAATACTTAATGAAGTGACCACTCCCTCCCGAGGCCCCTTTAGCTCTGAAAGTCTGGATTCCACATCTTACTTGTCACTGAGTCTAGCCCGGTGCCCTGTATACAGCAAGCACTTACTAAATACTGGCTGCTGAACACGAGCGACAATCCACGGCCCATCTCCTTTCCATCTCTGACCAACCTGACTGAGTTCCACCACCTGCAGCGGGAAGCAGCCAGCTTACGTTCCTCGGAGCTGATAAATGCTGCATTCAGAGAAACGGCCACCCAGAGGGAGAGGGGACCAGAAGCAGAGCCAAGCAGGAAACCAGGTGGATGCAGAAGAGAAACAAAGCGGTGAAAGTGCAAAGGCTACGTTTGGGAGAGCTACTCCTAATTCTCCGTCCTCTGCCTGCATTTTTTCAGCCCACTAAGTTATTTTAATAACTCGGTCGCTTTCACATCAAAACCTTTTGCAAGAAAAGCCCTCCAAGATGTCGCATCTGCATTCCCAGAAGGGATTTACCACAAAGAATGCAAAGAGGGACTGGTAGCCTTCCAAGTCCCAGTATTGCAACGAGCTAAATAACTGAAGGGAAGCCTTCTGTGCCCTTAGCAACTAGGCAAGGAGTTTGTCAGATGTTTACAGTCCTCTAAAAAATAGAAATAGAGAATGAATGGGGAGGTGGATTGCAGCCTAGAAAAAGGCCCTATTGAAAAGGTAGACGGGGAACCTTAGCATGACTTCAAGAGCCCTGCCATGCCAGGTCCATCGCGTGCAGGAACCACTGCCCGACTCTGCAGCCCGGCAACTGGAGCCCCTTCCAAGCCAGCCCCCAGCTGCCTCTTTCTCAATTTAGATTATGAGCCCCATCCCAACACCCCATACCCAGCCGCAATGATCTACTGACATCACCCCAAACATTCAGCTACACCTTTGCATGTGCCGGTTCATCAGCCAGGACAGCCCTTCCTTCCTTCTCCACCTGGAAAACTCCTATTCATTCCTCAAAGGCCCAGGAATGATGGTCAAGTTCAACCATCACCTCCCACAGGAAGTCTCCCCTCATAGAATCTCTCCCTTCACAGAGCAGCACAGAGCACATGGGGCAGGGCGGGGTCCGGGGGGCTGTTCCATGGGGCTGGGGCCAAGTTCTAAAGGGCCTTCCTTCCTTGTCCGGTGTGTAAGGAATTTACAGTTCATCCTCAGGCAGTGTGGGAAGTCAGGGAGGAGACACAAGCAGAGAAACACTTCCAGACGAGCGTGGTAGAAAATTTCTGGTGACAATGTGGGAGACAGGCTGAAACTGGATCCGTGATGACGAAGTGAGTCTCCAGCATCAAATCGTATATGCTTGACTGCTTGTATCCAGAGCATCCTTCCAGAGTCACTGCTGTGCCCAGACACCGTGCAGAGAAAGCAGGGCCCCTCTACCTGCCAGGCAGTATCACAACCAGCACTGCAGCTAATATGCACATAACACAGCCTGGTTACCATTTACCAGTCCCGCTCTAAGCACCTACATCGAATCCCTACAATAGCCCTAAAATGTAGGCACTATTATTGTCCCGTTTTAGGGATGAGAAAATATGGCAAGGTTCAGGAAGTTGCTCAAAAGTGCCCAGCTAACAAGTGGCAAAGGAACCCAGGTGGACGGGCTGGGAGAACTACGGCAGACCCATACCTCACCCTTAGAAAGTTAGCCCAAGTACCGCTGCCCAATTTACCCTAAAGAAGCCACGGGAGAGTTACGCAAGGATTTAGCCGCAGGGATATTCATGGCTGTGTTGTTTCTAACAGGAAAACAAGAAACGACTAAGTATTTGCTAAACGTCCAAATATTAGCAAACGTCCTGAACTACTGAGGAGCATTTACGCAGTGGGATGCTATGAAGTCGTTAACATGCTAACAGAGTCATAAACTCTATTTATCACATTTCGGTTTGAAGTCCTCCTGCCCCTGGAGCTCCCAGGGTGTGTGTGAAAATGTGGATTCCTGGGTCCCTCCTAGACCTCATGAAACACAATGTCTGGAAGTGGGACCTGGCAATCAGAATCTTTACATGTAGAGTTTTCTGCATGGTAATGTTTGAGAACCACTGCTGGGGATGAATATTTATGCCATGGAAAGGGTGAGCTCCGCGAGTAGTTCTGTTCACCACAGGGTCCCCAGTGCCTAGAACAGTGCCTGGCGCATGGCAGGTGCTCGAGAAATATTTGGTGACTGAATGAACACATCAATCAACAAACTATTCTGCAATGCTCTGTTGGCAGGTCTAAATAACTGACCAATCTGTGTGCCTCTGAGGAGCAGGGCCTGTGAACATCTTGTTACCCTGTTGTACCCAGCACAGAACCAGCCCTCGGACGCGGTCCACCAGCACATGAACACATAAACACATGAACACTGCCGTCTGCATTGATTCTGAGTTGCACGTCCTTTCACTTTTTAACATTTCTGAAATCAGAATGTGTCTTACAACCTAACTCTGTCATGGTTTAGCTGGCAGCGTTGTTTCTTCCCCTTCCTTAGTGGTACAAAGATAATGATGCCATCTCTCAATTGCTGTCATCTTAGATTTATTAAAATACGGGAACTGAGTATATAATTCTGATTTTAAAAAATTAAAGTCGGATGCCAACACAGCTAACAGATTGCTGTGCATCCCCTTTCTCATGATTTTCAAGAATTAATCCAATGCCATCTGTCCTAAGCTTGTGGCTGCAGCCCCCAGTACTCCTGGTCATCCAACCCTTTGCTGCTGAGATGCAAAACCAAGATCTGATGCAAATGACAGGCTTGTTCACCTGTCTTCACCTGGGAAACTTCTGACAGCATCGGCTGGAGGGTTTCTCTACATTCTTGGAGGCCACAGGATGGGCCAGAGGGTGCTTCTGGCCCAGACTCGGGTTCATCCCAGCCCCGTCGCCCCTGGATGTTTGGCCTGGCACGTGGTCTGTCCACAACAGCTGTTGGTCCTCTTGTGACTTCTCAGCACTCAGAGGACCGGCACCCTTTGGCCAGTGCTCTACAGCCCTGCATGTCCTTTAACAGGTCCCACGGCTAGATGAAAGTCGGACACCCTAGGCAGGTTACTCTCATCTGCAAGAAGGGCTTGGGGATGGGAATCCGGCCCACTACACAGCGTTGTTCTGAGAACCAAATGAGATTCATTTGAAAATTCTCTGAATAGCAGCAATTTCTATACAAGGTAATTCGTGACATTTAGGAGACACAAATGAGTAGAAATGCTCAAACTTTCAGGAAAACATCAGCACCTACTTTCCATCGTAACACTTGCCTTTTTTTTTTGATTGAAATCCATCATTGCCCAGACCTTTTCGTGAGTCAGTGGCACAAACCATCACAGCAGCTAAGAGCCAGGAACTGGGGCCAGAATCCCAGCACTGTCTCCCTGTGCTGCCCTGGACACGCCACCTAAGCTCTCTGAGCCTCCATCTCCTCGTGTGTAACCTGGGGCTAACTGTCTAGTTCTCCCATTCCCTGTACAGTTAGATTCACCTCTCTGCAAAGCACCAGGCACAGAGCCCCCTCCTGCAGTGCCTCTGGGGAGGAGAGTTACTCGCACGACGTCTTCATTTAGAGCAACAGCACCGGGTTAGCTCAGCTTTCCTTCTATGGAGCATTTTATTCCCCCAAAGAGCAAGAGCTAACTAAGCTTCCACAACTTCAGAAGAGTTATTTGGGCCACATTTCCAGGGCTAGAGGAACGGAGAACAGTGCAACACGGCAGAGCCCCAGCTGTAGGCTGGCTCCACCCCTTCCCCTGTGTGGGACCCTGGCCAGGTTATTCTGCCCTCTTCTCACTGTCTCCAAGCCTCAACAGAGTGAGGATGATGAGAATGGACCACCTCACAGGGATGCTGTCAGAACTGAGGACAGATAAAGGCCAGCACAGAGCGAGTGCTCCAGACATCCCAGCTTTCCCCACGCACGTTCCAGCTTCCCACAGGCTCGAACACGAAGCACTTGAAGGCCAAGAGCCTTCCAGCATAGGGACAGCAGTGGGGTGGTGGTGTCTGCCTGCCCGCCTGCTTCCAAGTAGGAATGTCAGAGATGCTGCGAATGAACACAGGTCCACAAAGCTTCGTGGTGGGTGAAGAAAGGCACCAGGGGTCATGGTTTCTGAAGCCCCTGCTTAACTCGTGTGGCTGCCCCGGCACAGGGCCTGGCAGAGGAGGTGGCAAGCAATGTCTGTAGGTTAAGTAAATGTTTAGTGTTGGAGCCCCGGGTGAGATATGATCAGGGAGAAAGAAGGTATAAGAACATTCCAGAGGGGCTGGGGTATACGGCTGGTCACCCACAGACGATCTTTTGGGTTCCTTCAGATAACAGCTGTCATTCTCAGACAGGAAGTCCATCTTTTTCAGTTAGCAAAGAAAAATCTGGTTTGAAAACTTCAAACTGGGAGTTTGTGTCTCTCTCCTTAGGGGTAAAACGTGGGCTGCTCAACAGATCAGTGAGATGGCAGAGACAGTCCAAAAACAGATCCAAGGATGGACACAGGAATTTAACACACACAAATGGGGACAGAGAACAGCTCATGCACTACAAGTGGATTGGGATAAAGGACTAGCCATTTGGGAACAAATAAAACTGGATATCTACCTAGATCCTTACAGTAAAACAACTTTCAAGTGGATTACAAATTGAAATAAAGACAAAGATCCGTTGACAGATGAATGATAAAGAAGATGTGGTATATATATATATATATGTGTGTGTGTGTATGTATATATATACATACACACACAATGGAATACTACTCAGCCTTAAAAAAGAATGAAATAATGTCATTTACAGCAACGTGGACCTAGAGATGATGGACCTAGAAATTATCATACTAAGTGAAGTAAGTTGGACAGAGAAAGACAAATACATATGATATCACTTATATGTGGAATCTAAAAAAATGATACAAACGAGCTTATTTACAAAACAGGAACAGACTCACAGACTTAGAAAACAAACTTATGGTTACCAAAGGGGAAAGGGGGGTATAAATTAGGAATTTGGGATTCACAGATACACACTACTAAATATAAAACAGATAAGCAGCAAGGTCCTACTGTACAGCACAGGAAACTATACTCAGTATCTTGTAATAACCTATAATGGTAAAGAATCTGAAAGAATAGGTGTATGTGTGTGTGTGTGTGTGTGTGTATATATATATATATATATATACATACATACATATATATATACATATACGTATGTAGCCTAATCACTTTGTTGTACACCTGAAACATTGTAAATCAACTATACTTCAATTTAAAAATACATTTGTTTAAAAAAACCAAAGAAACACAAAACAAAGGAATCTCCTAAAAACAAGTATTAAAGGAGGCAAACAGTCTAAGCGTCCACGGAAGGCACCACTGTTAAACTTCCGGAGGGGAAAAGCATCACAGAGCAAAAACATCAGACCAAAAGCTGGGAAAAAATATCTGTAACATATTAAGGACCACAGGTTAATATCCCTTTTAGTGAAGAGACTTTACAAATCAAAATTGCTTTAAGCAACACATCAATAGAACAATTAGTATAAATAATGAAGAAGCAGTTCTCCAGAGAAGACAAGCACGTGGCCAGTACACAGACCACAAGATGCTCAGCCTCACTGCAATCAGAGGAGTGAGAATAGGGCTGAGAACTCGCATTTATCACGCTGGCAAAGATCTGCAATATCCATTGCTGGCAAGGTTCTGGGAAGCTGCTATTCTCATTCATCCCTGGTGGGTGCAAATTGACGCAACTCTTCTGGAGTGCCATTTGGCAATTCTGTCAACCTTTTTAAACATGGATCGCTTTCACTCAGTAGCTTCACTTCTAGAATCTTTCCTAAGGGAACAATCAGACAAGGGGATAATCCATAAAGATGGGAATAATAAGGGACTTGTTAAATAAATCATAATACGTCCAAGCCGCAGAGGCCACGGCAAGATTTCTGTATACCCGTGTATGTGAGAAAAGCTGGTCACAAACGGGGTGATCCCGTTTCTCAGGGGAAAAACCCCACATTGAGACACTCGCTGACATCACAGCCCTAACGAGTAGGATAAGCCAAGAAAGTATTTCCATTTAGGGGCAGGGGAAGGAGGCTGTGTGAACAAAGAGGATTCTTAGAAAGAGAAGGTGGAAGGCTCCTATCAGGGGCAGGGAGGGAGAAAAGAACCAGGAAATGGAGTGGGGGTGGGCTAGGTTTAGGCCAAGAAAAAGAGAGGGAGAAGAAATTAGGCTGGAGAGAAGCCACAATGGCACTGAGAAGATGAAAGTCAAACGTCCAGTCTGAAATATACTAATGGGACTTCTAGAATTCCCCAAAGTAGTTGGATAGGGCTAAGTGACCCAAAAAATAGCCTTCTTTCCTATATACCAGCAATAACCAATTTGTGGATAAAACTGGAAGATTCCATTTATAACTGAAACAAAAGGAGTTAGGAATGAACAGCACAGACTGTTCAGGAGAGAGAAGAAAACGGTACTTTTCTATAAAGGAGAGAGCAAGCTGAACTGAGAATCAGACAGGGTCACCCTCAACCCCACGCCCCCAAATCAACACCCCCTTCTTCTCTGGCCCTGGACACCTTATCATCCCCATCTTTTCCCAAACCTCCCTCCTTTCTCCCAGCTGCTGCAGTGTCACCTCCCTCCAGGGCACCTCACTGTCAGCTTTATATACTTGGGTCATTCCCATTAAAATAAAGACTTCCCTCTGTCCCCAACACCCCTAACCTCTGCCTCTCTCTGCTTTGCCACAGTCATTGAGGCTGTCATCTGGATTGCCTCCTAATTTCCTGCAGACTGTGAGCTTCTGGAGGGCAGGGACTGGGTCTAAGTCATCTTAGTCTCTATCCCTCAGCACAGGGTGCACGTGGGGTACCCCAGTGGCGGGCTTAAAGGGGTGGGAGAGTGGATGGATGCATGGATGCATGGATAAACAGAGGGATAAAGAAAAACTTCTCAGTTCAACTCAGAACTTCAATAGAGGATTTAGAGCCCAAGCAGAGTTTGGTCCAGGGGGGTCCATAAGATCCTTCCAACCTGAGCTTCTAGGACTTTATGGAACAATCCCCTGATGCCTGGGGCTGGCCTCAATTCTTGGGCTCGGCTTAGAAGGAAAATTCTCAGCAGAAGCACCACTCAAAGGAGGGAAACAATCATTTCTCAAACTGGAGGAGTCTTTTCCACTGAGGAATTTTGCTTTTAGGACAACTTTTAAAAATAAACAAGATGTAAAAGAATAAAATGTTCAGGAATAAACTTAGCAAAAGAAGTAAAAAACTGAAAAATACAAAATATTGTTGAAAGAAATTAAAGATGACCTTAATAAATGGAAAGGCATCCTATGTTCATGGATCAGAAGACTTAATATGGTTAAGACCAAATTTACCCACTGATTCAACACAATTCTTAACAAAATCCCAGCTGACTTTTTTAAGAAGCTGATCCTAAAATTCACATTGAAATTCACATTTCAACATGAATAACCTTGAAAACAAACAAAAAGTTTGAGGACACAGACTTCCTGATTTCAAAACTCACCACAAAGCCGCAGTGATCAAGATAATACGATACTGGCATAAGGACAGACGTATAAATAAATGGAATAGCATTGAGAATTTAAAAATAAATGTTTACATTGTGGTCATTTGATTTTTAACAACAGTACCAAGACAAGTTGATAAAGAAAGAATAGTCTTTTCAGCTAATGGTGCTTGGGCAATTAGATATCCACAAGCAAAAGAATGAACTTCACACCATATACAAAAATTAACTCAAAATGGATCAAAAACCTAAATGCAATAACTAAAACTATAAAACTCTTAGAAGAAAACATAGGAATAAATCTTCATGACCCTGGATCAGGCAATGGTTTCTTAGATAAGATACCCAAAGCATAAATGGAAAAGAAAAAAATAGATAAATTGGAGTTGACCAAAATTTTTAAATTCGAAGGATACTGTAGTGGTTTGAATAGTGTCCTTCAAAAATTCATGTCCACCAGAACCTCAGAATGTGTCCTTATTTGGTAATAGGGTATGTGCAGACATAATTAGTTAAGGATCTCGAGATGAGATCATTCTGGATCTGGTGTCTTTATAAGAAGAGAAGAGGACACCAGAAAGGCACTCAGGGAAGAAGCCTGTGTGAAAACAGTGGTAGAGATTGGATTGATGTGGCCACAAGCCAAGGAATGCCTGGGGCCACCAGAAGCTGGGAGAGCCAGGATGAGACTTCAGAGGGAACATGACCCTGCTGACACCTTGATTTCAGACTTCTGGCCTCCAGAATTGTGAGAGGATAGATTTCTGTTGTTTTAAGAAAATACCACCCAGTTTGTGGTTATACAGCAGCCCCAGGAAATTAATACAGAGAGCACAAAGAAAATGAAAAGAAAACCCACAGTAGAAAATATCTGCAAGTCGTATATCCAATAAGGGGCCTATATCCAGAACTCTATATAAAGAACTCTTATAATTCAACAATGAAAAGACAAACAACCTCATTTTTAAATAGGCAAAAGATTTGAATAGATATTTTTCCAAAGAAAATATATACAAATAGCCAATAGGCAGATGAAAAGATGCACAACATCACTAGTCATTAAGGAAAATCAAAACCACAATGAGACAGCACTTTAAACCCACTAGAGAATAAATATCTGTTTTAAGCTACCCAGCTTGTGGTACTTTGTTACAGCAGCCCTGGGAAACTCTGTGTATGTGTGCACACATATATACATGATGTTTTCCTTTTTTTTTTTTAATTGAAGTATAGTTGATTTTCAATATTGTGTTAGTTTCAGGTGTACAGAAAAGTGATTCAGTTTTATATATATATATATATTTCAGATTCTTTTCCATTACAGGTTATTACAAGATATTGAGCATAGTTCCCTGTGCTATACAGTAAATCCTGTTACCTGTTTTACATATAGTAGTGTGTATCTATTAATTCCATACTCCTAACTTATCCCTCCCCGCTTTCTCCTTTGGTAACCATAAATTTATTTTCTATGTCTGTGAGTCTATTTCTGTTTTGTAAGTAAATTCATTTGTATTCTTTTTTAGATTCCACATACAAGTGATACCATGATATCTGCCTTTCTCGGTCTGACTTACTTCACTCAGTACGACAATCTCTAGGTCCTTCCACATTGCTGCAAATGGCAATATTTCATTCTTTTTTATGGCTGAGTAGTATTCCATTGTATATATGTACCACATCTTCTTTATCCATTCATCTGTTGATGAACATTTAGGGTGCTTCCATGTCTTGGCTACTGTAAATAGTGCTGCAATGAATATTGGGGTGCATGTGTCTTTTTGAATTATGGTTTTCTCCAAATATATGCCCAGGAGTGGGATTCCTGGATCATATGGTAACTTTTTTCAGTTTTTTAAGGAACCCCCATACTGTTCTCCATAGTGGCAGCACAAATTTACATTCCCACCAACAGTATAGGAGGGTCTTCTTTTCTCCATACCTTCTCCAGCATTTATTTGTAGATTTTTTTTTTTGGCCACGTCCCACAGCATATGGGATCTTAATTCCCTGACCAGGGATTGAACTCACGCCCCCTGAATTGGAAGCTTGGAGTTTTAACCACTGGACCACCAGGGAAGTCCCTATTTGTAGACTTTTTGATGATGGCCATTCTGACCGGTGTGAGGTGGTACCTCATTGTAGTTTTGATCTGCACTTCTCTAACAATTAGCATTGTTGAGCATATATGATTTATTTTTAAACTGACTTTTAACCATTAGGCAAGTGAAACAAACAAAACTCTCAAGGCTGAGAGACGCCATGTCGATGCCCAGAGCCTGCAAAGGACAGCTGTGACCAGATCTGACCAGAGACATTAAACCATTAACCATGGCCTCAGAGAGGCAGCCTCAGAGGGGGTGTCAGGGGAGGAAGGGCAAAGAAATTGAGGCCAGGGGTTGACAAAGCACGTGGGAGGCAGTGGTCAGAGTGCTGAGAGCCACAGCCTGAGGGACAAGGCAGACAGTGAGTGAGACCCAGAGCCAGTTCATGGCATAGAGCATCCCCATAGATCCCACAAATGGATCTCGCTTGTACGACCGACTGCTAATGTCACAGTGCAATGCAAGAAGCTCTAGGTCCTGAAGAACCAGAGCCTTTCCTCAGAGATGGTAGGAATACAGCATAGGACTCTCTCATGCGTTTCAGACCTATGTCCCCAACTGCCATCTGTACCTCCCCTGGCTGACCCCCAGATGCCTCATACTAAGTAGCCCAGAACTGGGCTCCCCATCTCCCTCCTTCACATCTGTGCTTCTACCATGTTCCTCAGCCCAGAGAAGACCCCACCAGACTCCCAGGCCAGAAATCTGGGTGTGCTTCTTAGCTACTAGCTAATAATAGCCACCAGATTATTATAACATCAGTGGTTTTCAAACTGCTGTGCACCAAAAGCCCTGGAGGGCTAATAAAGGTCACAGAGGCCCAGCTCCTAAAGTCCCCCTGTGATTCTCCTGCCCCCCACGCTGGAGAGCTGCTGTACTTGATAAACAGTACTACCCACATATACGCAGCTACTGATATTGAGGGGGACTCCCGGGTGTCGGGTGCTGTGCAAGCTGCTTATAAACATTATTTCTCAGGCAACTCTTTGGAGCAAATAATTTATTTCCCCCATGTTATAGATGAAGACAGACTTCAAGAGAGGTTAAGTAAGTTCCCGGAGGTCACACAGCCCAGCGGGGAGCAGGAGAAGCGGAGTCTCTGTGTAGGTCTCTGACTTCAAGGTGCTTCACCTCACCAAGGTAAGGAATTAGAGGCTAGGAATGCAAGGCTGGCCCTCAGGACCTATTGGCGGCAGCAGAAGAGCCTCGAGGGGCCAGGCACAAGCTCTAGGTCCGGGGCAGCTGTTCTCAGCCACACTGCCCACCGGAAAAGTCTGGAGAATTTATTGTTCATGCCCCTGCCTGGCTCCACCTGGCCACAGAATGAGAACTCTCCAGGGGCAAGATGGTATTATATTCTCACCTCCCCAGGCAACTAGGGTAAAAAAAAAAAAAAAAAGGCTTGAGCAGCAGTTCTCAACATTGGCTGAGAATTCCCAGCGCCCAGGCCCCTCTCAGTCCTAGTGACTCAGCGTCTTGGAGTGGGGTTTTTTAAGTCCTCAGTGGTTTTATAAGGTCCTCAGGTAATTCCAACGTGCAGTCCAAGCTGAAGTCGCTGGCTTCCGGCCCTGCCTGCTCCAGGTGTGGCCTCCAGGTCCAGAGCACTGGCTCCACCAGGTAGCTTGTTAGAAATGCAAGATTTCAGGCCCACCCCAGACCTGCTGAATCTGAAACTTGGGGGTGAGTTTAGCTAGTCCTCCAGATGCCATTGATGCTAGTTTAAGTGTGAGAATCTCTTGCCTAGGGCCTTGCAACTCAAAGTGGGTCCACAGGCTGGCAGCGTCAGCATCACTGGATCTTGCGAGATATAGTCTCAGCTCTCCCCGCCCCCCGCCAGACCCACTGAATCAGAACCTGCATTTTAACAAGATGCCCAGGTGATTTAAGCACACAGTAAGGAGTGAGAAGACCCTCCCTTCTTCTCCTTTCCCTGCCCCTCCCCCCACTTTGGATTAGAAGCTCTCATCCAGCCAGGGGTGAGGCCCAGGTCCTGTTTAAGTTGCTACTGTGCTGCACGCAGGCTACTCTAAGTAACAAGGTCAGAGTCACATGAGCCTGGTTACAAGCTGACTCAGCCACTGAGAGCAGGACTCGGTGACAGTTTAATGCAGTGATTCTCAAACTTTAACGTGCATGAGAATGACAAGCTCCTTGAATGTCCCTTAGCTGGCCCCTCCCCAGTGATGCTGATCCCATGAGTCGGGGCCCATGAGTCAGCATTTCCACAGAGATCCCAAGTGATGTGATGCTGGAGAACCCAGGACCATCCTTGGGTAACTCTGATTTAGTGTGGGCTCTGAAGCCAACTTTAGCATGCACTAACTGTGTGTCCCTGTGCCTCAATCATCTCACCTGGCAAATGGGCCTAGCAATGGTTACAACCTCATAGATTGTTATGAGCAGGCAACAGATTCAGACAACTAAAGTGCTTACAAGAGTGCCTAGTACGGACAGGCCCATAATTTTAAGTTTAGTAAACACCACCACCACCACCACAGCCACCTCCATCCCCACTGCCACATCAGCTTCACCACCACCATCACCTTCCCCACCACCACCATCCTCACCACCACCACCATCAATCAATACCATCACCACTGCCACCACCACCACCACCATCACCATCGTTCACCACCACCAACACACCACCACCATCACCCTCAACACCACCGCCATCACCAATACCGTCACCATCACCACCCTCCCCGCCGCCAATACCGTCACCATCACCACTACCAGCACCATCATCACTGTTACCATCCTCACCACCACCACCTCCATCACCATCACAATTACCACCAACACCATTATCAGTACCACCACTGCCACCGCCACCACCAATACCGTCACCATTGCCACCCTCCCACCACCACTACCGTCACCATTGCCACCACCAGCACCATCATCACTGTCACCACCCTCCCCACCACCCCACCAGCATTACCACTGGGTATTCACAGTACAGTTCCAGCCATCAAAGAATGTCAGCCTGTGTGGACGAGCAGACAAGAAACTGAGAGGGAGAGAAGGATGTAGAACCTGCTGTCATGTAGCCCAACTCAATTCACTTCAGCACCTGTTCAGAACTAAACGCCATGGGAATGAATACAAAATAGTGACGGGCGTGGGAGACAGAAGAGGAAGCTTTACATGCCCTGCACGTTGGTGGACAAACCTAAAAACCACCTAGACTAGGTGAGGTTAGGACTGTGCTTCTTTCATCTCCGACTGTCGACTCTCGGTCCAGGGCCTGGCATGGCATCAGGAATGAGTCCACAAGACCTGACTTTCCAAAGTCACTTTCCCACTCAGCTTATGCCTCCATTAAACAGGGAAAATGCTAATTTCAAACCTGCTGAAGTATATATTCCTACAAAGCTATGAAGACATTTAATAGTCAAGCACTATTAATACTGAATAACTATTTAATAATTTAATAATCAAAACTAACAGAAAAGCCGAATTTCTAATTTCTAACAGGCTCCCCAATTGACACTGACCATGACCGCTCTTCCCAGGACACATGCCCACACCATCCCACCAGGGAATTCGCAGCGCACTCTCTTCCAGTAACCTAAATCGTCTAAAATCTTGGTCCAGTGCTCTAATGTCTACAGTCCCGCCATCAGATAAGCCAGGGCCCCTCCAGCCTGAACTGGCGGGCAAGCTTGGGACAGCTGCCCAGAACAAGGGATGCTCTTCTCTGCACTACCCAAGCACACTGGCTGAGAAGCCAGCCCCTCAGCTTTACATCCTGCTGAAATTTTTAACTTCCTCCAGCTTGCAGTGACCTGGTCCCTTGGCACCAATCGGACGACCTGCAGATAAGATTAATAAATCCCAGATGCAAAAAGCAGTGCCTCTAATGAGGAAGCAGTCGGGATTATGGCAAGATAACAAGACTAGGCCAGGCTCACGTCTAAATCCTGTGCTGCTCCAGCCCTGGCCTGGGCTTCTTCCTTCGCCCCTGAGACTCCCAGTGGGCCAAGCCTGTACGGGGCTTGGGATGGAAGAGAGGATCCAGCCCTGCCCGCCCTTGGTTGCTCATGGCCATCTCACCAGCCTGGCCCACATAGGGCATTAGTGACAGGACAGAATCAGCCCGGGCATGGGAGCCTCAGGGCGGCAGTGACCATGTTCCCCAAAGTGACTTTCCAACCCCAGATGCCCAGGGGCCTGGGACTCTCTTCCCAGGGGCTAGGAGTGATTGAACGAGAAGGCTTCTCTTACCTGCAAGGCTCTGGTCATGTGGCTTCCTCGCCCAGGATGCCTGCCCTGCCCATCTGTTCACTCTACAAACACCGACTGTACATCTCCTGGGCTCCTGGCTCGAGTGCAGACGATGAAATGGGAACAGCTGCTGCCTTTGCATTACCCACGATCTGCAGGGGAGGCGGCTTGTAATCAGATGACTGCAATGAAGTAAGGTCAGCGCTCAGAGTCTGGGGGGCTTTCTGGAGGAGGTGGCCCCTAGGTCATGTCTTCAAGGAGAGGCAGGAAGCCCAGGTTAACAAAGGATAAAAAATGAAAAGAAGACACCAAGCCCTACTAGATGTGTGTGTGCATTTCTATGTGTTCCCACGAGCATGGGAGAACGTTCTGGGGGTTCCACCTACCACTGGTTACCCCACACTGGATGGAGAAAAAGAGAGTCTATTCATCTCTTTATTCTCTTCTCTGCTTGAATAATTAAAACAACAAATACTACTTTAGTAATTTTGGAAGGCAACACAACTTTTTAAAAAATGTAAGGGAAGGAGGGAAATGAAAATTTTAGGGGAAGTTGACCCAAAAGCAAAGATTCTGAAAATCTAATGAATTCTCTATAGAGGGAAGAATGAATTTTGTCAAAAGGCTGTGGCTCTATTTCAAGACTGGCCCCCAAGGGGTTGATCAGACTCGAACTGTGGGGTGAGCAGATCTCTCCACCTAGAGGCAAATGAGACACAGAAGAGGCCAGAGACACCAGGGTGGACAGGTGGACACAGGCGAGCCTCACCACACCTCTCCCGCTAGGAGTATTTTTCACAAACTTTTCAATTTGCAAAGTTTTGAAACTACAGAAAAGTCCCAAGAATAGTATAATGAACTCCTCATACCTTCACCTAAACTCACCATTGTTCACATTTCCCCACAGCTACTTTATAAAGATACATTTCTATATATAAACGTCTATTTTCATGAATCATTTGAAAGTATATTGCAGACATCATGACATCTCACGCTCAGTGCTGTGGCTTTCATCCCTACCGCCAAAGACATCATGAAATCATAACACAATTATCAAAACCAGGAAATTTTATCGATACATTTCATATTCCAATGTCACCAACTGTTGCAATGATGTCCTATGTAGCAAAATGATTCTTTTTCTTCACGCAGCACTTATTAAATAGCAGTTGTTGGCAGGATGCAGCTGTGTCTCTGTCAGAGGTACTCCAAACCACAAACAAACTTTCCCAAATAATCAAGTGGAAAAGTAAAACATAACAATCAAGAATAATAAACATCATTAAGTACAGAATAATCTTTGACAACAGGGCAGGGCAGCTGGAAGGGGTTCTGGGCACAGCGATAAACGAGGATCAGTCTCAAATCACCCCTCAGCCGATGCCAGCCCTGGTCCTTAGCTCTGTGTCTAAGAAAACACAAACCACACGCTCTCAGGCAGGACAGTAGGGTCCTTCTGTCCTTGGGCTTTGGCAGCGTGGGCCAGGTGGGCCATGGCGCAGAAAAGCAGGGGACCTGGGCTCCCACCTCTCAACTGCTGAGTCACTCTGGAGAAGTCACACAGCCGCTGTGGGCCTCAGTTTTCCCATCTGTAGGGATGGGATCTGGCCACTTCCTCACCCCCTGCCCCACTCCATGCAGCCCCAACTGCCCCCACGTCCACGGCCACCCTGAGCGCCGCAGAGTTCTGATCAGGGCCTCTTGATCCGGGTGTCTACCACTACTTTTCTGAGAGTCGGAAATAGTAAAATATATTCGTAGACTGCCCTTGGCTCTCCACTGGCCTCAGGGGGAAAACCAAACTCCTTGGCTTGGATAAAGCCCTTCCTCGTCTGTTCCCCACCTCCCCCTTACCACAGATCCCCTCGGACTCCCCTCACCCGCCATCCCAACCAACGTCAGAAAGCAGCGGCCCTGACCAGCAATGGCATTCTCTACGGGACAGACTGCTAAGGCCATGGAGTCCCAGAGAGGTTGACAAACTTTCCCTAGTTCAACAGCTCAGGAGTGATAGAACCAAGGCACAAAGAAGTGAGCTCCAAGCCAGATCCCTTCATCCCACATTAAAGGCAAAATGTTTCATCGATGCAGATCTCTACATGCACACTGCCTCTGGACAGTGCTGGAAAGGACATTACAACAGTGGTTCAGAGGGTGCTAGGAATAGAGGTGGATGCTGGTGTGTTTTTTCTTTATGCAATACTTCCATTAATTTTGTATGGTGTAAAATTTTCACAGTGGAAAAATAAAAATGGCTAGAAATTGGCAGGCGCTAAGTGATGAAGAATTCCACAAGCATCTCAGTGTCACTATATGCTGATATAGCTGATATGCTATGCACAGGAGATAAAACTGGTGGCCTGATTTCAGCTGGGAACTCACCTCAGTGTGGCTGGCACAGGTAGGATTTCCCCCTGAGCTCTGCCCAGGCAGGTGGACGCTGCCCTAGCCCATGACCCTACCCACATCTGCAGCATGCCTGCCTATCCTGGGCTCTCTCTGCACCTGGAAGACTTCAGGGTTTTTTTTGTCCAATTGAAGTAATAGATGCCTCATGGCTCCCTTTAAAGAGCTTAAGAGAGTAACCATATATTTATTTAATGATCATTTTGAATCCCATCAAGACCCATTATCCTCTGAACTTCAGCTTCTTCATCCATATAAGAGATAATAATACTGGCACCCACAGGGCTGTAACTGAAACTCTTAACAGTGGAGGAGGTACCCTGCTCAGTAGAGAGGCAGCATCATTACCACTGACTGAGAATCTACTAAGTGTCAGATACTTTCCCAGGCACTGATGGTATAGAGATGAACAAGACGCAGTGCTGCCGTGGAGTGATTACAGGCTCTTCGTGTAGGAGGAAGCACAATAAATCCCTAAAGGGCTAGTACGTGACCTTGAGCACAGCAGGGAGCCACTGGTTAAGGTTTATGCCTGGGAGGAAAAGGTCAGATACCCATGCAGTTCAGACCACTTGCTCAGGGTCAACACGGAGGGCTGCCTGGAGGGGGCCCCCAGAGGCACAGTGCTGAGGCTGTGTCCTCACCTGGTAGGGGACGAAGAGGCCTGAGGTGAGCCACAGATGTGAATATTTCAGGAGGCAAAACCGATAGGACGAGAGGGACAAAGAAGATTTCCTAAAGCTTGAATTAAGCTGTATTTTACATTTTAATCTATTTTTAAATCTCATCAAACGGTTCACCAAGCTCCTTATCATTCCTACCACAGGGCTGCTTTTCTGCAGAAATGTGAAGCAGCCCTGCTTCACCTCACCCTTGGCTTCCCGCTGCCCTCAGGGTGAAAACCAAGGGTGGGGGGATGGGGGAGGGAGGTCAGGAGACTAAGGGAGATAAGGGAGATAATACCTCCATGTTTACAAATAGGGAAATGGAGGCTCTCAGAGGCAGAGGGACTGGCCTAAGGTTCCACCGAACATGCAAGAAGACTGGGATTTGAACACAGATCTGTCAGGCCCCAGGGCCTGCTTCATGGCGTCACCCAGCAGGTGAACCTCCTAGCAGCACTGATAGCCCAGGTGGCCAGAAAGAGTTGGAGTCTTTCAAAATGGCGGGCAGGGCACAGCCCTTGTTGTCGTGAACAGGAACACCTACCTGGGCACCCACTGGCATCCTGGAACCAGAAAGGGAGCTCAGGAAGAGAGACAGTGTTGGTAGTCAGATGTCAGGCTTCCCCAAGAGGAAAATATTTAGCAAACATTGCTGTAGAGAAGGAGTGAGCCCGAGACTTAGAAGGGATGTTGAGAAAGGCCATCTGGTCCCACCTCCCCATTGTACAGATGGAACATGGAGCCCAGAGATGGTGTGTCTAATGCAAATGTACAGGGAGGCAGGATTTGAACCCAATCCTCTGCTCTCCTTACCCTTACCTCATACTTAGCCTGGTAAAGGTGTATAAGCCACATCACCACCGGCTCCAGGAAGTCCTCCATGACTGCCAAGGCTCCTGCCCCTGAAAACCTGGGCCTCCCAAAAAAGCCTGGACTTCACTGTCAGACCCAGAGTCGAATCCTGGCTCCATCCCTTATTTCCTGTAGGACCTAAATCAAGTCATGTCACCTGAACGAAAGAAAACTCTGCCTCCTGAGAATGTTGTAAGGATTACATGAATTAAGAAGACCCCTGCAGAGTCTAGACTTCCATGGATGGGCCCAGAGAACAGCCATACAATAACAGCTGTGTTCCCTTTAATGTCAGTGCCACAGACTCTGCTCCCCTCCAATGCCACTACCTACGTCAGAGCCACCATCTTCTCTGTGGCCTGGGAAGCACCTGACCCCGTCCTGCCACGGGGCCTCTCACACACTGCAGGCCATCCCTCATCCCTCTGCCTGGTCACCTCTCCTCTCCCCATGCCAAGCCTCCTCAACTCCAAAGGCAAGTTTGTTCAGTAAAGCCCTGACGTTAACCCGAAGCTGACAACTCCGATTCCTGCCCCTTCCACTTCCGGCCAGTCCTGCGTCACTTCCTGCCACGGACTTTTAAAGTGGAGCCTGACTCTTCCCCTTACGCTTCCTGTCCCCAGCCCACCTCATTAGCCACGCCCACAGCCTGCTTCCTGTCCCCGCCCCAAAGGAACCACGCCCTGGGGAAGTCTTCAGCCTCGATTGCTACATTTAAAAAGAAGGCCAGGCTACAAAGTTGGTTCAGTATGACCCCAGTAAAATACAAAACTAGCATATATGTTCAGCGGGCAAAAAAAAATAAAGATTAGAGGTGCTTTTCAAACAGTTTTTGCTTTTTTTCATGAAATGAAATCTTGTTGGGCAGTCCACATGAAGCTGCTCTTGGAAGGACCCACACCCAAACCTCAGCCTCTTAAGCCACCTTTGCTGAGCCCACCCAGAAAGCGCCATCGTGGGTGGAGAGAGGACAAGGCTCTCGTCCTGAGGTTCCACCGCTCACTAACTGACGGTTCAATGACTGTGTAACCTCCCAGGGCCTCCTGTGCCCTCCTACCTTCTTACACGGTGGTTGAGGGGCCCAGAGAGAAGCAGAAAGCACCTGCCCAGGGGACACTCAGTAAATACCACTGCTGAGAGGCCGACTGGATAGAGCTGGACAGGAAGGCAGAGGCCAAGGGGGAGGGGGGGGTGGTCGCTGGCCGTGCTCTCCTGGGAGACCCTGATGGGATACTGCCGCAAACCCACAGGAAACCAGGCCTCTCACCCCCACACACAGCCACCTCCTCTGCAAAAGGTGACCCTACCCATCCTGCCAGCCGGAGAACAAGAGAAAGGGAGTGGCCCAGGGTGGCCCCGAGTCAGGCTGCATGGGACTCTTGGGGCAGGACTCCTTCCTCTGGGCCCTAAAAGCAGCAGTTAAACCAAGAGCTGCCACTCATGAGAGCCTACTCTGTGCCAGGCGATGTGCTGGGCCTACCCATCTCAATCCATCCTCAGTCCATCCGTCCCTGTGAAACAAGTAACAGTATTATCCCCATTTGACAGATAAGGAAACTGAGGCTCAAAGAGGTGAAGTCACCTGCCCAAGGTCCATGGCTTGTAAGTGGCAAAGCCAGGACTGAACCCAGGTATGTCTGACTCTAAGGCCACTTCCCAGGTGCCCAAAGAACTGTCAATTTTGTTTTCTATCCTCAGGACCCAGCACCATGAATGCTCTTAGAAGGCACCCAAGAACATTTTTAGGAATGAACAGCCAGGCTCCTTCCTGCACATCATGCCATCACCTTCCAAGAACCAGGCATATTGACAGCAAATCAAATGTCACTGAGTGAGTGACATATATAAAACAGTAAAACTTCTGTAAAACAGTAAAACTTTTTCAATCATGAAAAACTTCCGATATCATCAGAAAACCACCTACCAAACCAAAACACCAAACACACCCACAAACACAATCTGATAAAATTGCTACTCGTATGCAGGACCCCCATAACAAAATTCTCATCAAATAGAGGAACGATAGTTGTTTATCAACAGTTACAAGAACATGATGACACTTCCTTTGGAATATTCTGTGCATGTGACGTCTTCTTTTTTCTTTAGCTTTTCACTGTAAAATCTTACCAGGTGCTGAACAGGAGAGAAACTTTGAGGTGGGGATGAGCAATGGGAACAATAACTGTGCGGCAAGAAAAACAAAGCATCGTGGCAGCACCCGTACTCCTCTTCCATCAGACAGAATTCAATACAATTCAACCAACGTGCACCAAGTTAACAGGAATAACAGTCCCTGCTTATACAGCAGTCTCTCTGTACTAGAAACTGTTCCAAACTTTCCAGATTCTCTATTATTCCACAGCCCTATGACATTCTGCCAGCCAGAATGTGAAGATAGAGCCACTAGGGTGGCCCAGGGACTGCCTCATCCACAAAATGCCAAAGTAAATACATTTATAAGACTGACGAAGCCTCAGCCATTCTGCATACCTGGGGGTAGATGGCTGCTATCCCTTAGGCAGCCAAAACGCACCAGGTCCTTACACGCATAATCCTGGTGTTCACGAGGTCCTGGAGAGGCACATGTTATTTTCCTCATTTTATAGGGACAAAATTTCAGCTGAAAGTAAGTAAAGGACTTGCTCGAGTCCCCACCTGAATACAAAGCCTTTGCTTTCTGCTACTACGTGCTGACTCTTCGCAAACCCCCTGCACCATTTTGTAATCTCCCCTTTATTGATGTGCAAGGGCCCCTTAAGGAGTTCCAGAAAAGGTCTCAGCCATTAGGCTGTTTCTGTCCCACCGCTCCTGAAATGAGTCACATAATCACACCACTAAGAACAAGCAGTGTGACTCATGACTTTCAAGCCAAGAGCAACTTCTTTTGTGGTTTCCACATCCTTTCTCCACCAGCCACTCAATGTCGTCCGATATGCCTAGGGCACTCCTCAACAGACACTTACGAATGACTCCAGAACTGGAGGACAGGGGAAAGGGTGGCAAGGCTGAAGCAAGCAGGGAGAGACAAGGGGCTCAAATCGGAACACTAATTACAGGGCTCGGGTGCTCGGACCAAGATGAACTTACTGCCAGGTTATTTACTACCAGGTTACTACCACCATCGGGAAGGAAGATGGTTAAGGATGATTTCATGAGGTGCAGACATTTGCCGAATCCCTCGAATGTGCTGGCCCAGGGCTGGGTGTCCCAATGGTTCCCCCACATGCGTGAGGAGTTCCCGTCAAGTCAGGGAGGCAGGCAAGGGAACAGAGTGCAGCAAACCCAGGTGATAAGTGCAGACCAGGGCTGTGGGTCCCAGTAGGGTGTGACAAAAGAGACATCTGAAGTGGGCCCTGGCAGGGGTGAAATGTGGACATGCAGACAAGGGAATAGGGGTCTAAGGAAGGTTGAATGGCATTTAGGCAGGGAGAGCAGCAGAGAACCACATTCAATCAACATCCCGGTGCCTGCCCAATACCAGGCCCGGTGCTGTGCACAGGGGCTTCAGAGGTGAATCCCGGCCAGGCCCTGAGCTCCAGCCAGTGGGGAAGAAAAACTGTGAAAGACAACAGTCCCACAGTATGGCCAAAGCTGGTACAGAAAGATGTGCAAGGCTTGGGGAGTCAGGGAAGTACCCGAGGATATGAGCCTAAGCCACCCCTAGAGGCGGCAGAAAGGGCGCGCTAGAGAGAGGGTACAGATGTGCAAAGACAGGAGGAACGGAGGGCAGGTTCAAGGAAGGCTGACTCTTCCATATGGTAGGGGACAGTGTTATGGACTGAATGTCTGTGTCCCCCCCCCCCCCGCAAATTCATATGTTGAAACCCCAATCCCCAATGTGATGGTATTTGGAGATGAGGCTTTCAGGAGGTGATTACACCCTCATGACGGGATTAGCATCCTCATAAGAAGACACACAAGAGAGCTTACTTCCTCTCTCTGTCCACCTCCTGAGCACACAGTGAGAAGGCAGCCATCTGCAAGCCAGGAAGAGAACTCTCACCAGAAACAGAATCAGCCACCACCTTGATTTTATACTTCCCAGCTCTAGAACTGTGAGAAATAAATTTCTGTTATGTAAACTGCCCAGTCTATGGTATTTTTTGTTATAGCAGCCAAAGCAGACTAAGATAATTGGTAAAAGCAAGAGCATCGAGAGATGAGGTCACAGATGTGGTGAAAAGGAGTGTGTGCTTCATCCCAGGACAGGCGGAGTCCATCGAGCAGAGGGGTGACACAGCCAGGTGTGGTTTCTGAAAGACATCAGCCTTTCTTGGTATGACTGTTTGTCTTCCCAAATACTCCCAATAACTCAAGAGCCATTCTGAGGAAGGAGCGGGTGGGCAGAACCTTCAGACTGTCCTCGGAGAGCACTGGACCCTCAAGGTCTGTTCACAGAGACCTGGGGTGAAGCAAGTGCTGGTCCTAATGCAGCTCTTTCTCCAGCCCAGCTCAGTTCAGTCAGTGACAGTCCTGGAGGCTCCTCCTTCCCAGGGCCCAGTCTTAGGAACATGAGGATACTTGGAGGTTGAGACAGAACCAATGTGATACTGATGGGCACATGACAACACAGAGACACAGGTGTCTGCAAAGGGATGGTGGCCAGTACCTAAAACAGAGCAGAACCATCAGAATTTTGGGGCACTGGGAGATGGTGACCAGGCCTGGATTTCAAACCACATTCCATGGAGCCCTGGTCCACCCTGAAGAGGCTCAGGGGTATCAGAGATCAGGGTTCTGGAGCAACACATGTTTGGTTCTATTTTTTATAGGTAGAATCATTTTAAACTACAAACACGGCATACAAGCTCAAATGAGCTGCACATCAAATGTCGACCCTCTGTAGACGCCACTGCATGGACCTGGGTTGCCAGGTGAATACTCAGTTTTATACACGTCTTGGGGTTGAGACTCTCCTGTCATCTCTAGCAAAACGGATCCTGAAACTAGAAGACAAGTTGTTGACAAAAACCTTACCGATTGCAAATGTGGTAGGTAAAGATTCTGAGAACAGAATATTTTCACAACCACAACAAAGCCCAATTAACACTCAGGGTGCCATGGCTGTTAAGAATACTACTGTCACCCCAAACTTTTCATTTTGAAAGTTACATGCATCAAGGCAACCTCACTGTTCTCATGGACTGACGTGACGTGAAGCACTATAAGTTTAGAGTCATAAAATAAATATGAAAATAAACTATTGCCAGACTGCTACACCCTGACCCAGTATTTCTGACTCAGCCGCTCAAGGTGGGGCCTGAGAATGTGCACTACTAAAATGTTCCCAGGTGATATTGATGCTGCTGGCCCAGGACCCTACTTGGAGAACCACTGCTCTAATCTACTCTTTACAAACTCTGCTTACTGTGACTCATTAGGGCAGGTGGTCCCATAAGCCCGGATAGGTAGGTCCTCCTACGACAGCAAGGATGGGGGAAGGCAGAGGAACAGGCATTCCAGGGACTGGGGCAGCAAACACATGGAATCTGGAAACAGTGGGTAAGGAAGTCAGTAGTTCACTGGGGTCCAAGGGGTGGCTAGGAGTAATGAGGTGCAGGATGAGGTGGGAGGAAAAAGCGGGGGCTGTAGAAATCAGGCTTACAAGGGTGGAACTGAACGTCAGCTATGGACCAGGCCCTGTCTTTGCTGCTATTGATTTCTCATTTCATTGCATTGTGGTCAGAGAACACACTTTGTATTATTTCTATCCTTTCAGGTTTATCGAGCTTGTTTTATAGCTGAGCATATGGTCTATCCTGGAGAACGATCCCCGTGCCTTTGAGAAGAATATACATTCTTGGTGAGGACACGGAGAAAGGGGAACCTCTGTGCACTGTTGGGTGGGAATGTAAATTGGTGTAGCCACTATGGAAAATAGTATGGAGGTTCCTCAAAAAATTAAAAATAGAACCACCACATGATCCAGCATTTCTGGGTATTTACCCAGAGAAGATGAAAACACTAACTTGAAAAGATAAACACACCCCCGTGTTCATTGCAGCATTATTTACAATGGCCAAGAAATTAAAAGAACCTAAGTGTCCGTCAGCGGATGAATGGATAAAGAAACTATGAAATAGATAGATATAAAATGGAGTATGATTCAGCCACAAAAAAAGAATGAAATCTTGCTATTCGTGAGACATGGATGGACCTTGAGGGCATTATGCCAAGTGAAATAAATCAGACAGAGAAAGAAAAATACCACATGATCTCACTTATATGTGGAATCTTAAAAAACAACAACAAAAACCAGCCTCATAGACACAGAGAACAGATTGGTGGCTGTCAGAGGCGGGGGACAGGAGAGTGGGCAAAATGGGTTAAGGAGGTCACCAAGCGCAAACTTCCAGTTATAAAATACACAATTCATGGGGGTGCAATATACAGCACGGTGACTATAGTTAGTAATACCATATTGTATATTTGAAACTTGCTAAGAGAGTAGATCTTCAAAGTTTTCATCACAAGAAAAAATTTTTGGTAACTATATGTGGCAATGGATGTTAACTACACTTATTTTGGTGATCACTTCACAATGTATACAAATATCAAATTATTATGTTATACACCTGAAATTAATATAATGGTTTATATCAATTATACCTCAATTCTACATATATATGTGTATATGTATATTCTTATGTTGGTGGAGTATTCTCTAGGTGTCTGTTAAGTCTGGTTGGTTTATAGTGTCCTTCAAGTTTTCTATTTCTTTACTGATCTTCTGTCTAGTTGTTCTATCCATTATTGAAAGTAGGGTATTGAAGTATCCAAATATTATTGCTGAATTATTTACTTCTCCCTTCTTTTAGATCAGTTTTTGCTTCAAATATTGATATTTTGGTGTTCTGTTGTTAGATGCATGTGTGTTTCTAGTTGTTATATCTTCCTAATGGATTGATCCTTTTATCATTGTAAAATGTTATTAAATGTCATTATAAAATGTCCTTCTTTATCTCTATTTATTTATTTATTTTTTGCGGTACGTGGGCCTCTCACTGTTGTGGCGTCTCCCGTTGCGGAGCACAGGCTCCGGACGCACAGGCTCAGTGGCCATGGCTCACGGGCCCAGCCGCTCTGCGGCATATGGGATCTTCCCGGACCGGGGCACGAACCCGTGTTCCCTGCATTGGCAGGCAGACTCTCAACCACTGTGCCACCAGGGAAGCCCTTTATCTCTATTTTTTATTTTAAATCTATCTGGTATGATATCAGTATAGTCACTCTAGCTTTCTTATGGTTGCTCTTTGCATGATGTATCTTTTTCCATTCTTTTACTTTCAACCTATTTGTATCTTTGAGCCTAAAGAAGTATGTCACCTGTAGACAGCATATAGTTAGATCATTTTTAATATACTCTAACAATCTCTGCCTTTTGATTGGGTTGGGGTTTTTTAAAATATTTATTTTTGGCTGCATTGTGTCTTAGTTGTGGTACGCGGGATCTTCGTTGCGGCACACAGGCTTCTCTTTAGTTGTAGCACACGGGCTCCAGAGCGCGTGGGCTCTGCAGTTGTGGCGTGCAGGCTCAGTAGTTGCGGCATGCAGGCTTAGTTGCCCCGCGGCATGTGGGATCTCAGTTCCCCGTCTAGGGGTCGAACCTGCATCCCCTGCATTGGAAGGCAGGTTCTTAACCACTGGATGACCAGGGAAGTCCCTGATTGGGTTGTTTAAGCCATTCACATTTAATGTTATTATTTATACAGTTGAGTTTACCTCTGCCATTTTACTTTTTGTTTTCTACACATCTCATGTCAGTTTACTTCCTCCATTCCTCCTTTACCGTGTTCTTTTGCATTAAATGAATCGGGCATATGTCACAGCAAGAACTTCAAAGAGCTTATTCTTATTAATTCAGATAACAAAATCACCTCTCCAGCAATTTTTAGTTTCTTAAAATGGTTCATTTTCTAATCGACCATGATTTTTTTCTCTCTGGTTCCAGTAAACAGGAGCAAATGAATTATTCACCCAATAGTCATAGAACATCATCTATAATAATGTCCATTACCAGATTCCTGGGTTGGACAATTTGAGGCTAGAATTTGACCTTCCCACAAAGAGGAGGCATGGGGCCACTCACGGTGTTTTGAGGACCACCTTCATGACATGGGATGATACAAAGTGTCATAACAGTTCAGTGCTTCAGACCAAGGTGGGAAAGGATGGTTGGAATTCACAACAGAGTCCACAGCATGGATATTTTCAAGGGCTGTGGCAGTGCTTTCACAGACACCTGGCACAGATGCTAACAAAGATCTGGTGAGCGGAGGGGTTTTCTATAACAGCTACGATGAACAGGTGAGACACCACAAACTGATCAGCCCACATCCCTTCCAGGGAGTGATTTAATACCCGCCCCCCATCTCCTTGTCACTTGACCTCTTAGTTGACCTACCTACAATGCCCTCTGTTCATCAACAAATATGAAGGGAAACTACAATCCGGGAGCTTGTGAATTGTGAAATCCCCAATTCACAATTTATGTTGTGAACACCTGAGGTTTGGGGCACCCAGCACCCCTCCCCCATCTTCTGACTGGAACACTCCCAATTTCCGATATCCTATCCAGCAACAGGACTTGTTTGCGTATTTGGTATGAAGTGTCTTGCATTCACCTTTAGCCATGCCTATAGAAAACTCAGGGGATCTGCAATGCCCAGGCGCTCATAAACTGGGCGCATCCTGGGTATCTGGTGCACTTCCAGGGAGAGATAGATACTAAAAGTAAAGTGCCCATTTGCCCAATAGTTTAAACAGATTAGGCATAATTTGGGGGCATCCGGGCCCTTGTTTAAATAAGGTGTCTGGTTGGCAAAAGAACCTCTTCCAGCCCTGATCCTGAAAGGCTCCAAGACTTGCCGCAGAAACTCAATTACCGCCAGGCTTAATGAGCTCACTCACCCAGCTGCCCTGGCCCACAGAGCAGCCCCGCCAACTTCCAAAAAGAAGATGTGTCTTCCAAAGCGTATTCTGAGGTGCAGCTTGGGAGAAATGGAAACATCAGACCAGTTTAACAAGAAATATGACCTGTGAACACAAGAACATGGTTTGGATTCTGAAGAACAGCTGTCTAACTTTTTTTTTTTTTTTTTTTTTTGCCCTTAACTAAACGCAGACTGCACTGCAAGGCTGTGAAATCCCCATGTGCAGGGGAAGGGTAGCTTTACTGAGTTCTACAGAAACTTCACAAATGTCATCTCTGGGCTGATAGAACCACCAGGGGTGTTTCAACCACGAGTACTGAGGGGTCGGAGCTTTGGAGAATTGATGTCACTAGAGGAGGCTGCTACAGAGAAAGGAGTGGGGCTTATTGAGGGCAGAGTGGACCTGATGCAAACAACAGAGAGAAGAACCTACGGCACCCGGTTACAGTCCCTCCCAACACGAACATTATAGGAATATGAAACATATTCATTCTTCCTTTCTTGGCCCAGAAGTGAAAACAATTCAGTCATAATACTATAAACAGCAAATATTAAGGCTAAAGCCCAAAAGTGATTGACCACCTACTGTGCCCCTCACCCTGTGCTGGGTGCTGGGAATCCCACCGTGAACCAGGCAGCATCCCTACTTTCCCAGAACCTTCTGTTTAGTGGGAGAGTCGGACAAGTCACTGGCAGCTGGAATACAGAATCCAGGACAGTGACAGAGGGATGCTCGGAGCACCGGGAACCCTGGGGACATAGCTGACCTGGCCTGCGGATGCGGAAGGATTGTCACGGAAGGTTTTCTGGAGGAAATAAGGCTGATGGTGGATCTCAAGCACACGTGGAGGATGTTCAACTGGGTGAATGGGGGCAGGAAAGGCTAATGGGCAGATCTGCCAGAGGGAACAGCATGTGCAAAGGCCCGGCTCAGTCAGGAATGGCAGGCAGATGGTACAGCTGGAAACATGCTCTACTGAAGGCCTGGGAGGAGAGAGGCAGGGGCAGGCCACGCCACCCTGGCAAGATCAGGAGAGTGCCGGAAGCCTGTTTAGTCCGCCTCTCTGCCTCCAGGCTGTTCCTATCTTAATCCAGCCCTGGTGACCTCATCCACTGTATATTCACTTGTAGAGTAAGCAAACAGGTCTCTCCTAGGGCTCCACCATCCAAGCCGGGCCATGGAACCTGCAGGGTTTCACAGGTGGGGGGTGAGGGAGGGAGGTATTCCTGGCAGAGGGAGCTGGCAAGCAAGGGTCTGGAAGAAGGGACAGTGCTTAGGAGGGGGGGTACAATTCACCAGGGGAAACATGGGAATTGAGTTGGGAGCAGGCCATGGGGGCCCTGACCACAGGCTAAGCTGGCCGCACTCTTTTCATAAGTAATCAGCAACTGGAGTAGCCAGAGGTCTGACCCCCATCACTGCCATTTCTACCTGGGCAATCTCAGGTAATAAGTCACTCATTCTTCACCAATGAGGTGGTACGGGCCCAACAGGGGCTGGAGAGGAAGACTCGCTGTTGCCCTCAATAACCCACTTCCACTTCCACGTCAGCACGATCCACTCCTCAGTCCCCACCCGAGCAGCAGCAGAAGGCTAGCAACTCGCAGGCAGGTGTGCATGGAGAAGACAAGGAGGACAATATCCGCTGACCCCTGCAAAACCTGGACAAAGCCCTTCACGGGCATCTCTCCACGTGGAACACATGGCACCCTGGGTTGGGGAGAGGGGTGTGACCCCCCAGGACACCAGAACTCCCAGGGGTGATGTGCTTTGTCTCCCTCGAGGCTCCTGGCTGGGTGGGGAGTGGAGTTCAACCCAGACTCCCTCCCAGGCCTGGCAGAAAGCAGTGGGGATATGGTCTGGAGCAGAGGAGGTGCGCAAAACATGGAGGTGGCCTTGCCAGGCCCTGAGAATCAGCTTCCCTCGACCAATCAGCTCTGGCCATTGGGCAGCCCTGCCCACTGCTCTGAGAAGCATGGAGAGATCTCCGCCTTCAGAGACCACGGGAAATGAACATGCAAACTCTTCAGAGGACAGAAGAATTCTGGTGCAGTTACTCTATGCGGAGGGAGTAAAAACGCTAGAGCCATTGAGTGGAGGCGACTCAGAAGAGGGTCCCAACGCTCTTCATCCTAATCCTGTTGCCGCCAGTTACAGAGAGGCTACCACGCACCAGGCTGTATGTGGATCCAGCCTGTTCCCCTCACGAGGTCTGCCCTCAGGGCTCCCAGCTAGAGACCCAGCTCTCACCGCCCTGCGATTGTTTACCAAGTCTCCTTACTCACATTCTCCAGGTAACAGTCACAGTCTTGGTGATGGGGTTTGTGTTTTATTTGTGGGTCTCCCCTCTCTCAGAATGAAAGCTGCCATGGGCAGGGACCTTGCCGCGCCTGGTCTTCCTGGGGCTCTAGTTCCTTCCGGGGGCACACAGGAGGCCCACAGATGTGCACTGTCACTCTTTGTTATCAGACTGAGTGCCTTGTTTACAGAGGAGGAAACTGAAACATGGGAGAATGTAACTCACTTGCCCAGGGCCACATACTTCACAGAAGGCAGAGCCACCATCCTCTGGGCCTGGTCCCTGCCCCTGAGGAGCATAGCGTCTAGAGCAGCACTGCCCCCCAAAATACAATGTGAATCCCAGGTAAAAATTTAAATTTTCTAGCAGCCACGTTAAAAAAAAGTAAAAAGAAACCAGCGAAACTAATTTCAATGATACATTTCATTTAGCCCAACATATCCAAAACGGTTTTGTTTCAACAAGTCATCAGTGTTAAAGTTATTACTGAGATCTTTCTCATTCTCTTTTTCCTACAAAGTCTTTGAAATCCAGTGTGTGTTTTCCATTCCCCAGGGCAAGTGAACATATGGCTTAGGAGGCCCGTTCACAATCATTATGACCAGTACTTCTGGAACCACCAGTGTCAGCAGCACCACCTGACACATACCTCCTGTACACCAGCATGCTCTGGGACGTCTGCACAGTTATTTCTGACCTTCACACCAACCCCAAGAGCTAGGGACACTGAACTTTCTCCATACTGAACAGAAGAAAAAAGGGAAGCTTGGAAAGGTGAAGTAACACGCTCCAGATCACCGAGCTACCAAGGTGGAGTTAGGAAATTAACGCACATCTGGCTCTAAGCAAAACAACAATTATTTCTTGGGCACCTACTGCATGCCAGCGTCTTGTGCTGAGAGATAGAAAACATGCCAGTCGAGGTTCCTGCCCTCACGGTGCTTTCATTCTAGCTCAGGAGAACCAGGGGAATGATCACAAATGGGGAAACAAAACACATTTCAGATCATGATGATTTCAGAAGAAACGGGGTGCCAGAGGGGAGAATAACAGTGGAGCGGGAAGGCGGGCATCTACCTGAGAAGGGCAGGGAAGACGTCTCCAAAGAGGGGACATTTAAGCTGAGACATGAAGGATGAGAAGAAGCCAGTTCCGGTGAGGGCAGGAGATGAAAGGGCCAGGCGGCAAGAAGCAGACACAACACTCTGGGCAGGAGAGTCCAGTGCATTCCAGGAACCATCAGAAAGGCCCCCTATGCTGCGCCAGCTGCCTCTCTGGGCCACCGGGTTGGCCCCTGGCGGGCCTCCCTGCCTCAGGGCGCTCCCACACTCTGGCTTGGAAAATGAGAAATCTACAAACCATTCTCCGGATGTCAAGAGCAAGTGAAGGCTGGCGGTTCCCAGCACAGAGCCTGGCAAGGAGGGCACATTCATAGCTATCTGCTGAGTGGCTGAACGGATGAATCAGTGAGCAGTGGGAGGAGAGTGGAAGCACCACAACAGAAGCCTGGTAGCCAAGGCCCCAAGAAGAAAGCTTTAACACTTGAAGCTACGCCTCAAACACTCTGCACAATAGCCGAAAGGTAGAAACCACCCAAGAGTCCATCAACAAATGAATGGATAACAAAATGTGGTCCAACCTTACAATGGAATATTATTCAGCCTCAAAAAGGACTGAAGTACGGATACATGCTACGACCTGGGTGAACCTTGAGGATATGATGCTGAACGAAAGAAGCCAGACACAAAAGGCCACATATTATATAAGCCCATGTATATGAAATTCCAGAACAGGGAAATCACAGAGACAGAAGGCAGATGGGTGGTTGCCAGGGGCTGAGGGACGGGGAGGGGGAGTGAGTGTTCCACGAGGAGGGAGTTCTCCTCGGGGATGATGAAAGTGTTTTAAAGCTAGACAGAGGTGTTGGCTGTACAACACTGTGAACGTACTAAATGCCACTGAATTGTATACTTTAAAATGGTTAATCTTACATTGTGTGAATTTCAGCTCAATTTTTTAAAAAAGGGGAAGGGGAGGAAAAAAGAATTGTTTCAACAGAACGGTCAGGTCATGATCCTGTTAAATAAAATAAAACCCCGTGTCTCAGAAAGCAGATAGGAGTGATCAGCCTCCAGAAGTACCAGAATAGAAAAGGAAAAGAGAGAAGACGGACTTTCCAATGTTAAAAGAAGCAGAAAGCTATTGATACTTTACCAGATCCCTCTCACCTCCACTATTGACGCCTGTGATACTCACGGTCTTCCTGTCCTCCATAGGAAGCAGGACTCTCCTCAGTGGTGTGTCCCACCCCTACCAGCCCTAAGGAAGGGACGAGGGGCCAGTCCAGGGCTCCTGAATCAAAATGCAGCCGAGGTGGAGGCTTGGGGGCCAGCAGGCTGAGCCAGCGCATCCCCTGACCTGGCACACACAAGGGCATTACTGCTACAATGGGCAGCCCTTGGCAGCCCCGGGATGGCCACAACAGAACCTCCTTTCATTCCCTAAAGTGGCCCTTCAGCCAACTCTGGGCCACAGGGGAGAAAGTACAGCAGGAAACCTGCCTCCACACAGCACATGGGTCCTCTGAGGTCCAGTTGGGGGCTTTAGGACACATGACGGGTCCTGAGGATGATTCCAAGACCTGGAAAGGATAAAGGGGACACCACGAGCCACACAGAGAGGACAGACCGACCTAACGACTGATTAAGGGTGTGGCTGTTCCAGGGAACAGCATCACAGCGACTGTCCACCACACAAGGCTGGGTCTTCACCTCTGTTCTTTTTTTTTTTGCCGTACGCGGGCCTCTCACTGTCGTGGCCTCTCCCGTTGCGGAGCACAGGCTCCGGACGCGCAGCCTCAGCGGCCACGGCTCATGGGCCCAGCCGCTCCGCGGCATGTGGGATCCCCCCGGACCGGGGCACGAACCTGCGTCCCCTGCATCGGCAGGCGGACTCTCAACCACTGCGCCACCAGGGAAGCCCCACCTCTGTTCTTTATTTCATCCTTACACCCACGTGGACGGCAAGGATGGGGATTCGGGTTATTCCCATTTCACAAATGAGGACACTGAGCTGTGGAGGGTTCAAAGGGTACAGGCGATCCTCCACGGTCAGCATACGGCAGAGCCGGCGTTCAAACCCAAGGCTGCCATCAACGCCTCCTGTGCTAAATTATGCTGCTGCTGATGTTTGCTTTTTTCTACAAAACTCCCACAAGGCAGGACGGAGTCATGGTTAAGAACATGGGCCGCCGGTTTGGGATGACGGAAAAGTTCTGGAGATGGATAGCGGTGATGGTTGCCCAACAATGCGAATGTACTTAATGCCACTGAACTATATCCTCAGAAATGCTTAATATTAAATAGTATATATATTTGAAACAAAGATATTTTAAGAATTGGTCAGGTACTAGGACATAAAGAAACTATCAACAAATTTTAAAAAAATAGATATCATACAGACCACATTCTCTGAACATGGTAAGATTCTGTTAGAAGCTAATAAAAAATATAAATTCTTCCCCTGCTGGAAAAAAATCCCTGCTTCCCCAGTTACCAGTTCTGTGACCCTGGGTAGGCTTCACAGCCTCTCTGTGTCCACCTGTAAAATGGGAGATGCAGGGCTTCTCCCTCTGGGGTTGTGTTCAGGATTGAATGAACTCAAACCAGGGAGAGAGCACAGACCAGGGGGTGGCAAACTTCTGCAAAGGGCCAGGTAGTAAATGTTTCTGGCTTTACTGGTGTCTTCTCCAACTGCCCAACTCTGCCAGTACAGGGCCGAAGCAGCCATAGACAGTAGGTATATACAAATGGACATGGCTGTGTACCAGTAAGACTTTCTTTACAAAGTCAAGCAGCGGGCCGATGAGCAGTAGCTTGCGGACACCCTGGCGCTCGGTAAGTGCTCAGCCAATGTTAACTGTTACAATTAAGAAAAACAGCATTTATCTCAATTCATTTCTGTAGACCAATGAAAGGCACAGTACTCCTTGTTGCGGTTCTGAAAATAAATACTATCACCAAAGACAAGAACAGAGCCACTGTCCCCACTGGGGAGCGGGCCCCTCCCTCACTCTGAGCACCCCTGCGCCCTCTCTCTGCTGCTTTCAGGTTGATTCAGAACCAGCATGTTAATTACCTCCTGGGCTACTCTCTGCAAGCACTCGTGCCCCTCCCACCTCCCACAGGAGGGGCTCCTGACCCCTGCCCTTCACACCATGAGGCCCTCAGGGCCCCCTTCCTTGTCCTTGCCCCTCCCTGCTGGCCCATGGTCCCTGGGCTGTCCATCTGGCTTTGGAAAGGCATAAGCAAAGAAAACATTTTCAGAAGGCGTTCAGGGCTAGAGTGGCAAGCCAAGGTCCCACTGCTAGCCTGCCTTGGGGTTTTTTTCTGAACCTCAGGCTACAGCAACACCAATAGCTACTACTGCCTTTAAGGTAACATGTTTCTATTAAAAGCACTGAGAAGGCTCCTCTGATTGATTTCTCACACTAGCCCTGTAGGAAGGTTTTCTTTCCATTACTGGAATCAGCATGCTTCATGGAACAACATCTAAGCTCCGGAGTGAGAGACACCCCCCCCACCCCCCGCCCGCCCACACACACACACACACACACACACACACACACACACACACACTGCTTAATTCCACCTCTGCCTCCACCTCCAGACACAGCCCCTGCTTGTCAAGGCCTCACACAATCCTTACCCTGCCTGGTGCTGTGCAGTTTAAATGAGATAATTCATGGCAGGAGTGGGAGTTTAAGCAACAATAGAGAGCTATTTTCCCTATGTGAACATCACAGGAAAAGGGACTGGGCACAGAGAGGTTAAGTGACTTGCCCAAAGTCACACAGCCAGTAGGGGTGAGGTGGTTCTCAATGCAGCTCCTCTAACCCAGCCCTGTTCCCTCCCAGCCCACCTCACCTAGCTGGTGGCCACTGCTCATGATCACTAGTTCCATTAAGAGTTTTCCTTAAAATAGATAACCAACAAGGACCTACTGCATAGCACAGGGAACTATACTCAATAATATGTAATAACCTATAATGGAAAAGAATCTGAAATATATATATAACTAAATCTCTTTGCTGTACAACTGAAACTAACACAACATTATAAATCAACTATCTTTCAATAAAAAAAAAATTTTTTTAACGAGTTTTCCTAAGAATTGGGTGGAAATTATTGTAACTGCTGTACCCCAACACTGAGCAGGGAGAAAGTCTAGATGAAAGAGGCATCGAAGGAACTGTTCTGGGACCAGTGGACTCTGAGTTCAGGATTCCTGCATGTAGCTCTCAGCACCTTCTCACCCAAGTCTGCACAGTTGGGATTAGTCAACACGGCACCCACCCCTTTCATCTTTCATTCCTGCTTATTGAATATTTAGCTTATTGGCATGACGTTGTTAGCTTGCGAAGGACAAAGAGGGCCTCCAACCAGGCCATTTGCTCTGTGACAAAGCTAAAGGATTTATCTTTTTCAAATCACTTATGACACCCTCCTTCCTTGTCATGACCACTTATTTAAGTGCTTCCAATGCCCAGAGACTACACTTCTGATCTCACACCAACTCAGCCAAAGACAGACCACTGCCCTCATTTGTACAGGATATGGAGGTTCAGAGAGGTTAATCCTCTTGCCCAAGATCACACAGCCATAAGCAACAGGCACAGGTGAGTCCAGCTTCAGAAGCCCTGCAGGTTGACCCAACCACAGTGGGGAAGGAGGCCGACAGAGAAGAACCAGGATACACTGCAGTCACCCCCAATCTCTCTGAGGAAGGCATCCCATTTTAGTTAGAAAGCCCAGGTGGGAAGCACTTGCCCAGCCGCAGATGAGTAAGGGGCAGGGCCCGAAGGGGAACCCAGGCAGTCTGGCTCTACAGCCTGGAGAGAGGGAGAGCCCGTCCTCGGGGAGGTAAACAGCCATAGCACACGGCGGCAATCACTGCTGGGTTATGCCTTCCTCAGAAACTGTTCCTCCCTCCGCTCCTCTCCAGCCCCAACTTGCTCTGTGCTAAGACAGCGGGCTCCATCGTGCCTTCTCCTCATGAAGCCTCCAGGTCGGGGGAAGGCAGCTGTCATGCTCTCTCCCTCTGTACATGTCTCTCTTCCAGCGCTGGCAGTACCGATGCCAGTGTGAAGGTCTCCCCAGGAAGATGGAGCCCCACCAAAGAGGGGCTGCCTCTCAGACTTCACTGTGCCCCTAGTCTCTGGTGGGCAAGGTCTGCTTAAGGAAAAATGACACAAATACTATGCAACGTACAGATATAAGGTTCTGGGAGAGAACTACACAATCTGTTTGGCAGAGTCAAGGAACACCACAGAGAAGTAACATGAGAGCTGGGCTTTGTCATATGAATAGGAGTTCTCCAGACAGACAAAGGAGGGGATCATTTCTGGGAGAAAACACAGCACGTGGGGAAAACCTAAGTGGGAAGATGCATCTGGGGACACAGAGTTGGCATGTGTGGCTGAGATTGTGGTGGGGAGAGGAAGAGGTGGGCCAGGGAAGCCGGGATGTGAGGAACTTGTGAGGTCATGGAGGCAGTGGGAGCCATGGATGGTTAGTGAAGGATGAAAATGGCAATGAGCTCATTTGTGGGACCCACACTCTGACCCTTTGAGGGGCTTCTTGCTGTGATAAGACTCAAGGCAAGAGCTGCCCCCAGACTCTGACCAGAGATGTTCAGCATTACAGACCACATGCAGGCGTCTCAACAACAAAAACTGTGCAACCATCCATAAACCTCCATCGAGTTGTACAAAACGAAAAGTTTGCTCAGACCAGCAGGTCTCTGGGAGTTGACAATGCCCTGCTGGGCAAGCATCCTGGGGGCGGGAAGTGGGGGAGTGCTGACCATCCCACCCCATCCCCAAACCTGTCCCTCTTCTTCGTACATCCGGGCTCATGGAAGAGCCACCCACCTGCCCAAGGCCCTGGAGAAGAAGCCAACTCCTTCCACAGCCCCGCCCCATACCAGGTCACCCTGAGTTGGGGGAAGGCCCCCCCCACTTACGCCGGATATGTACTCTGGGTGGATCCCTCTGCGAGGGGCTTAGGCTCCTCCACCCTCCGCCAGAACCTCTTAGTCTGGTCTGGGAGGCGGAGGCCATCAGTTAGGGCAGCAGTATGTCCAGCTCTGCCATACAGGAAAGCTCAGGTGGGGCACGGGGCTCTCCCTGCCTTGTTCTAGAAGGAGCTGTCCAGTTAAAGGAGGGGAGTTCCCGGAGAGGGAAGAGCACGAGCAAAGGCCAAGGAGAGCGTGCCTGTGAGTGTGCATGGAAGGGGTGTGGGGGGCGGAGGAGGACCAGGGTTAGATACAGTATCTCTGGAGCTTAGAGAGCTGGGCAGAGGCCGGCGGAGAGCCCAGGCCGGCCAAGACTTCAGAAGGGTAGACTAGAGTGTGTGGCGAGGGGAGGTGGTGGTGGTGGTGTATGTGTGTGCGGGGGCGAGGGGGCTGTCTTTAGGCGAAAGGCTCCAGCCTGGGAGGCAGCCTCTATCAGGGATGACGAGGCCGGCTCAGGAGCCCGAAGCCAGGAGGGTGGAGTGATGGAGCGATGGAGTCAGGCGGCTGGTGGCGAAGGCGCGGCAGGCCCGAGCGGCCGCTAGCCTGAACGCAGGGCGTCCGGCAAGGTGCCCGGCCCCGCGGGAGCCAATCTCTGTGCGCCATCTCCGGAGGCAGAGTACGCCCAGGGCGCGCCGGCCAGGCAGGAGGGTGGGTACCAGCCTTTCTTCGCATTTCTCCAGCCTCCTCCCCGGCGCCCACGTGGGCGGAGCAGCGTGGGGGTGTGCGTGGCAGAGGCCGCGGCAGCGTGTGCTGTGCGTGGGGTGGGGCGGCCTCGCCCTCCCGGCCCTCTGCCTCCACGGCGCGGCCCGGGGCTCCATCCTCTGTACCACCTCGGCAGAGATCCGTGGGACCCAGACCTACTCAGGGGGTGGGACCCAGAAAGAACCGGCCGGCCACGCCCCCCGCGCCACTCCCGGGAGGCACCCGGTGGATCCCCCTCCCCCTCCTTAGCTTGGAGACGGAATGGGGAGAGGAGTGGAAATGGGGGTGGCATAAGAAAGAGAGGGCTGGGGGCGGGAGAAGGAGAGGGTGTATGTAGGAAGGCGACGCAGAGTCCTCCGGCTGGGAGACTGCAGGGGGATTTGGAGGGGACTGGGGGATGGGAACGGAAAGGTGCGGGACCTCAGAGGTGAGATGCAAGAGTGGCAGTGTAATCAAATGGGGGCGCGAAGGCTGGAGGAGGGGCGGGGAAGGTGGGAGACGGGGCGGGGCGGCACTGGTCACTGCGTCCCTTGCCAATGGGTCAGCCCATCGGTCGTGGAGTCCGCGGCTCCCCTTTGGCCATCGCGCGCCTCCCGCCCCCCGGCGCACCTGTACCCACCTGCTCGGTGCTCAGGCCCGAGCCGGGCAGCAGCAGCAGCAGCGGGCGTAGCGAGCGCAGCCCCGCACCGCATCCTCCGGCCGCCCCCCTCCCCGCCCAGAGCTTACGCTGCCGCCGCCCCCGCCTTAAAAAGGACAAAACGGAACAGAAAAAGGATGCATGCAAAAAAAAAAAAAATCGTAAGAAGCAAATGAGGAAGACGGGCTGATGTGCGCGCGCGGCCCGGCGGGGCGGGGGTTGAGATGCAGCGACGCGGGTGACCGTGCTTAGGGCAGCCGGTCAGCGCGTGCCGCACACTCCCGGCTGCAGCTCCCGCGGCAGCCCGGCGCCCGGCTCGCAGCGCGGCCCCGCCCCTCACCCGGGGCGCCCCTCCGGTTGGTCCGTCCTCCTGCCAGTCGGAGGGGTGGGCCCGGCGCTTGCCCCGCCCCCGCCAGGGGCCGAGGCCGGGAGCTGTTCTGCTGCTTCGAGAGGAGTTTAGGGGAGGCCTGAGCGTGCGCAGTGGGCCCAGCGGCTCGTGCCAGGGAGGGGCTGGGGGACCTACTGCTGAGCTCCATCAGCCTAGCCGCTCTGCCCAGCGCTGGGTCGAGGCTGACTCTGACGGCTCCATCTAAAGCTAAGGGCCCCAGGAAGCTCGTTCCTGCCCTCAGGGGACTCACACCCAGTTTGGAGAGAGTGTGTTGATATTTATAACCTGAGACTGTGGCCATCCTGGGCCATCCGTGGTCCAGAAGACACAACCACCATGGTACTATGTTTCCCCCTTTGTATAGATAACAATTTGAAAGTCAGAGGTTAAAGGAATATGTTGAAGGTAACACAACCAGCAAATGGCAGAGCCAGGAGTCTTACTCCTGAGCCCAGAGGCTTCACTACTAGGCAAAACAGCATCACCAAACAATAGTAAAATGAACGATGTGATGTCCAGCTGAGGCTTGAAGGAAGGGTAGCATTTAGCTAGGCAAAGATTCATTCATTCAGTTTCGTTTCACAAATATTTATTGTACCAGGTACATATCCTATGTACCGGTATGTGTCCTATGTACCAGATAACCATTAAGATCTAGAGATACCGCAGTGAAAAGACAGAAAGCAAACAGCTGCCCTCCTGAAGCTTACATTCTAGCAAAGAGAAGGGAGGAAAGAGCGTCCACATAAAGGGAACAGCACGTGTTAAACCCCTTGACTGGAGGAAAATGTGGCATATTTGAGAATCTAAAAAAAAAGTGGGTGTCTCTGTGCCACAAAGAGGTAAGCGGGAGAGTGGGGAAAGTTGAGGCTGGGAAGGTGGCCAGAGGCCAGCACATGTAAGCTCTCATAGGCTATGGGAAAGAATTTGGAATTTATCCTGAGACTGTCTCACCAGGGAAGGTGGTCTATAGGAGCACTGTCAGATTCATATTTTTAAAATGTACATGTCAGGATGAGCTATGTAAAGCCCCAGGAACAAACAAACTCAAATCTCACCATCTTGCTCATGCTACACATCCCACCTGGGCCAACAGGGGGCTCTCATTGCTCTAGTGAATCAGGATCCCAAGCTGATGGAGGCTCTATCTGAAACTGTGTATTGTACCCACAATATATTTGGCAGTTTGAATGAAAGGTGGCAAATTGTACCGGCTTTTAAAGTTTCCACTTGGAAGAGACACATCACTTCCCCTCATGGCTCATTGGCCAAAGCAAGTCACATGGCCATTCCTGACTTGAATCAGGGTGAGAAGTGCAGACCTCCCGTGTTCCCAGTAGATGAGAAGAACTGGAATATCTGTGAACAGATGAGACTCTCATTAACAGATGGACTGGCTGCCTATGGACTGTGGACTGAAGAAGAAGGCAAGTGTGGATCACAGAGGTGGGTGGGCGTGGCTTTGGTGGCAAGGGAAGAGGAGCATCAGAGAGGGTCAAGCATCAAATTGGCAAGACTTGATCAAGGCTTAGACAGGAGGCACTCAGAGAGAAGAGGCATCAGGGATGGCCCTGGTGTTATGGGTTGACTTGAATTCCAAAAAAAATCAAACGTTGAGGTCTTAACTCCCATATCTCAGAATGTGACCTTTTTTGGAAATAGGGTCATTGCATATTAATTAGTTAAGATGAAGTTGTACTGGAGTGAGGTGAGCCTTAATCTAATATGTCTGGTGTCCTTATAAAAAGGGGAGATTTAGACACAGAGACACACACAGGGAGAATGCTATGAGAACATGAAGGCAGAAACCAGAGTGATGCATCAGTAAGCCAATGAATGCCAAACATTGCCAGCAAACCCCCAGAAGCTAGGAGAGAGCCCTGGAACAGACCTTTCCCTGGCACCTTCAGAGGGTGCATGGCCATGCTGATACCTTGATCTCAGACTTCTAGCTTCCAGAACTGAAAAACAATAAATTTCTCTTGTTTAAGCCACTCAGTTTGGGGTACGTTGATACATGCATATTTCAATAGTTAGGGATTATATTTGGCTGTGAGTAATCAAAATGCCAACTATACAGTGGCCTAAACAAATTTTTTTTTCTCACTCAACAAGAAACCCAAAGGTAAGCCATCCCTTCTTTTATCCGTTTGCACTGCTTCATCCTCAGCATACAATTTTCTTCCTCATTATAGCCTCATGGTGGCAAGATGGTCACCCTTACTCCAGCATCTCATCACTATACCAGTCAAGAAGAAAGGGAAGGGACTTCCCTGGTGGTCCAGTGGTAAAGAATCCGCCTTCTAATTCAGGGGACATGGACTCGATCCCTGGTCAGGGAACTAAGATCCCACATGCCAGGGGGCAACTAAACCCGTGTGCCACAACTACCAAGCTCACGCGCCTCAACAAGAGAGCCTGTGTGCCACAAACTACAGAGCCCACACACTCTGGAACCCGCGAGCCACAACTACAGAGCCCACCCGCCCTGGAGCCTGCGCGCCACAACTAGAGAAGAGAAAAACCGCATGCCACAATTAGAGAGAAGTCTGCACGCTGCAAGGAAGAGTCCGCGCGCCACAACAAAAGATCCTGCATGCCACAACGAAGACCTGATGCAGCCAAAAATAAATAAATAAATAAATAAATAATCTTTAAGGGAAAAAAAGAAAGAGAAGGGCAAAAGGCATAACTCAACTGAGTTGGCTCCCTTTAACCACTTTCCTGGAAACTCTTCCCAGAGACCTCTGTTCTTGAACCAAGTTAGTGTCACATGGCCACCCCTGGCTTCATAGAAATTTAAAAAACAAAAAAGTAAGGAGGGTTCATTGTTGCCTGAAACAAAATCAGGGTTCTGTTGGTGAGCAAGAGGGGAGAATGGATTTCGAGCTGGCAACTAGCAGGGGTGGACCAGGTTTCACAGGACCTGGAGCTTGCGCAATTTGGGAGGTCCTCTTTAAGAAAAAGAAATTTTAAAATTACAACACAAAATTAAGTACAAAAGTGAATATGTATTTAGAATAATTTTAAGCATCACAACAAATGTTTAAACGTTTCAAGTTGTCAGATATCACAAGCATTTAAAAAATCCAGAAAAATAATATAAGTTTTAATTAACTGGTATCCACCTTTATAATATCTTTCTCTACATTTTTTTGGCTTTTTCATCTTTTGGGATTGTCTCTTCATAGGACAATAATTTCGCAATATTTTTTTCTATGGAGAAAATAGAAAGTAATTCATAGTACTCCTTTAAAGATGGATTTTTTAAAAAATATATTTATTTATTTGGCTGCTCCGGGTCTTAGTTGCAGCACATGGGATCTTCGTTGCAGCATGTGGGATCTTTTAGTTGCAGCATGCAGGATCTAGTTCCCTGACCAGGGATTGAACCCAGGCCCCCTGCATTGGGAGCATGGAGTCTTAACCACTGGACCACCAGGGAAGTCCCTAATGATGGATTTTTATAAAACGTTAATTAGAAAACTTTCTTTCAGCTTCATAACTCATTATTAGTATTCATGTACATTGTTGGGATTGTTGTCAAATTTGGAAAGACCTCTATCATTGTTTCATAAATGAACACTAGGATTTGGAAGACTTGCTTTTATTTTCAGTTTCCTCATTGTGATTTTATTAATTTGGGGGACAAAAGGCAATTGTACAGATTCAAATAAGTCTTCTGGAAATTGTACAAATCTTCCAGAAGATGACTCTGCCAGCAGTTCCAAAACCTTGGTGCCCCTCACAGGCACATGTGGAAACATATAAAAATGCAGATGCCTGGGCTCCTCCACATCTTGCTGAAGTGGGGCCTTGGAATAGCAGGGCCCAGGAATCGGTATTTTACTAAGTGCCCCCATGATTCCAAAGTCTGCTGAGGCCTGAGAGGCCCTGGATTAGGTGATTCCAAGGTTGCTTTCTGACTCTGAAGGTTTGCAAATCCAGGTCTCCCCATTGGAAAAATTACCTTTTAAACCTCGTTCCTCCTCTACCCATTTACTCAGACATCAGGTGGCCCTGGATTGGCACAGTGTGGGGAAGGGCACACCTGGAAGCCATCGTATCTGCTCAGGGAGCAATAACTCGACCTACACAGATTGGCTGAGGACCATATAATCATAGCCCACTAAACTCACGCCAAGACATCCTCCACTCAACTCCCCTTCAGCTACATCCCCAAAATGCCTTCAGCCACGCCAGCACCTCCCAACATGAGGAGTGTGATGATGGGAAACCAGTGGGAAAGAGACGGTGGGTGTTATGGGCTGAACTGTGTCCCCCAAATTCATATGTTGTAGTCCTAGGCCCCAGCACCTCGAACACTGGCTGTATTTAAAGAAAAGGTCTTTAATGAGCTAATTAAGGTAAATGAGGTCTTTAGGATGTTTCCTAATCCGACATGACTGGTGTCCTTGTAAGAAGAGGAGATTAAGACACAGACACACACAACAGGAAGGCCACGTGAGGACACAGGGAGGAGACGGCCATCTGCAAGCCAAGGAGAGAGGCCTCAGAGGAAACCAACCTTGCCCACACCTTGATCATGGACTTATAGCCTCCAGAATTGTGAGAAAATAAGTTCTGTGCCATATAGTCTATGGTACTTTGTTATGGCAGCCCTAGCAGTGGGCTTGACCAACTGTGGCTAAAATATCTCACATTTGCAAAATTGTCAAAACTATGTGACCACCTGAACCCAGAGCTCAGGCCCTCCCCAGCCTTGGAGGAGCCTGCAGCTTTGCCCTCCTTACTTTGCAGGGAATCCATGCCTACTGCCACTATGTGCTCACTGCACACCCCCAGGACAAGCCTACAAGTCAGGTACCATCACTACTTCCTTACTAGGGATGAGGGGGCCCCAGGGCCCAGACACAGGAAGCAGTAACGTGGGGGCCAAGAGCCCATCCCTCTCCTCCAAAGCGGCCTCCCTGGCACGTGGGACTTGTGGTGTGTGACCCAGGCCTGGACATCACAGGGAGGTAGGTTTCAGCTCAGCATCATGAGGACAAAGGCCCTCATCAGAGATGCTGCTCCCTTGGCTGTGAAGGCTGTGAACTTAGGAGAGCATTGGAGAGGGGATTCTGCCGGGGTGAACCTGAGGCTTGTGCCCACCACTGCAGGAGCCTGGCTGCCTGCATTGGATCCTGACTCTGTCACTTACTAGCTGGTGACCTTAGGCAAGTTATTGCCCTTTTACTTTCCTCAGTTTCCCCATCTGTAAAGTGGAGCTTATAATGGTAATAACCTCCTAGCTTTGGGTGGGGATTAAATGAGTTAATATATATGAATCTCTTGGTTTCCTAGGGCTGCCATACCGCACACCTGCCAGATGGTCTGGGATGTGAATCCTGAGTCCACCATCTGGTCCATAGGTTACCTTGAACCTCAGTTCCCTCATCTGAGTAATGGGAACAGAACCTACTTCACAGGCTGCTTTGGCTGTTTAACTAGATTCCGATCAAGACACACCTAAAAGAGGGTCGGGGCTATTAAATGTACTCAGTTGGTAACACTGCTGGTAAACATAGTTGAAAAGCTTACCTCCTTCCATCCCTGCAGGGCAGGTGCTGTGATTCCCATTTTCTAGATGAGACAGTGGAAACTCAGAGAGGCCAAGTCACTCTGACAAAAAGGATCTGGAAATTACAGCCAGGTCTCTATGACCCCAAGGCCATTTTCTCCATCAATTCACTTTCAAATGCAAAGGATGGGGATGATAGGGAGTGAGGACAGCTGTATGATTCCATTTATATAGTTTTATCAAAATGACAAAACTCTAGAAATAGAGAACTGATTCGTGGTTGCCAGGAGTTGGGGAGGGGGCTGTGACTATAAAGGGTTAGCAGGAGGAGGGGTCCTTGTCTGGAACTGTTCTGTATCTTGACCGTGAAGGTGGTACACAGAGCTCTAAACACGCACACGCACATGCACATGCACACACGAGTCCATATAAACCCAGGGAAAGCTGAATAAGGTGGATGGCTGGTATCAACATTGATTGTCTGGTCTGTGATGTTGTGCTATAGTTTTGCAAAGTGTTACCAGTGCGGGTAATTGGGTGACGAGTATAATGAGTCGCTGTGTGTTTTTTCTTACAACTGCATGTGAATTTACAATTATCTCAAAATAAAAAGTTTTTTTAAAAGACAGTGGTAACCGTTAAGATAGCTGACCAAGGCTCTTGCACCAGACAGCGTTCTTCCCTGGGACAGGGAGATGGAACCGGGGGGGAGGGGGGAATTGTCCTCCAGAAACAGGGTGGAGCAGCCTTGACGCGGGTGGGGCAGGCAGAACACCCAAGTTCTCCACCACCTCCAGCGTGGAGGCATCCAGCCTTCTCAGCAGCAAGGTCCCTGTGCCAAGACAGGCTTCTTTCATCTCCTGTCCACCTTCCAATGAAAACGGTTTTCTGTGGGCTATTTCTGGTTCTATGAATAATACATGCTCATTGTAAAGAATTCAAACAGTACAGGCAGATATAAAAAGGAAAACAAAGGTCACCTTGAATCTTGCTGCACAGGGTAACCCCCATGGGCCCTCGGGTGACCAGGCCTTCATGCATCTCCTCCAGTGCAGATACATACAAATGACTTACATGAATGGACTCCTTTTATGCACCACATTTTTATTGTGGATGCTTGAAAGTGTATACTGTATACATACACGCCTACATACACACACACATACAGGGGTTTGCAGGGGTCATTGTTTTACAAAATGAATCCATCCTAATCATATTTATCTGCTTCTTACTTTTCATGCTCATCAACACCTGGCGAAAATCCCTACTAGCATCTAGAGGGAACTAGATTCATCCTTTTGAAAGGTTGAAAGGCTGATGGCTTCCATGATGTAGGCATCCTCTTTGTCCTTGTCAGCTTAGGACAGTGGACAGTAAATACTCTTGCACGCATGTCCTCACATATCATTCTACAAATGGATTCCCAGGCATGGAATTGCTGGTTTGAAGGTTTAAACTTTTATTTTAGTAGATGTTGAGAGGTCAACTTCCCAAGACTCTGTGGCACCTCACCCTTCTACCTCAATGTGTTTATTTCTCATCATCAACCAATGCGGACACTACAGCGTGCTGTAATTGTTGCCATTCTGATGGATGTAAAGTGATATGTCCTTGTTATCCTAGTTTGCGTTTCTCTGTCTATTGGGAAATTTGACAGAATTTGAATATATACATAACTTTAGATCTGCTCTTTTGATAACTGTTCATACTCTTTGCCCATTTTTAGTTGGGGTTTTTTCCTTTGTCAGTTTTTAAGATTGCTCAGTAGAGCTGTTACCTCTCGGCCTGTCATGACTGTTCAGGCACTTTTTCCAGATCCAGCCTTCATCTCTCAAGTTCTTCACCTGTGGCATCTTTGCCACACAACAACGAACTTTTTATATAGCCAAACATGTAAACGGCTCTCACTTTCTTTTTCTTTCTTTATATAGTTTCTGAGGTTTTTTTTGTGGTCAGAAAGTCTCCAAGACACCTAGACTCCACAGGCAGTTTCCTAGATTTTCTTGCATGTACAAAAAACTTGGTTTCACAGACAGAACCTCTATTCCAGAGTATATACCATAGGAACAGAATTGCTAGGTCAGGAATATCCTCACCTTAACAAGATAACTGCCAGATAGTTTTCCAAAATGTTCATGCTAATTAATTTTCCAACCAACAGTCTGCAAGAAAGCCAGTTCCTCCTCATCTTTGCCAACATGTACTATTGGCTGGTTGTTAAGTTGTTGCCAATCTGGTGAAAGTAAAGTGGTGTCTCAGAGTCAATGAATTGTGAATTTCTCTGACAGCAACTCTTTGTGTATTTCTGGCTACTCACATTTTGTATCAATGAACGTGCCTCTCCATGTATCTTGCCTATTTTTCTATTGGGTTGTCTTTTTCATATTATTTTCAGGGATTGTTGATATTTTCTATATACTAATGTTTTGCTGGGCCTGTGTTTTGCACATACCTTCTTTCAGTTAAGGGCTTGTCATTTCTCATTACTTTGGTTTCCTTTGGGTGAATAAAAATATTAATTTTAATATAGTTGTTTTTTCAATATTTGCATTTATGATTTCTGCTTTTTCCATTTTAAGAAGTTCTTCCATATCTTGAAGCACTCAAAATATTCTCCCATATTCCCTTCTAAATGTTCTAAAGTTTTACTTTTTAGTTTTAAGAATTAATGCCCCTGGAATGGGGTTTTGTGTGCACTGTGAGCTAGAGGTCCTATTTCATTTTCTTCCCTCATGGGAAGAGCCAATTGTCCCATCGTCACTTATTTAAAACTCCATCCTTCCTCACAGTGAACTGCAATGCCACCTGTGATATTTATCAAGTTTCCATGTATTCATGGTCTGCTTATTCTGTCCCATTTGTCTATCTGTCTAACTCTGTGTCAATATCACACAGTCATAATTACTTTAACTTTAGAGTAAGTCTTAATATCTGTCAGTTGTTCTGTCTTAATATCTGTCACTTCCCCCCTTCACTTGTTCATCTTTTTCAGGAGCATTTAAGCTATTCTTAGCCCTTTGCTCTTCCATATACATTTTGGAATTAGCTTTGCAAATTTTGTGAAGAACCTTATGGGGATTGTATTCGGAACTGCATTAAATCTATCACACAATTTGGAGAGATATGACATCTTATATCAAGTCCTTCTATTGATGAATCCCACTATTTATTTGGGTCTTCTTAAACATCCTTCAATATGGAATTGCAATTTGCTCTGTTAAAGTCTTGCATATCTGTCAATAAATGTATTTCTTATTTTGTTTTGCTATTGTAAATGGTATCTTTTTAAAAAAAATCATTTATTTATTTATTCATTTTGGCTGTGCTGGGTCTTAGTTGCGGCACGTGGGATCTTCGTTGCGGCATGTTTAGTTGTGGCATGCGGGATCTTTTTAGTTGCGGCATGAGTGCTCTTAGTTGCAGCATGCTGACTCTTAGTTGCGGCATGCACGTGGGATCTAGTTCCCCACCCAGGGATCGAACCCGGGCCCCCTGCATTGGGAGTGTGCAGTCTTATCCACTGGATAACCAAGGAAGTCCTTGTAAATGGTATCTTAAAATGATAAATGTTCTTTATATGATAAGTTGAGGATTCTCTATGTGTTCATTAAATAAAGCTGATTATAGTTGTGTTGTTCAGATCTTCTCTATCCTTATCAGCTTTTAACTCTTTGGCTTATAAATTATTAAGTGGTATGTTGACACTTCACATTCATTTGGATGGCTACTATCAAAAAAACAGAAAATAACAGGTGTTGGAGAAGATGTGAAGAAACTGGAACCCTTGTGCACTGTTGGTGGGAATGTAAAATGGTGCAGCCACGTGGGAAATGGTATGGTGATTCCTCAAAAAATTAAACACAGAATTACCACATGATTCAATAACTTCACATCTGGGTATATACCCAATAGAAGTGAAAGCAGGACCTTGAACAGATATTTGTACACTCATGTTCATAGCAGCATTAATCACAATAGCCAAATAGTGGAAGCAACCCCAGTATCCATCAACAGATAAATGGTTAAATAATGTGTGATACACACACACCCCAGAATAGTATTGACTCTCAATAAAAGAAGGAAATTTTGACATATGCTACAACGTGGATGACATTATGCTAAGTGAGGAAAGCCAGTCATGAAAGGACAAATACCGTGTGATTGCACTTACATGTGGTCCCTACAGTAGTCAAGTTCATAGAGATGGAAAGTAGAATGGTGGTTATCAGGGACTGGGGGAGAATGAAAAATGGGAAGTTATTGTTTAATGGGGACAAAGCTTCAGTTTGGGGTGATGAAAAAGTTCTGGACGTGGATGGTGGTGATGGCTGCACAACGTCAATGTGAATGTTCTTAATATCACTGAACTGTACTGTGAAAATGGTAAACTTTATATTATGTATATTTCACCACAATAAATTAAATTTTAAAAAGCGGTATGTTGAACTGCCCCACTAAGATAGTGGAATTGTCAATATCCCCTTCCAGTTCTCTCCGTCTTTTTTCATATATTTGTGTTTCATATACCACGCGTGCAGTTGTAGATTGTGATCTCTTGCTGGCGAATTCATTATTTGGTAGTAATCCTCTTTATCCTAATGATGATTTAATCTCATGTTTATTTTGTCCGATAGTAAAAGCTACTGCAGCTTTCTTTTACTTCATGGATTTTATTTCATCCTTTGACTTCCAACCTTCCTGTGTCCTTCTCACACTTTAGGTGTGTCTTGTATACTTGGGTTTTGAATTTTTACAACGTAACGCTCCATCCTTACCCAGCCAGCTTCTTCACCTAGGCAGACCGTGAGTATAGATCTCTTTGGAGCTATTTCTACCCATCTGATTTTGTCTTGCTTTTTTTTTTTTTCTTCTCCCTTTTCTCTCTTTGTTTCTTCTTTAGATTACATGAGATTTTTTCTTATTCCATTTTCCTCTGTTTGAAAGTTATCATTTATTTCCATCTTTTCAGTGATTCACCTGGAAGTTTTACCATACTTATTTTGCAAAGCCTAAATTAATCAAAATCTTAAATCATCATCTCAAACAATAGTACTTTAACCTCAGTCACTTCTCTCTCAGGTTACACAGTTTTTGTCCAGTATTTTAATTCTGGCTTCTACTTTTTTTAACACTATTAAGTAGATCACTAATTTTATATACACAGTATGTATCATCATCCAGTTTTAAATATTTTCTGTTTCCCCTGGTTTCCAGTCAATCCCTTGATTTCTTTTTTGACCTGTGTATTAATTAGAAATGTGTTGCTTAATTTCTTAATATTTGGGGGATTTTATATACATCTTCTTGCTACTGAATTCTGCTTTAATACTCCTGTTGTCAAAGATGATACTCTGTATGGTTTTGGCCCTTTTAAATTTATTGAGACGTATTTTATGGTCTAGCACAGGATCTATCTTGGTGAATTTTCCATCTGCACTTGGAGAGAGGCAATATCTGCTTTTATTGGGTAGAGGAGTCTATGAATGTCAGTGAGGTCAAGTTGGTTGATAGCGCTGTTCAGATCTTCTTATGTATCAACTGATTTTTGTCAATTATCAAGGGAGTGAGTGGGGTCAAAAAACATCTACAACTATAATTGTGAATTTGTCCATTTCTCCTTTCAGCTCTGTCACTTTTTGATCCATTTATTTTTTGAAGCTTTATTATTACATATATCCATAATTAAGGTTGTCGTGTCTTCTTCATGAACTAACCCTTCTATCATTATGCCATCTCTCTGGTAACATTCCTTGTTGTAAAGTCTGGGTTTTTTCTGTTATTTATATAGCCTTGTGAAATTCCTGATCCTTAAGAATATTGAATGGTCTATTGTTTTCCAGCCTTTTACTTTCAGCCCATCTTTCTTCATGTTTAAAAACGGTTTCTTATAAACAGAATATCACTGGGTCTTCTTATTTATTTAGTTGACAATCTGCCTCTTCTATGGAGTTGTTATCCATCCATTTTTAATGTCATTGTGAATACGGGTGGGCTGAAGTCTGCCATCTTGGTATTTGCTTGGTATTTGCTTTTTATTTTTCCCACTTGTTATTTATTCCCCTTTTGCTTCTTTATTTTAAATTAAGTGTTTCAGTATTCCATTTTCTATCCTCTATTAACTTATTAGCCATTCCTCTATTTTACTTTTTTACTGGCTGATTTTAGAATTTATAATATGCATCTTTATCCCAGTCTAGTTCAAATAACACATACCACTTCCCATGTAATGTGTGAACTTTTAACCTTATACTTCAATCTTCTCCCATCCTTTCCTTTGTGCTATTGCCCATTATTTTACTTCTATACTTCTTATAAATTGAAAAGTGTAATTATTTTTGCTTAAAACTGTCAATTATAGTTTTTCTTTTTGTAACAACTTTATTGAAGGAAAATTAGTACAGAATAAGCTGCACGTATATAAAGTGAAGATAAATCTTGACACATGTAGACGCCTGTGTAGCCATCACCACAAATCAAGACAGTGAACCTATTCATCCTTCGAAGGCTTCCTGGAGCTGCTCTGTGAGGCCTCCTTCTTGCCTCTCCCCTTCCCCAACACCCACCTCTCATCCCTGGCGCTTTCCTGGTCTTGTTTCACTAGACAGTTACTTTGAGATTCATCAAGGTTGTTGCACTGGTCAATAGTTCACTCCTTTTTTTTTTTTTTTTTTTTTTTGCGGTACGCGGGCCTCTCACTGTTGTGGCCTCTCCCATTGCAGAGCACAGGCTCCGAACGCGCAGGCTCAGTGGCCATGGCTCACGGGCCCAGCCGCTCCGTGGCATGTGGGATCCTCCCGGACCGGGACACAAACCCATGTCCCCTGCATCGGCAGGCGGACTCTCAACCACTGCGCCACCAGGAAAGCCCAATAGTTCACTCCTTTTCTTGCTCAGAAGTATCCTGTTGGATTGATATACCACCATTTGCTTGTCCGTTCTCATGTTAATGGACATTTGGATTGCTTCCAGTTTTCAGCTATTACAAATAAAGCTGCTATAAACACTTGTATATAAGTCTTTGTGTGGACATATACCCTCATTTCTTTTGGGTATATACCTAAGAGTGTAAAAATCCAGGTCAGGTAGCAAATGTATGTTTAACTTTTTAAGAACTGACAAACTTTTCCAAAGTGGTCGTACCATTTTACATTCCCACCAGCAGTACACGTGAGAGCTCCAGTTCCTGCACAACCTCGCCAAAACCTCGTATGGTCTGCCTTTTTAATTTTAGACGTTCTTATAAGTATGTAGTGGTAGGTCATTGTACTTCTAATTTTCATTTTTATTTACATGATTAACGCTCTGACATCTTTTCATGTACCTATTTGCTATCTGTATATCTTCTTAGTAAAGTGTCTATTCAAATCTTTTGACAATTTTAAATGGGTTTGCTTGTTTTATTGTGGGAGTTGATACACACACACACATTCACATTTATTTATATAATCATATAATTTCTCCCAGTCCATAGTTTGCCTTTTCACTGTTTTATCAATGTCTTATGCTTTTGGTACTGTACCTAAGATCTATGTCCAACCCCAAATCACAACAATTTTCTCCTATGTTTTCTCCTGGAATTTTTATAATTTTTATTTTTATTTAGGTCTATGACCCATTTTGAGATAATTGCCATATATGGTTCAAGGTATGGATCAAAATTCATTTTTATATAGATAGCCAATCATTCTAGCACCATCTGTTGAAAACACTGTCCTTTCTCTACAGAATTTTCTTTACACCTTTGTCAAAAATCAATTGACCACATAATGTGTGGGTCTGTCTCTGGAGTCTGTTCTGTTCCATTGACCTATTTGTCTACCTTTGATGCCAATACCACAGTTATAAGACTTCATACTGAATCTTGAAAAGCCAGGTAGTGTAGGTCTTAGACCTTTGCTCTTCTTTTGATGTACTATTTTCTCTGGCTGCTCTTAAGATTCTCTCTTTTATTACTGTATTTCAGCAATTTCAGACATGCATTGGGTGTGTGTGTGTGTGTGTGTGTGTGTGTGTGTGTACGCTGCTTGGGATTTGTTGAGCTTTTTGGATTTTTGCGTTTATAATTTTCATCAAATTTAGATTTTTTGTTCATTATTTCTTTAAATATTAGTTCCTGCTATACTTCTTCTAATACTCTAATTATATGGCCATTTGATATCCCACAAGTCACTGAGGATTATTCATTTTTCAGCTTTTTTTCCTGTACTTTAGTTTGAATCACTTCTATTACTATGTTTCCATATTCACTATTCGTTTTCTGTAGGGTATAATCTTCTCTGAAACTTATCCAATGAATTTTAATTTCTGACATTGCATG